>NW_024342473.1:77500-194017 GCF_902729225.1 Pteropus medius
TGCAGACTTTTTTGCTTTGCTAGGCAGGCCTCATAGATAGCCAGTCTATACTTTTTTCACCAAATTAATGAGAGAGCTTGTTTTAACAACTGCAAAACAAAATTGAAACATGGCACTGATAAAAAGTATTATCTTCAGGGCCTATAAAAGTTGAGACTTTCTTTAGACAAAGCGAAAGCACAGGATACTCGCACAATTGCAGTCAAAATAGCACAGAAGCTACATGCCGCAGCAGGATGCCTGTCGGATAGACAATTAAAGTGGCCCGGGAATGACATATCCCCTCTTGCCAACATAATTAAGGTGTATTATTTGTCAGAGAGGTCAACGGTGAACAAATGTCCTAGCAAACTGAGAATGAAAGACAGGGAAGGAGCAGATAATGAAATTCAGGGATGACAAATGACTCAGAGCCTGACACTGTGGCATCTGACAAAGAGAGACATCCAATGACTCTGAAACTTTTCCTTGTGCTCTGGAAGGTATTGATTTGTTTTTTTTTTTTTTTTTTCTTTCTATAAAGGATCTTGTGTGTATCATTAATGTCATTCGGTTTCCTTATAGAAGAGTATACTACTGATAACCATAGAAGGATGATACAGCCAAGGCTGAATTCAATATGCAATACAGTTTTTGCAATGTATACACATGCTGGCGCTCTTTTTGGTAAATATTTTATCTTATCTACCCTTGTTTCACAGCTACCTATAGTAGCTGGTTCATCTACACTTTTCCCACTATTTGTTAATGACTATCATGCAGACGGAATGTTTCAGAATGACTCTCACTTATAGGCACACCTCGGACCTCAGCCAAGCACACATCCCCCCAACTCAAGGTATGAACATTTCTCAAGCAAAGTCACAATTGAGTCATATCCAGATAATAAGTCTTACAAATTACCACCCTTCAGTTATTCCCAGATTCCAAAGTCTTAACTATCCACAAGAATAATGCTTGGTACCTCTTATTTTCCTGTGGTTGTGTTTATTGTGTTAGGATATATGATAGACATAACATAAGATAGCATACAAGAGAAAGGATGCTAGCTCCTGGGCTGAGCCAGCTTCCTTTTTAAATAGATACTTGCTCAGCTGTTACTCTGTACACAAACCATATATGTCGCCTAGGCCCATGGTGCCACACTGGGCCATTTTATAATCTAGAGAGCAGAAACTAACTATACATAGCCAATAGTTAATGATGTTGAGCACAGAGGAATTCAACAATATTATTATACATCAATAACGTAGTCGCCAATTTGTTTCTGTATCTAGCATCATTTATTCAACAAATATTTGTTGATCACCTATTATGTGCCAAGCACAGAGGTGAACGTAGGGGACAGTTATGACTGAGCCAGAACATAGTCCCTGTCCTCGTGATGTTTTAGCTAGAAAGACAGATGTTAGCCACTATTTACCAAGGTAATTAATTAATCATAATTGTGATAAGTAGCCAATGGATTCTGGAAAAGCTTTTAACCAGCAGTTCTAGATCT
This sequence comes from Pteropus medius, assembly GCF_902729225.1. NCBI lineage: Eukaryota > Metazoa > Chordata > Mammalia > Chiroptera > Pteropodidae > Pteropus > Pteropus medius. The sequence continues at coordinate 79,002 of NW_024342473.1, forward strand.
AACTTACACTGGTGACTCAGGCAAGAAGTGACAATTAATGTGAGATATAAGTAGGAATTAAATAAGATGGGGTATATGTGTGTCTGTGTATAAGAGATAGAGGTGGGAGGGAACAGAAGGAAAGGGCAGGAGTCTAGAAAGAGTATTTCAAGCAGAGGTAACAAGACCCTGAGGAGTAAAGGAGTTTGGGTGTTGGAGGAATGAATGAAGCCATTGTGGCCAGAGTACAGCCAATGTGGGAGAGAGTGACAGGGTTGGACTGGAACAATGAACAGGGGCCACCTTCCTACAGACTGTGGCCTTCACATACCACCACAACTGGAGAAAGCAGTGTGAATAGAGCAAAGCAGACATGGACCGATATGTCTGAGCAGCAAGGATATGATGGTGAGTGAAAGGTCTCATTTTCAGATCTTCTCTCATCTCAAAAGAAAATTCTATCTGCTTCTATGGAACAAATTTGGAATGCAGGCACATTTGATGATAGAACCACTAAAAACTCTATCATCCTAAGGCTTTCTAAATTTTTATGGTCTTTTCTTATAGGGACTTCAAAAGATCTTCACACAAGAGAAGGCAACTAACATACTTGAGCACACCATGGAGTGTGTACCAACCAATGTGCCAGGTACTTTTTTAATACCTTCTCTTATTATAATCCTCACAAAATTTTAAGATAAAGCCCCTATTTTTTTACCAAGAAAATAAAGCATTAAGTAAATATCAGAAAACTGCCAAGAAGCCTGAGTCTTATCCATCTGACTCCAAAGTCTCTGTACTTTCCACAGTAAAGACAAAGGCTTTTCCACAATGATCCATCCTCCATTCAGAATGAAATCATCACTTTAAACAATCGGTATGAGAAAGCATGGTGATGCCTGTATGTAGGTGGCCAAAGACTAACATATTGAAATGTGAAAAATTTCAGTCTAATGATGTTGTTTCAGGAAAGCAAGTATCTCCCCCTCTTTTTATTTTAATTAAAAAGGTTTCTTTGTCATATATACATGAAAATCTTCCATCCTAACCTCCACCTGAAACTATTTCTCTTTACTCTCTCGCTTGCCTTCGACATGACAATCTGAATTCTTTAAGGACCACCGGAATGCTTCTCGGGAGATGAGAAGATCCTTTACCTTCAAGAGGATGGCTCTAAGGTGTATTCCAGTGGTGTCCCGGCCCCTTTCGATGTGTCTCTTCACTGCCGTCCCTCTTTCTTAACTGATCTCAGCCCACTGAACATCCCCTCTCCCTTCACCAAGGCTACATCGTTCTTCTCCATCCTTTTCCCACTTTCTTTCTCCTCTTTTTAGTCACTTCGCCCACACTCCTCAGGTTTTATACAAATAAGGTGGACTTTCATAGACATCCCTGGACAATTTCCTTCCACCAGTCACAGCATAGGAGCCATCAGTGTTTCTCTGCGGCGCATGTCTGTGCCGGCTGGTGATAAGGCTACTGTTCACCAAAGAGGTGGATGGTTCTTGTCCTTCAAAAAGGTGAAGAAGGAAGATGAGCTGTTTCTGAGACACATGCAGGAAGCCTGTACTTTCCAGATGGCTTCTCACCAGAAGATGAGGGGAATATTTGTACGCCTGTGGTTTTTACAGCTACTGTCTACAAAAATGTCAATGACCAATACCTTGAAAGATTGCATCTTTCATGGTATTTCTGAGTTCATCTGTGTGCTTGGGAGGAGGGTATTATATGGTATTTTTTGTTGTTTTGTTTTTTGTTTTTGCTATCCTCATTAACAACACATGGTATAAATTAATAAAAGATTTTCCTGTACTTCACAAATTAATTTTAAAAAATGTATTTCTATTATAACCAGGAAAAACATAAAGCTTTATGAAAATAAATAAATCCTCCCCTGCAAAAAGAAAAAAGAAAAATCATGACCCTAGGATGACAGAAAACATCAATTTAAAAAACAAGCTGAGAACTTAAAGCTAAATACAAATCTACTAATGTGTTGCTTGTTCATGACTATTAGTCAATTCATGAATTTCAGCTGTATATCTTGGCATCTTATGTCATATTGGATATTATAAATGATTCTGTGACAATGTTGCAATAGGTCATAAAAAAATGTTCACAATGCATAGAATACAATTTTTCTCTTCCAAAAATTTGATGATAAATACATTACATTATTATCCCACTAGAAAACTGATGTTATAAACTCGTCCCTTGATTTACGCAGTATTTTTTTTTCCATGAGTTTTTTCATATTCAGTAAATATTTCTCGTTTCCATGGACTTTTTAAATGCTGTTTCCATTTATGCAGTCTAATTTATGTGGTTCTTTCTTTGTCATTTCCATTATTGGTGATTACTTTTTCTAAAAACAACAGCTTAACTCAGCAATGTACAAAGAACTAATACTTACTAGCACACAATTATTAATGATCTTCCTGTTCACTGGATGGCAAATATAAAAGCATGAGTGACTACTGATGTTTTTCAGGATTGGTTTTACAAATGTTTTGCTGTTAAAGCTGAAAATTATATGAAGGAAAAATGTCTTCCTTTTAAAATAATTTTACTTTTAGATAATGCACCTGGTCATCCATACAATTTAGAACATCCAATTCAAAAATTGTATATTTGTCATCAAACATAACTTCCTTGATCCAACCTTTAGATCAAGGCATTATTTTTACCTTTAAGATTAATTATAGTAAATGGAGTTTTTATTTTTAATAAACTTGAAGATAATGAATCACTTACAGTTATAGAAGCTTGGAATACACAATTTTAAGTTACATCAGGAATATTACTTTAGCTTTGAGTGATAAAAAGCCATAAACTTTAAATGCTTACTGAAAAACATTATGGCCAGAAGTGGTTGTACCAGGGAATATGGTTCCAACAACTGAATAGGGATTAACTGGACTTATTAATTTATTAAATAAACTTCAAAAAGAAGGATCTGATCATTTGAATGTAGATGATATTAACAAATTACCAGCTGATCACAAATTAACTAATAATGAATTCATTCACTTGATATCTGAAGGCCATCCTGCCAATGAATATAGATGGCAGTGATCTTGAACCAGTTTCATTCACTGCAGAAAATATTTACAAAGCTCTTCAATTGGCCACCAAACTGGAAACTGCAATTCTAGACATTGATCCAAACATCTAACAAGCCTTAAAATTTCAAAAGATTTTTTTAAATGTTGCAGCAAATATCGAAGAATTTATGAAAACAGTAAAAGATGGGGTCGGAAAAATATCATCCAAAAACATAAATATAAATAATGAAACCAAAGTAGAGCGATGAAGATAGTGACTTTGTGCCAATTGAAAAAAGAAGGTTGATTGCTCTAGATTACAGTACAGATGCCAACAACAAATAAAATTTATTTTGGCTTTTCTGAATTTTCATTAGCATTTTTTTGGTGAAAATATGTGAAATAAATATTTTTATGACTTATATTGGCCTATTTCTTCAGTATTTTTTTCTTTTGTACTAGTAGACTCTTTCTACAAGGTTTTCTTTTGCATAAAAAAAAGATGTGTGGAACGAATAATCCACATAAACAAGGGATGGGTGTAATATTATATAATTTATATAGCAAATTAATGTGTTATGTATTTAAATTGTATATAATATAATATTTATAATATCATATATAAACACATATATATCCTGAATATCTTTACTAGCTTTTGAGGCATTTCCCTAAGTAGGGCAATCTCTTATCTTTACTAAGTAAAGAAAACATGAACATTACTGTAATGAATGCTACATAGCGACATGTAAACTTTCACCTAAATTTATATGGAAAAAGCACATTTCATTCTTAACTAAGTAAAAGTCAATCACTCTAATACCATATCTCAAAGATCTAATTCAACTGTGATTCCTGCCAAGGGTTGATGGTTCTTGTTTGTTTTGTTACTGTGTTTGGGAGGGGGAAAAACTTAAAGTACAATTCTTGAGATCACATTCTGAATAGGGAATTTATAGACTAAAAGGAATATACTCTCTCTTTCCCTGGAAATTCAACCTTAATACCTCATACATACATGTCAAGTGCTTCATTATATTTCTAGTCACTGTAAAGTAAAAATTTCTCTTACCTCCACTACTATTGTATTCCAAAAGGGAAGGAAAGAAAATAACCCTAAGATACAAAGTGTCCAAATCTCACAGCCTGAACTTCTCCTTGTAGTAGGGGCTGCTTACAAAGGAAGCTCTCAGGAAGAACCCAAGATGCACTAGGGGATTTTATTCACCAGTGTCATTCACCACTTGGAGAAGCATTGCAGAAATATCTCACAAGAGAGTTTCACCTATCTGCTAACACGATGAAGTCATTCATCGAGAGGTCAGTACCAGTTGTCTCCTTGGCAGTTCATATTACTAAAAAAGCATAAGCTGAACTGAAAAGAGAAATTCCCATTAACCTGCTCTGAGAAGACTCTTGATTTCTTATGTCTAGTGAATAACACTGTGATATTTTACATATTTTGGCTCTCAATACCCAGAACACTTAAATTGACCAGCTTTTTAAATCTACAGCCATGAAAGAGAGACTTGCCAATATTTCTAATGGAAGTCTCCAAAAGTACATAACAATACATATATCGACTTCTTGTTTCAATGAGTATCAAGATTAATTGCCCTTGTAAAGGTAAATAAATATTGACAGAGGTTTCACTTTGGTCCATATTTTCCACTCAGGTCAATATATCTTGGTATTTACCTCAACTGAAGTCAATATGAAATGATTATTAATTCATGGTATACTCGACTAGCAGCCAAATCTACAACTTAACATATAGAAACATAGTCTTGTAGACCAATTTATGTTCAACTTAAATACATGGAGTGAAAAAAACTGAATTGTTTCATATATTTAATAGAAATAAAAGTATGACTTACAGTCACCAGGAATATGAAAAAATTCATTGTTATTCTATTACATTTGGATGTGTCTCATATATACAAAAAGTGATTCCTTTTATCTTACAATTCAGCATCTTGTTTCTTTGCTTATAAATCCCACTCCTGCTCACACTCACTGGTGAGTTTGTATACAGATAAATGTTTCTATACGAAAAAAAGGTCTATGGCCACGCCACCCTGAACAAGCCCGATCTCGTCTGATCTCGGAAGCTAAGCAGGGTCGGGCCTGGTTAGTACTTGGATGGGAGACCACCTAGGAAGACCAGGTGCTGTAGGTGTAAAAAATAATAAAAAATAAGGGATTGTAAACTGACAAGGTCCTTGCAATCTGTGAGGTCAACCAAGGTTGCCTTGCCTGAAAGAGAGAGAGAGAGATAAAGAGGGAGAGGGAGAGAGAAGAAAAAGAAATTTAAAAAGAGGAGAGAAAAGAAGAAAAAAAAAGACAGAATAGATGAGGACCAAAAAAGAAATTGGTGAGAAAAGCTGAGAGACATTAAAAATATATAAGGAAAATGAAGTAATAGAATCAGGGAGAAATTTTTAAATATCATCATTGATTAGCTGTGTATTATCATAAATTTCAGCAAGAAAATATTTATTTCTTTCCAATATTCTTCTCCACTTAAAAAGATGCTCTGCCCAACTCTAATGACTTAAACCTCATAAATATTCTAGTTTTTCATTCAAGATCTAAAATGGAAAAAGCTATTAACTTATATAAATAACTCAAAGAAAATTTAGAGCAAATATTTTTACACAGTAAATTTAGGACAAATTCATTAAAGTTTTCAGAGATTGAGCCACCTCAGCTAATAATGGAAAAAAATAATTAACTGTTACAAATAGGTGGATGGTTCACATGAAACTATGGCACTTTTTATTTCCAATGAAGGCACACTAACATTTGAAGACAGGCTGATTAAAAGAAATTGCTCAACAATGCTAGAAATTGACAAGCATATCAAAAGAGTTATTGATCTTTATAGTGTTCAAGCTCAAATATATATTGTAGTAAACAAGCACCAGTAAGACTGAAAACATTAGCAATTTGATATTACCCAGGGAGGACTTTGTCCATTAACTGAGCTTTAAGTCCACATTCCTGAAGCACTGTATTTCTGATCTACGTTGCTGCTCTTTTAAGTACAAACAAGGTTAAAACATCTATTTTTGCCTTTCAAAGTTTGATAGTAGCCAGAACTTTCTGACTGGTGTTTATATTAACTGAGTACTTCATATTCAATAAAATATTTTCATATTCAAATTTACCTTAAACATATATTTTCTAAGAATTATGAGCCATTCATAGCTTAAATTTAACAACCCAAAAGAAGTGATGGTAGCAAAGAGGACTGGGTTACAATAAAACATCTCTAGATAGCTAAGACACTCCTTTGAATCTCTAGGGGGATTTTGGAGGTGAAAGGAAACTAGGAGATCATCTCATTCAACAAATTCATCCTAAAAAGAGAGAAATCAAAGCTAGAAAGAAGATACTCAGTTAATTAGTAGCAGAGGTAAAATGAGAATCCAGTTCTCCTATTATACTAAAAAGGCAATTTTTCAGATCGACTTCCTTTACTTTTCAAAACCTGCCAAAAGGCAATTTGGCAATGAATTACACAATATTACAAATATACAATATTTTGCTAATATCCTTCAATGGAGATGACTTTGATACCTATCTGAAGCATAAGTTCAATTCTTTCTCTGAATACACACACACACACGCACAGTCCGAGATACTACCAATTTTGATGTGGTTTTAGCTGTGGAAATATAAAGAGCCTAGGAATACAAAATGACAATCCTACCTTTTTAATTATTTTTAATTAAAAATTAAAAATTTGCTTTTTAATTATTTTTAATTAAATCCTTGCTTTTTAATTATTTTTAAAAGCAAGCAAACAAACCAACAAACAACAACAAAAACAATACAGTTAATCTTGAAAGTATTTCTCTAAGATGCTTAATTTGAGTCCTAAATAACAGTAAAAATTACCCAAGGAAAGGAAGATAATTAATGATGAAGCAGTATATGCAACAGCACTGGAACAAGAGCGCTCCTGATACAGTTCAGAAATTACAAGATCTTCAGCTTAACCAGAAATGTCTCTAGAAAAAAAGTAGAGTCGAGGTCAGAAAAGACAAAGCATGAGTCGGCTCTTTCCAAGTAGTTAGAATTTGTTCTGTAGCTTAATGGTCAGCCACTGACATATTAATATAATCAGAATTTCCTTTAAGAAAAATTATTCAACATTAGTGCTGAGGGTGTGTGGAAGAAAATGATACTAGATACAGAAATACTGGTTGAAAACATTTTTTGATCATCCATGAGAGAAAAGAGAACACCTGGATAACTAACAGATTTGTGTTATAAAAAAGAAAAAAGTTATCCCCTCAGGTTTAGGTTTGGAATAGAAAATGAGGAAAAGCCTTATAAGGCCAAATATGAATTCAGTCTGAATGGAATTCCTTAACTTCAGAAACAAATGCAAAACTGCTCCGAAACAAAATAATCTAAATGTAGGAGCTACAAGATTCTTTCAGATAGTCTTGTAAAAATGAGGTCATAGCCCCAAATTACAAAACATTCAAAGAAATGCTGCTTCAGGAGAAAGAATAAGCAGACACTAAGAACTTCAGAATTAGACATGAACCAGTAGATCTGTAAAATAATCTGATAGAGACCATGAAATAAATTTCTTTAATAACTAAAAAGGTAAAATAAGAATCTAAAACCAGAAGAAAGCAATAATATTTTTAATGACAGATTTTTTAAAAAGTAAACAGAATCTCTTTTTTATAATTTTTTTTTATTTTTCAGTTACAGTTGATATACAATATTATATTAGTTTCAGGTGTCCAACATGGTGATTTATACAACATTTATATATCTTACAAAGTGATCATCCCAATAAATCTAGTATCCATCTGACACCATACACAGTAATTATATTATTATTAACTATATTCCTTATACTGTACTTTATATCCCTATGACTATTTTGTAACTGCCAATTTGTACTTATTAATCCCTTTCCTTTTTTCACCCATTCCCCAACCCCCCTAACATCCAGCAACCATCAAAATGTTCTCTGTATCCATGAGTTTGTTTGTTTTGTTTGTTCATTGATTTTGTTCATTAGATTCCACATGTAAGTGAAATCATATGGCATTTGCCTTTCTCTGTATGACTTACTCCACTCAGCACAATATCCTCTAGGTTGATCCATGTTGTTGCAGATGGCAAGATTTTATTTTTTTATGGCAGAATATTATTCCATAATATATGTATCACCTCTTCATTAACCATTCATCCATCGATAGACATCCATGTTGCCTCCACATCTTGGCTCTTATAAATGATGCTGCAATGAACATATGGATTCACATGTCCCTTCAAAGTAGTATTTTGGATTTCTTTGGATAAATGCCCAGAGGTGAAATTATTGGGTCCTTGTCTCTTGTTATAGCCTTTGTTTTAAAGTCTATTTCATCTGGTATAAGTATTGTTACCCTAGCTTTTTGTTTGTTTGTTTGTTTTCTTTTTCATGAAGTATCTTTTTCTATCCTTTTACTTTCAGTCTGTGTGCTTTTCAATCTGAAATGAGTCTTTTGTAGGCAGCATATGTAAGGATCTTGTTTTCTTATTCATTCCACAAGCCTATCTTTTTATTGAAACATTTAATCTATTGACATTTAAAGTAATTGTTGGTAGATATGTAGTTATTGCCATTTTATTACTCGTATTTTTGATTGTATTTTCTTCTTCTTAAAAAAGTTCCTTTAACATTTCTTGTAATACTGGTTTGGTGTTGATGAACTCCTTTAGCTTTTTCTTATCTGGGAAGTTCTTTATCTGTCCTTCAATTCTAAATGATAGCTTTGCTAATGTAGAGTAGTCTTGGATGTAGATCCTTGCTTTACATCACTTTAAATATTTCATGCCAATCCCTTCTGGCCTGAAAATTTTCTGTTGAGAAATCAGCTGACAGTCTTATGGAGGCTCCCTTGTAGATAACTAATTGCTTTTCTCTTGATGCTTTTAAGATTCTCTCTTTGTCTTTAACCTTTGGCATTTTAATTATGATGTGTCTTGGTGTGGGCCTCCTTAGATTCATCTGGTTTGGGACTCTGTACTTCCTGGGCTTATACGTCTATTTCCTTTGCCAGGCTAGTGAAGCTTTCCATCATTATTTCTTCAACTAAGTTTTCAATTTCTTGATGCAAATGTTGGAACATTTGATGTTGTCCCAGAAACCCCTTAAACTATTCTCATTTTTTTAAATTTTTTCTTGTTGCTGTTCTGATTGTGTGCGTTCTGCTACCTTATCTTCTAAATCACTGATTTGATTCTCCGCTTCATCTAATCTGTTGTTGATTCTGTTTAATGTATTCTTCATTTCAGTTATTGTATTCTTCATTTCTGACTGGTTCTTTTTCATGTTTTTTATCTCCATTTTTATGTTTTCTATCGCTTTGTTAAAGTTCTGAGTTTTTTTATTCTTCCCCAACATTCATTGAGCATCTTTATAACCAGTGTTTTAAACTCTGCATCTAGTGGATTGCTTGTCTCCATTTTGTTTAGTTCTTTTCCTGGAGCTTTGTTCTGTTTTTTTTCCTATAAGGCATGTTTCTTTGTCTCCCTATATTGGCTGCCTCCCTATGTTTGTTTCTACGTAACAGGTAGGGTTGCTAGGTCCCCCGGTCTTAGTAGAGTGGTCTTATATAGTAGGTATCCTGTGGGGCCCAGTGGCACAGTCTTCTATGATTGCCTGGGACAGGTACTCCAGGGCTATCCTTTGTATGGGTTGTCTATGCCCTCCTTTTAGAGTTGAGCCTTGGTTACTATTTGCACATAATTGGGAGGAATTGACCCTCAGGTTGATTGGTTGTGAGGATGGGCTGATGAGGGCTGACCCTACAGAGCAGAATTCAATTTAGCAGTGCTCTGGTTCCTGCCCTTTGGTTGTGTTGCCCATGGATACAATCCCAGGTAATGCTCCAGCTTGATCTGAAGCCAACCACAGGGCATGCCAGCACCCAGGGCCTCCTGGGAGGAGCTCTAGCTACAGCCTGTGCCCTGCCTGGGGCCACCTGGCAAGAGTCACCAAGCAATCTGCACATGACCATTGCCTGCGCTGGGCTTAGAGGTATCCTAAGAGGCTAATCCACAAACCGAGGCTGGCTGCTACTAGTGCTGGGCTTTGGGCTTCTCAAAAAGAGGAACAGGGCGCATAAAAGGCAGATGCTGCTTGTTTGTATTTTGCGAACCTTTGAAAGATTTTAGGAAAGTACACAGCATGAGCAAGACAGCATTTTTATACAAAAGCCATAGGAAGCAGTTTGGGTGGGCCTATAAATTGGGTGGGAAGGGGTATCAAGGAATCACCAGAGCAGGGCCAACAGTGCTAGCCAGGTTGATGGAGTCTCAGATATGGTGGTTGCCTGCATCTCAACACTGGGAGGGGGAAGGGCCCAACAAAGAAACAATGGTTTGTGCCAGCATTTCTGTCTGGGAGAAAGCTGGCCCTCCAGCCCTCATCCTGAAGCCAGACAATTCAGTTACTCCCCATATGTCCTTGGCACCTTTCAAGCTACTGCCCCAGTGCTGGAGCTCAGAGCAAATAAGTCCATCAGTGAGTAAGTCTACTCTAGGATCCCTTAAGAGGAATGTCTGTGACTCCAGCCGCCCTTTGTCTCACTCAACTACAATTTCTGCTGTTTTTCACAACCAGATTTCATGGAGACTTCTCTTTACAGCACTGGAAACCTAGGCTGGGGAGCCTGGCATGGGGCCAGGACTCTTCACTCTTCAGGGGGGGAACTCTGCAGCCAAGTAAACTTCTCGATTCTCTACTGCCACATGCAGGTATGAGACCAGCCAGTTCCATGTCTTTGCCCCTCCCACAAGTCTCGAGGTGGCCTCCTGTGAACGTCCCCAGCTGTAGGACTTCTTTTCAGCTATATTTCAGGTGACTTCAAATGATGACTGTTTTGTAGTTTAGCTGTAATTTTTATTTATGTGGTTGTGAGATGAGGCAAGCACGACATTTACCTACTCTGCCATCATGACTCACAAACAGAATTTCTTGATTTTGGATATATAGCTACTATAAGAAAAACATCAATAAATAAGCTAAACAGCAGACTGGAAACAACTGAAGAGAATAGAATGGAATGTAGTACAATACAGACCTCAGGAAATACCCAAAAATGAATCATAGAGTTGAAGAGAAAAATATAAAAGAAAAGTTAAGAGGTATTAATGATAGAATGAAATGGTTCAATGAAGGATGAGGATTTCCAAAATGGGTTAAAAGATATTTGAAGAGATAATAGTTGAGAATTTTCCAGAATTCATAAAAGACATGAATTGCCAGATTCAAGAATGACTGAGACCAAAATAGGAAAAAATCAAAATAATTCAACATCTAGACACATCGTTGTCAAGCTATGGCACACCAAAGACAGAACAGTAATTGGAAAGTCAAAAAGCAGATTACTATAGAACGACAATAAACTGACAGGAAGACCTTTGATGACAACAGAAGCTTTAAAAACCGAAATAATATAGTCAGTGCACTGAGAGAAAATAACTGCCAACCTTGAATTGTATGGTCCAAAAAACTATTATATAAAAGTGAGATAGAATAAAAACATTTTCACAAAGGCAAAGGAGTTTACTACTCACAGAACATTGTTAAAAATAATACTAAGAATATACTTCAAGAAAAATCATATTGAATCTAGAAAGAAAGAATAGGATACAAGAAGCAATGGTGAGAAAATAAATCAGCAAGTAACATGTATAAATCTAAATCATCGCTTACTGTATCAATGACAATGACTCATTCGGAGGTCACAGGTTCAAGGAGGAGCTAAAATCTTAGGTAGCAAATTAGCACCTAAGGAAAAATGACAAGAATCTGAATTAAAGTGTTCTACAGTTTTCACATATCTCAGAAAGAGGGTAAATATTGTTTAATGTGAGACTTTGTTAAATATGCACACCAAATATTTATTAGTAACTATTAAAAGAACACAAAAAGAATATAGTAGAGGAAAAAAAGAAAATTCAGCCAGTCCTATAGGGAGCAAGAAAGAAGGGAAAAAAAGAAGTACAAGTGAGAAAAGGAAATGAACTAAAAGCAAAGCAAACAGAAAATAAAAGAAATAAATCCAAACAAGTCTCTGATCACAATAGATATGAATGGGCTAGAAGAGTAGAATAACAGATTTTAAGAACAAAACCCAACTCTATGTTGAATTTTATATATATGTTCAGGAGAGACACATGCGAAAAAAAGAAAGAAAGAGAGAGGGAGAGAAAGAAAGGAAATCTCAGAGAGTTTGGAAGTGGATGAAAAAAGACATAACCAAAAGAAAGGTGGAGTGGCTATATTAATATTATACAAAGTAGACTTCAATTTTTAAAAATCATTTTTTTTCTAATTATTACAAAATGACAAAAGGAAAACTTTAATGGGAAGATACCATATTTTGGATTTGTAGATACCTAATAACTTTTTAAAAATATACAGGTGCATAACTTTATAATACATCTGTATACTCTTGTTATGTGCCACCACCTCCTGTCACCACATATTTGCCCCTTTACCCTCTTCATTCTCCCGCTGGCACCCTCCTCCTTTGTTAATCACCATTCAGTTGTCTTTATCTATGAGTTTGTTTGTTTGTTTGCTTGCTTGTTTGTTTGTTGTTTTGTTTTATGTGATTTTTGCATGAAATCATATAGTTCTTGTCCTTTTCCATCTGACTTATTTCATTTAGCATAATACTCTTAAGGTAGGTACCTAATATCTTAACCTCCAAAAGCATGAAGCAAAAATTGATAGAATTATAAGAAATAAATTGACAAGCTCACAATTACAATGGCAAATTTCAACACATCTCTCTTTGTAACTAATAAATAAGACCCTAAATTAGTACAACTCATAAGATTTGAGCAGCATAATTAACAAGTTTAATCCAATGAACACATATAGAAGTCTGTACCCCGAAATTATTTTTCCAGCTCTTATGAAGCATTTATGAAATTTGCCACATTTAACCACAAAAAGCACGGCATGATAAAAATCAATAACAAAAATATAACAAAAGTCATATGTTCAAAATTTTAAAGCATATTAAATAATATGTGGGTCAAAGAGAAATAATGATGGAAATTATAAAATATTTTAAACTAAATAATATTAAAAACATTATATAGCAAACTTGTGGAAAGCAGCTAAACCAATATTAGAGGAAATTTATAGCCTTAAATGTTTATATTAGAAATGAAGCAAAATGAAAACCAACGAATAAAGAGTCTAATAAAACATTTAGAAAAAGACCAGCAGAATAAAAATAGTTTCTTAAAGAAAAGGGAAAATACTTATAAAACTAATGAAGCAGATAAAAGTTTGGCATTTGGATTAATAAAAAAGAAAGAGGCATAAATGAAAACATTAGTAATTTAAAGGAGACATACAGAAACACAAGAATTTTTAAACACTTAGGAGAATACTATGAACAAATTTGTACCAATAAATTTGAAAACCTAGACAAAAGAATAATTTCCTAGGAAAATAAAACCAGCTAAAATTGACTCAAGAAGAAAGAGTAAATCTGAATATAACCATTAAAAATTTAAATGTATATGAGTAATTGAACTGAACATACTATGTAACTGGTTACCGAAAGACATCAATCCAGTATTAACCTTCAAGAAACCAGTAATGCCATTTTACAGAAACTGTTCCAGAGAACAAATGGAGAAAGTGCCAAGTCAAATCAATTTAAATAGAAATATAATAGGATTATTTGTGAACTTTGAAAGCTTAACCTAAAATTTATATGGAAGCATAAATGACTAACACAATTGTGAGGAAAATGAAGGAAATATTTGCCTTACAGATATCAAGACTTACTATAAAGCTGTGGCAATTTAAAAAAAGTAGTGCTAGTGGCATCAGGATAAAGAAAGAGACCAAATGGTCAAAATAGAGCTCCTGGAAACAGACCCACACATTTGTGGGAATCTGGTATGTGACAGAGGTGGCCTTATAAAATGACTGGAGGAAAAATGAATTGTTTAATAATAGAGCCAGAACACGTAGCTAGCCTTACAAAAAGGATAAAATTGGAGCCTTACCTAGTGCCCAAATACAGGAAGGAAAAAAAAAGAAAAAGAAAAAAGGCCCACACCAGAAACTCAATCGCTGCCATTGGAGTGTGAATGGTACAATCGCAAGCTGGTATTAGTTGGCAAAGTTTAAGATGCATGTAAACCATGACTCAACAATTTCCCCTCTGGGTATTTACCCTAGAAAAATTCTCATACATGTGCCCAAAAGCAACCCAAAAGAAATGCTCAGTACAGCAGTGTTTGTGACAGCAGAGAAGCAGAAACAATCCAGCTCTTTCTAAGAAGAGGAACAAATTAATAAACTGTGCTGCATCCATAGAATAAAATGTTACATAGCAGAGTTAAAATGAATAAATCTGTTGAGCCTTTATTAACATGGCTTAATCTCAAATACAAAATCTTGAGTGAAAAAAGCAAGTTGAAGAATGATATACACAGTATAATAACACTTACATACATTTAAAAACATACCAAAAAATCATATATTGTCTATGGAGGGATATATTCAGTAAAAGTACCAACATGAACATGGGCATACTTCACACCAACTCCAGGATATCAGAGAAGAGGAGTGGGCCTCTAACTATATTGCTAATGTTTTATTTCTTTTAAGAGACTTCGTTAGCAAATATTCAAAATATTAATGTCTGGGTACATAGATATTTTTCTCCTTTTTAATACACTTGAAACATTCATAATTAAAAATAAAATGAATTACTTAAGATTATGTAACATGAAAAAAGAAGACATATTTCTATTTTAAAATCCTGTCCAAATGAGGGTTTCCTGGATTCAGGCCTAGCTGATCCTCCCAGGGCAAGCAACCTAACCAAAGAACCTAACATTCCCTCCAGGTTTCATGGAATGAGGCTAAAATGAGGCTAAAATAAGCCTCTAGTGTGGTGATTTCTGGACCAGAATTTCAAGAATCAGTAATTGAAATAAAAAAATTTTATACACACACACGTAACATCATTTCCCAAAAGAAAAAGCATTATAACACAGAAAAATTAAGAATAATCTCAAAAAAAAAAAAAAAACCTTTTAAAAACGAAATCAGTTTATCTTCATGAGTAACTACATTTTTACTCATCTTTCTCATGGTGCCTCCAACAGTGAAAACTTCCTAACAGACTAGAAAGAGATCATAAATAAATGTTTGGGGACCACTTGTCTCAGGAACATACTGGGCATTTAGTTGCCAGCCAGCCCCTAGATTACCAACTAACATTATGATAAGACATTTCTAAAGACTTCAAGTAGATTTCAGAGATTACATGATAAACTTTGCATTTTCTTCATCAGTTCTTCTAGTTTGACGTTCCAGTGAGAAACACAGGCCATTCAAGCCTAAATGTACAATGCTATGAATCTCATTGCATTCATCTCTTGTCAATCACAAAACATTATTTCTTTTGCTGGTCCAAGAATTAATATAATTCCATCTGTTTTTTCTATATTTTGCCTTGTTTATTTTTGTTTAACTCAATAGAACATGCACAGAGCATACTTAAATATTAGAAAAACACTTACATAGGACTAGCATTCTTCAAAGTAAGTACATTTTAATCTTTCCAAGTTTGGTACATTAAAATTATTCTCTTCCATTCTTCTCAGCACAGACATGCTTTTAGTTTCCTGAGGTCAGTGACATGACCCCACTGACTTAGAAGAAGAATTTGAAAGGAAGAGTTCATGCATAATGTTGAAAATAGATATGAAGCTACTTAGATTTTTCAGTCAAGTGGTAGTGAGAGGAGGCTGAGAGGGAAGGAGTTAGCTTTTTATGAAAAGCAAAATAGGACTTAGTCAATCAATTCAGTGACATCAGTAAAATCAACTGTGTGACAGCATAACCTGTTGAATAAATGGGTCATTTTTCCATTCATTCCTATGCCCAATTCCAAAGCCATATCGGTTTAGCCAACCTCAGGACTTGTCATTTACAGAAGATCATTCTGAAATTTCTACCCAGGAATCATGTATGAAAATATCTGCCTTCAATATATTTTCAACCTAAATAGTAAATATAAAATAACTACTTGAAATAAGCACAGAACCACAAAATGATATAAAAGATCAAGTTAAATATAGCTATTTAATATATATGTGTTTAATACTACCTATCTATTAATACTATTATTGGAGAAATAAAGTAAATGAAGCAACCACTGAAATTAATCCTAATTTAGAAACATAAACATATCTATCTCTCTTTTCATATTTAAATAGAACAGAAAGCTATACTCAGAACAATGTCCAGTCTTGCTGTTCAATCATCGAAACTTTCATGAATATGTATTTAAGCCACTAAATTCTATCATTTTTCTTTTGCCTCCAACCATACCATGTGATTTATTCATTTGCTCGAAAAAAACATTTGAGCATCTGCTAAGTACCAAGCACTGGGGCTCAAAAACAGAGCTCACAGTTAAGTTAGTTATGGTTTATTTGATCAAGTAGCATGCCTTATAAAACTGATAATAAATATCTGTGTAACAGTAGGTTATTTTATTTTCCTCATCTTTGAAATGAATAATTGAACTTTCAGTCTCTCACAATAGTGCTGAATGGTGCTTTTTCCTTCTCAGACAGCACCAGGAGATCCCACCAGTAACAAAACCATAGAGCTGCCTCCTTCACTTTGCATCTCCTTTAGAATCTGATGATGAACATTGAACTCTGCTTTGAACAATGTAACATACTCAAAAAAAATATATGTACTGGGTAAACTCGTCAGATGGAAAATTATTTCATCTGTAGTAACATCTGGCTGTGCACATAATGCTATGCGAAACAGGAGCCGCCCTGACATTTTATGAATAAGGAAATGAGAGAGCGTGTTAAAGAAAGCTTGACAGCGAGAACGAAAGAATGAAGATTCAACTTAAGCTGTTGAAAGCCTAACAAGATAAAGACAGGCAGGAAAGAGTCTCCTTAAATGTGATGAAATAAGGCCTGAAGGGATGGAACAATAGAGAGATTGACGAGTATACACTTTGAAACACAAGATGAATGTGTTCAACCTGACAGTAACATGTGGTTAAATTAATCAAAGTACCCAGTAGGAAAGAATACAGATTTACGCAGCAAGCGTCTTTCACGATAGGTGTGAAATTTGAGATAGACCAAAGAGGTGGAGCTTTCGAAAGAAAATAATTGTTATGATTATACAGCATTTTCATAACATGTAAATGTGACTACTGACCATATCTCAATCTTCTCTGCCAATTACAAAAAAAAGACACACGGTTGTAAAGTACAGCATAGGGAATATAGTGAATAATATTGCAATAACTGTGTATGGTGTCAGATGGGTACTATACTTACTGGGGTGATCACTTTGTAAAGTCTATAAATGTCTAATCACCATGTTGTATACCTGAAACTAATATAATACTGTATGCCAACTGTAATTGAAAAATAAATTTTAAAAAATTATAATAATAAAATAAAATATAAAACAGGAGACTAATAGCAGTTCTCATAACCCAAAGGGAATATTTAATTTTAAGTAATTTTGTTCTTGTGATTTTTTATGATGAGTTTTTGAGGGGGAAACTTTTGAGAGAGTAAGCTTATTGGTAAAACAAACAAGTTGACAGTTTACACAGCACAGGTCTTCCTTTTGAGCTCCCAAAGGCATGATGCAGCCTCAAATACCAAGCCCACACTTTGCCTCACTCTTGATCCAAGCCATTCTGCCTTACAAAAATGTTTCTCATGAAGTCAGACACCACAAGTTCCAACTGTTGGGGACTCTATTAAATCAGGGAACAGGTAAAACTGTTTTCAAAACATTCTCAAGAATAGGCACTGAAATAAATTAATCCTTAGATAACTAACAGAGCTGACTAATCAAAACACCCACTGAATGTACTCATCACCAAAATTTTCTTATATACCATTGAGATCTTCCTCATTTCACCTACCTGCATTAATTGAGAGCATCACCTTTCAAAGCAGTTATTTTTTCAAGAGAAGGTAAAGGATAGTAATAAATCTTAGAGCATTTGTATTTTGAAAAGGCAATTCTGATTCTTCTTCGTACTGTAAACTTCAGTGATCAAGAATCGCTGCTTTACCGGGAAGAAAGCCTTTCTTTATATATTAAATTGTCCTACCCATGGTACCATTCACCTTCAACCTTAGAATTAAAAATCAATAATGATGATAGAAGGAGTGGAAGAGAGTCAATAAATGGCAATGGTGAAGATGGAGAGGAGAATCCTGTTTTAAACTCACATCTGAGTTAAATCCCTCCTGTTGGAGTTTAGTCACTTTTCTCTTTCTAAAAGATGGATTTGGAAGACGCTTGGTCACCATGCTCCTCTTAATAGTCCTTCATACAGTTGAGGACAGTGATTAAGTCACCTCTACATCTTTCCTATACCAGTAATCCTGATTCTATTCATCTTTTTTCATCAGTGCTATTTTTCAACCGGTTAATCATTTTCATTGCTCTCCTCTGGACCCTATCCAAGTTCTCCACGTATCTTTAAGCTTCTGTAAATTATGTGACTGGTTTATAGCTTTGATAAGCCTGGATGGTGGAAAAGGTAAAATCTCATCATAACAGACTATAAATGTATATTGAAGGGAGGGCAGAGATGAGGGAACAGATAGTTATATTGTATGGGAAATTTCAATGCAAATATAATATTCATTTAAGTCTTTATTCTTTGTAATTATTTTTAAACACACTGCATTAAAATACTCTAAGCCACAATTAGAGTCCATATTTTACATGGGTATCTTTTTAGTGCCAACCTATGGCTAGTTCTTTTAGAGAACAGAGAGAAGAGATTACATTTTTCAAAAAGTTGGTTATTTCTTGAGTGAAAATAGCTTTATAATTGCAAAGAAGTGATACCATGAAAGAAATACCTATAAAAAACAAAGAGAATAGGATATGTCCATTGTTATCTTAATATTCATTCTTTCCATGACTTTTCCAAATGAGCCTAAGTGGCACAATCCTGAATATAGTGGTATCTTGGATACTGTTCTCACAATCAGAACTATGAACAAATCATTAACAGAATCTCTTCAGTTTCAAAGCCATCAGCCAGGTTATACTTATGGGAGGCAGCATGGCTAGTGACAATAATTGGTGACCAACCACTTATAAGCTGGGAACTTGCAGTAAGTTGGAACTCCTCTTTAAGCCTCTGAGACAGTAATAAAACTGCATTATAGAACTGATATGAGCATTTGTTGAGAACACCCCCTGGCACATAATAAGCAGGAATATACTACTGGAAAAGGAGTAGACTACAGCTGCAAGTCATGAGCATGGAAAGCAAATGGGGACATGCAAATCTGTTCTCCCTTTGATATGCAATTATTATACAGGTGCCTTTTCAAACAAGATAAAGCACAGTGGTTATGGAGAAAGCAGAGAGCAAAGAAAATGCTGCTGTGGCCAATGGCAGAATATCTCACCACTGAGAACATATCAGGGATGTGCAGTCTAACAGGAGTCAACTGAAATTCAGCAGATATGATGTTGCCTCTATGAGCCTTAAAGTCTCTCTTGGAGAGAGACATCATACCCATCTTTGGAAGTATATTCCCATGTTAGAACCAGACGTGTATATGGAAATTATTCTTATCCCTTGGCTGAGGGCTACAGTTATAAAACATTTGTGGTGCTTGTGGTCTTTTAAGAGAAGGATTTCCTCAAATTTGCTAAAACTGTCTCCTATTTTTTTAGGATCACCATTGTCCATGCCTCATTTGAGATCAAATGAATTGTCAAATTAGCGTGTTTTTGCAGGAAGCCAGTGCTGTTGCTTCCTTAAAGAGAGTGCTGCTCTTCCCAGGGTTATCGGCAAGCTGCTGTTCTGGCTTCTCATGCCAGGTGCCCTTCCTGACTGGCAATTTCCCCTTGAGCTGGAGATAACCCTGCAATGACTCTAAATTCTTTCATTCACTATCTGATTCCATCTCCATCATAAGCCTTCCCTAGAACCTGGCTTGACCTAAACATTTCCATGTCTTGGTTCATTGCTAAGATTCAAGCTGACTTGTGGTCGACTTCAGTGGAAAATTCAAATCATGTGACAACCAGAAGGAAAATAATGGCTTTTTCTTGATCCCATTTTCTAAACATATAGTGACGAACAATAAATACTTATAGGCAACTGTGATGACTACTGAAAAATTTTCTTTGGGACCCACATAAAATAGATTAAACTTCATAAAACACAGCCAATCATGTATAATCTTTAAAAAAGATTTTTGGCAGTCTATCCATTCAAGTTATTACCATACTTCTCTCCTTTTCACTGCCACTGCCCACCCACTCCCTGAAAAAGAGTCTTAGATTCATATTATGTTAAAATGGGCAGAATCTTTATTTCCTTAGTCCCTTGTAATCTCATTTTGCAATTTCTTTCATGGTAGCATTATTCTCCTCATCCCCCAATTCATATTTGACTTTTCTTGCCTCCCTGCTTCCCATATATGATCATTAATCAAGTCCTGCTGATTCTTCCCTTGCTATGTTGTTCTTTCTATTCCTATTGCCACAACCGGTAGTCCGGGTCCTTATCATTTCTCCCAATGTTTCTTTTGCAATAGCCCACTAACTAGCTCTCCAAATCTCTAGTTCTTCTCTATTACAATTCATCTTGCATACTTTTGCCAAATTAAACATCCTAAAGCATAATTCTGATTGTATCTTTTCACATTTCAGACATTCCAATGGCTCCCCATTATGTCTAAATAAAGTTCGACTTTAACTCATGTGATGTCAATGTGTTTGCTAAGTGAATGAGTACAAAAATTCCATATGTAGGCTTTAGCAACTAACTTACTATTTACTAAATAAAGTCCGAAAGAGAGGTTTCGTTTTGTTTTGTATCTTAAGCCAAGATTCCCCATATATTCTGTTTGTGGCCTCAGAAATGTTAAAATCATAGCTGGTAAATCAGCTAAAAAAGGGGAGTTACTATTTATATCTTCTCTAGATTTTTTAAAACTCCTCAGACTTCAACTGAATATGCCCTTTATTTCTATTCCTTAAGATATTGTGAATGTTCTCTCTATTTATTCTTCTTCATGAAGAGGTTTGAAGTTCAGGGTGACAAAATACACAATTTGTCCCAACGTTCTAAATTATTTCTTCCATTTCACTGAAATGTAATTTGAACATCATATCCTAAACTAATAAAGATTTGGTAAAAACATATTTTACCTTTATGGAAAATTTCTATCCAAAATAAAATTTATTTTTAAATCTCATGAAAGATAACAGACCAAAATGGCAACGTAAGCACATGCCAAAACTGCCAAAATGAGAAATAATGGATAACTGTTTTTAAAGCATTTGAAAGTACAATCCTGTTCACAAGCAAGAAAGAAAGTTTTCCATGCCCCATAAAAGAAAAGGAAACCTACATCAATAAAGGGTCTTTGTCTGGGTTATGGCCAAAAATGAACAGTAAGAATTATGTTCCAGTGTTCACAGAGAAGAGGGCTGGAGCATACCCCGCACATGCACCAAGTACCCTGCATGAAACCAGGGTCATAACTGCATTCTCAGCCGCTGAACAGAGGAAAAAAACTTTTATTTACACTATCACAAGACCTGGTGCAACTGAGGCAAATGCTGACTTGCCATACAAGGAGGAATGTATTGAAGAAAATTCTGATACGAGATGAGCCATTAAAAATACAAATTCATGAAAGAAAATCAGCAATGTAAAAGACAATTAATAAACCAGATAGAAGGAAGAACTTATCCAAACAAATAGTAATACTGAGCAATCTGAAAAGAACTTTTGAACAATAATGTTTAAAATTAAAATTCTTAATGAGGACAATGAAGATTAGCATCAATAAAACAAAAGCAGGGTTATGAAATAGTTATGAAAAATAACCAACTGGAAATCTTAAAATTGAAAAATATGAAATTAAAAAATCTAATATATGAAAAAAATTAGTGAACTCAATGATGAAACTGAACAAATATCACAGAATATAAAGAGGAGAGACACCAGAAAGACATAACAGAGAGAGGCAATATTTGAAGAAACCATGCATGGCTGAAAGTTTTTCAGAATGAAAAAAAAAAACCCAAACCCAGAGACATTGTAGTGAAACCCCAAAAGATCAGTGATAAAGAGAAAAAATCTTAAAAGCTTTCAGAGAGAAAAGACAGATTACCCACAAAGGAGAATAATCGGGATGACAGAACTGTCTCCTCAACAACCAGATCTGCTAAAGGAGAATAAAGAAATATCTTCAAAGTGCTAAAATTCCATATACAGCCAAACCATCATTCAAAACAGAGGGCAAAGGAAAGATATTTCCAGATTTACAGGCTAACTATTCATGAATTATTGTTGAAGAAAGTATCATACTATATACTTCAAACTGGTGGGGGCCGGGGAGGTATAATGGGATGCAAGGAACAGTGATGAGCAAATAAGTAAGGAAAACATGCTAATATCTAAACTATCGATTGCTTAAAAAGAAACCAGAATAAAATTCTAGAAAATAATAACAAGAGAGCTGAGTTGATGGCCAGGGCATGAGAGAAGTCGGAATGATGTTCTGAAATGTGCTGAAGTCCTGGGCTTCTACGGGAGAGCATTAGCAATACTAACCATAGACATTTTTAGAAAAATAAAATATTATAACGTGTGTTAAGTAAAGTGTAGCCAATAGAGGGAAAGCAGAAATAAAAATAGAGAGTTTGACAACATTTTCTAAGGTTCTCTTCCCTATAATCTGCTATCACCATTTTCTATCTCCAAAAGAGACAAAACCATCTTTTAAAACTACAGACTTTGTTTTACAGTCAATAATGGGAACAGTGTGAAATTTCCAAATCAGACAGCCTTGTATTCAATCACTCACATTTTATGTTTTAAAATAATATTTAATAATTTGACAGTCAAATAAGAGAACAAGGCTTAAAATAACTGAATAATAATATTAGGAAAAGCCTGACTTATTAAATTATAAAAGTCTACCAATAGAAGCTGTGAGGAGACATATCTGAAAGTGAAATAAAACTGGATAAAGCATCACACAAGAAAAGTCAGCAGTAACATTTGGCTATGAATTCTGTGATAGCAGTGGATTAGTCAATCTAAAGGGTACACACTCCTCTATATTCTCTAAGTATGATGGCTTTTTTAATCATCTTTTTTAAAATTCCAGCTATTTATTAATCATTCAGCTTCTGAACAAAAATGAGATCTCTTCATGTCTAAAAAGACAAAACAATATTTTTTAAATATATATAGAGAGAAAAACTCAATTCAAAATTACGTCAAAATATTGGTACTTGTTTCTGAGAGACTTGATTATGGATAACACTTTTTTCCTAAATTTTTTAATACTTTCTACAGTCACATGCATTATTTTGTATTGCTTTATCATCTGGCAAAACAAATATTTTAAAATTTTTAAATTTCCACATAAATTTATTTTTATAAGGGTTCAATTAATAAGCAATATACAATTTTTAAAAATGTTTCCAAAATCTTACCTAATTCATCTAATACAAAAGTAGTTTTAATTGAGTGGATTTTAGGTTTAATTAGTCTCCTAACCAAAAGTCTACATGCAGCATAATGTGAGATGATAGGACATGTTGCTTATAAAAAACCAGGGCTAAATCTGATTATATAAACTAATCTCTTCCGCTCACACATCAAAACAGTTGTTAAAATAGTAAAATCCCAATGGGACTAAAGAAAAGTTCTAATAGTGCAAGGAAAATCAATTTATTCTTAATTGAAACATAAATGAAGTTAAAGTTGGTCATTTTCCAGACTTTTGTAAAATCAATGCATTTGTCCATAGAATCTTCAGGAATATAACTTTGTTCTCTTTCTGTTGATTTTATTAAAGTATCTACACAATTAGGCCCCTCCTGATTCAATAAAAACACTCATTCAGAACTGTTATTCTCAAATTTCCAATAATAACTGAGTAATCTAGAGGTTTCCTCAGAGTCTGAATACACATGCCTGGGTCAAGTCAAGCATATTAATCATTCCATTTTGTATGACTCTGTATAATGTAATGCACACTAACAGATTTCCCATTTCCTGTATCTCATTTTTATTTTATTTTATTATACCAGTAGGGCTAAAGACCAGAAAAGAGATGTCTGAATCAAAAAAAACAAACAAAACAAAAACATAGCTTCTAAATTTCCTAATAAAAATGCAAAAAGTATTTTACACTCAACATACAATGATGGTCTACTTAATAATTTTATTCTCGCTAATTTCAAAAAAAGAAAAAAAGTCTCTTACTAAAGTCCATGTTTTTACCGAGCTCTGGAATATGCATTTAGACACTGCAAATAAAAAACTTTAAGTGTCATTTCTGCAAATTCCTATTACTGTATCTGATTCAAGGGCAAGTCTAGTATTAACTACATGAAAACATTCCCACTTATTCCACTGACAAGATCTTTAATCACCAGGCTGGTCATTTACCAACTTTTACTGTTTAAAATCTAACAAAAAATTTATTCATTTTTGATGGATACCTTAGCTCTCATTAAGGTTAGCTATAGTTTCTTTGAATAAAGTCAAGATTTTACTTAGAAAGATTACCTTTCATAATCATCCTCAATTTTTTAGTTTTTTAATGCATAATTATGTTTAAAGATATAATGCTATTCAGAAGTAACTATATCATATGCTTGCTGGGTCAGCCACTTACAAACTCAAGGTCTGGACAAGGAATAACTGATAACAATAATACTACCCAGTTCACTAGACTTTGTTTAGCATCACCATGTGTGCCACGTAATGTAATATTCACAAATAGTAGGAAAAGGAGCATCATTTATGATCTTCAGTGTAGCTGACAGTTGTCATTTTGTTGAAGCCGAGGATCTGCTCTTTCCTAGAGTGCTCTGATTTCTTTTTGAGAATTTACCTCTTACCACTGGACATAAACATGGAACTGTAATCAGAAGTCTATCCCTTTCCTAGAAGCCGGCACATTAGCCAAGTTAAACCAATCTTTGGAGCCTCTCTTGTGAATGTGAATCTTGAGAGTAGGAATATTTAGAGGTTTTTGTTTCAGCAGTAGAATCCAGATCAGTTTTTTCCTGCTATAAGACCGATCAGAATTTTCCTACCCTCTGGAGAGGGCTTGACTACTTTCCCATTTCCAAACCTGGTTTTCCAGCCTTCTTTCAACTCTGTGTGCTTCCCACACCATTCCACTAAGTTTTCTTTTGCCTGGTTAGCCAGAGCCAGTTTCTGTTGCTTGCAATCAAAGAACCCTGAAATACTTTTTCTACACATGAAGCACCTGAAATGCAGAAATGTTAAGTGATTGTCCTAGGGTTACTCAACAAGCAAGAGAGTGGTGATCTCATGACTCCTAATCCAGTGTTCTTTCTACTCTGCAACAAAGATAAAGATGATCATACAACACTTCTTTAAAATGAAGCTTGATTTTCAAATAGTAAAAATGGTTTTAAAGTTTAAAATCATTATAGGAGTAACTTTCCTTCAGGAAAAAAAATAATGAATAGTCTAATTTTGGATAGCCATAGCATGTTCATAGAACTTTTAGAGAAATACCATCTATTCCCTTCAGCAATATTCTTATAAAGAAAAATTTATCTCATACCATGTATTTCAAATATTGGGTTATCAATACCTACTATTGAGTGACTGACTTTCCTAAATACTTCCTTCTGAGATTCAGATGTCATATAAACAAAAGCAAAAAGATAGTATAAATAAAGTAAATCAAGAATACTAACAATGATAATGACTACCATTATCGAGTACCTACCATGTGCCAGACAATTAATTCATTGGCCACATTACATATATATATTATATTATTAAATCCACATAGCACCATTGTAGGGTCAGTACCAATATCCTGCTTTTAAATGAGGGAACTGGGACTCTGAGATGTGAAGTAACTTGCCCAAATTCACATGATTGAAAAATAATAAAACTATAATCTGAACCCATCTTCTTTCCATGAATACTGTATACTTTCTTGGAAACACTAAAGGGAGATGTCAGGATTCAGTCTTATCTCTTTAATTTCCAAAAGCTTAGACAAAGAAAAGGTTGGTAATATTATAGACACTGTGATAATTAACACTGCATAAATCACTATCAACAGAAAAACTAAATTTATATTCATAATTTGGAAAATAAGATATATGTTAAAGAGAGAATCTGAATACAATGATTGAAAAAAATAACATTTATCTGATTTGATGCAACAATTAGAACTAGAAAAGGCTTGCTGTTTTAAAAAGTCTAGAAATCTTCCTTTTAAGGGAAAGAGACCTGCACTTTCTCTCCTAGACGTTTTTTCTTTCCTCCTGCTACACTTCTCATCAAGAAGTTTAACTCATATCAATAAAAATTTCCATTTTAACAGATGTACATCTCAAACTCAATATCCCACTCTTCACAAATACTGCATAACTGAATGGTGAATGCAAAATGGTTGTTATATGGAATATTTCTTAAAACCTTCAGCAGTTAAGAAAAAAGAGACACACTTATTCTTTCCATCTGGATCCAAAATTTAAGCTCATGGGCAAAGTATATGATATTTGTATTGGCAAGAAGTGTGTGATTTCAAAACATCATCTAGTAGTGCTGTAACATAGGCCATGGTGCTAATGAGGCATAGTGGTGAATATCGTTCTTGCAAAAGTATCAATTGTTTCAATATGTAAAACTCTGTTTAAAACTATATGTTGAATCTCTACTCATGTCTAGCCATTCTAAAAATGAATCTCACAATTTACTAACAGATTTACGTTTATAACCATCTCTAAAAAACAGATCAAAAGGCACACTCTGTTCACGATGGCTCAATAAAATCCTTTTCTGGGAAAAAGTAACAGCAGCTCTCAAAAAAAGAGAGGAGGGCAGTTAATTGAGTGGCTGCACAACCTAATGGAGGCATTGCCCAAACTTGGCATTTGGTGGGGGATGTGAGGGTGGGGAGGACATTCAACCTTGCTAGATTACATTCACTTCAACTGGGGCTCTGTCTCCATGAAAATGCTCAAATCAAGGAACCAAGAATTGTATTTGTAAAGTGCTTAGTAAAGATGTCCTATGGTGGAATTTAATCAATGTGAGTGTACTTATTTTTCCTATTTGATTAATTGATATACTACTTATAAAGACAAGGCTTTTTTAGTATCTTGAGAAATTATCTCATGGCTATTATGTACACATACTATTATTCTTCTGCATACTATTTTCATGTAACATCACTGAAAAGAGTTCATAAGTCAGATTCCACACTCACAAATTCAAATCTCTTTCATATTGCATCATTTGTTTTTAGTCCATATGCCAACCAGCCTGACTGCATAAATAAGACTATCACAGATGGCAATGGCAAGTGAATGATTGAGGTAGAAATTTGTTAATTCTGCCTCTCAAGGGTGGGATGTAATTTTGTATATACAGAAATCAGGGGGTTCATTCTATTCATATTTACATTGTTTAAAGGAAACACCACCCACTACATGTAGTGATCTGTGGCCACAAAATTGCTAACTCTTATACTCTGAGCATGAGCATATAAGTAAGGCATGGAAGCATAGCTGGCTGACTGCTTCTGCATTTTCGCATCTGCAACTAAAAACAGGTCCAAAAGGAAACTATGCCCAAAAGAGAGGTGTGGGAAGCAACTGACCATGAGCATTCTAAAGTACTGAGGAGCTTTCGCTATGCTATTAAATGAAAAGCAGAGATTAGATAAAGGAAAACAAAATTGTCCAACTTCCTCTATTTATAACCTCAGTGTTTATACCAGATCTAATAATAAATTATCAATTAAGATAAGATTACATTGTATCCAAAGGATATGATATCCTGGAATTCTCATAGTTGTTAAAATAAATTTCAATAAAGTCCAAATCTTTTCCTAGTCCTAGAGCAAGTATTTTTGACTGACATGTAATATTTCATGCCCTTATCAAAGGTATACCAAAGTATCATACAGTCTAATTCCATTTTTCCATGTTTTAAAACGTAGTCACCTTTTGCTAGAGGGTAGGAGGGAAGAGAAGTCCACAGTGCTCTTTGGAGGCTCCACTTAAGCTTGTTTTCCCTCTTCATCAAAATCTTCTGAAAATAGGGCTCTTTCTCCATCTTTATCGTGAAGGTAGAACTGCAGTTCTTGAAAGCCTCTCGCTGCCTTCTTTCCTGGCGTTCTTTGCCTCCCATCAGTCAGTGGAAAGAGTGCCCCCACAGGCCGTCATTAACCTGCCAATTCTGCCTCCAAAGAAGGAGGACAAGAGCTCACTAATTTGAAGATCAAAAAGCCACTTGTCCATTATATAATTGGAATGAAAGGCAAAATGTTGCCGTTCTGAAGAGCACAGTAATTACTAGCTGTTAATTGCTCTCTCGTGGTGGCTCACTTTTAATTAAAAAGAACAGCTCGTTGCAGGCCGATAAGCAGTGGTGGAGACCAGCGGTTTAATCAACAAAGCAGAAAAATTTGTTTCTGCCGCAGCCAACAACAGCTTGAGAAATCTTCAGATGTCCAATTGAGATTAAAAACTGTCTATTTAGTGCAGTCAGATTTTATTTTAACCAAGGAAATGACTATTTGAAGTCTTCCAATGTGAGTGTCCCCACCACATCCCCGCTGGTGCCGTGGGGACTAATCACGGGCTGGGGTTGTGATCACTCAAGTAAAGAAATTTAGCGACTTTCCTCTTGACTTCATCATTCTTGGGTAATTGGCCTGTCTGAGGTGAGTACTCTTTTTCTTTCTTTCTTTCTTTTTTTTTTTAAGAAAGCGCTTTAAAGTATGGAAGGCCCACAGACTGTGCATTTAATTACTGTTCATATTTCATGCAGTCAAACTGAATTTCATTTAAAAAGAAAATGATTTACCTATCTTAAAAAAATCTTATATGTTCTGCTTTGGGTTTTTTTTTCTTCCAGAGGTTATATATTTACATGCTCAAAAAATGTATTTAGGGCATCAAAGTTAATTCTGTAAGATGCTTCTCTGTCTTTTCCTCTTTCATCTAGCAGCCACACTTGAGAACTATCCTTGGGGGTGGGGGAGGGTGGAAGGGGAGTGGGGACATACTTGCGAGAAGGATAAGACTACATTTAGCTAAGAAGATTCCCTAGGTTAAGTGGGGACACTTAGTCCCAGTTTGGCCAGTACATCTCCAACTCTGGACAGTGTACACGCCCCCCCACCCCGCATGACTCTTTTCTTCTCCCTCTTCTTCTAGGTTATGGTATCTGGAAAGCTAATTGTTTTTAAAATTTGAATGTACTTCCATTTAACTGTCCCTCACAAGTCTCGAGCTATTTTTATGTCTAGTCTTTCATCAAGGAGGAAATACCGCTCTCTTCACTAATCATGAGAAAGATGTATCTCTTTGTTGTCTGGATCATATAAAAAATGGGTCTGAAGCACAATGCCAGTGATACAAACTGTTGGCCAAATATTTACCCTACGCATTGGGAAAGCATTAGTGCTAGTTGTCCCATATGAAGTGGTTTATCACTTCAGCTCAAATGTTACCTTTCAAAAGGTCTGTTCCTTTGCCAGCCACTAAAGCAAACTTCTCTTTCTCCTAAGACTTAAGGATATAGCCTACAAACACATGTATGTAAATGGGTAATTTAATTCAGGGTAATGAAAAATTAATCTATTGTTAGCTTAATTTGATAGTCCTTATCTTTTCTTTGAAAACACTGTTGACGTCAGGCTGATGGTGACTGGTACCCACTACTGCTTCCATGCCAATCTACTTAAAGGCATATAGTCCTCCCTCCTATTAGGGAATTCAGCAGTTGAGTCCTAAATTAACTTCTCTGCATTAAGAAAGAAGGGGTAGCGAAGGAAAAAAGAAGTTCTATGGGGTTGTTCTTTATCCTTCTCTTCATTTATATCCAAGAACAAATGGCCTACCATTGTGGAAAAAGCAGAATCCAATCTTAATTTAAATCCCAACTCTAATGTTTCTTAGTGAATAACCATGGGAAAGTTATATAGCCTCTTAAATTTCAGCTCGATCCATGGAGAAAATAACTCTTCTAAGGGAACGTTGCAAAAAATAAATGAAATAATATTTTGAACACAGTAGGTTCTTAGGAAGTAACAGTTATTCCTAAGGAATGTTGGATGCTGGTGGTATAATATACATGCTAATTCGAGAAGGGTCCCTCCTCATTCAGTCCTCTGTATACTTTCAAATATGGCAGGAGGATCTGGAGAAGACAATCCAGAATTGCTCTGTCGAGTATTGAAAATTCTCCCATTTTCTCTCACTCCTACACTTCATCACTATATATGTCACTAATTACTTTAATTATAGAATATCTGACATAGGGTATGGGAGGGACACAGTGAATCAGTGAATGACTCAAAGAGGAATTGATAGTGAATTCACTTTAATTGAAAGGTAGAACAGCAAAAAAGAAGAAAAAGAATTATTTTCTGAAGTTTAAGTTCCTGAAAATTTTCTCAGGATGTTAATGAGCAAAAGAAGAGCACGTGCACGCACACAGGCATGCACACACACGCACACACACACACACACACACAT
Organism: Pteropus medius; assembly: GCF_902729225.1. Taxonomy (NCBI): domain Eukaryota; kingdom Metazoa; phylum Chordata; class Mammalia; order Chiroptera; family Pteropodidae; genus Pteropus; species Pteropus medius. The sequence continues at coordinate 109,644 of NW_024342473.1, forward strand.
TTTGCCTGACTCCTCTTACCCAACTTGTCAATCCTGTAAGTTTGGTGACCTTATTTAAGATAAACCTAAGGGAAAACTATTATTATGAGCAACACTATTTTCTAATTTAAGAAAGCCATACAACTAGAATAATAATGAAATTAAATTATTTTTCCTAAAATAGGTACTTTCCTAAAGTACATATTCAAAGTTGTTGCCTCTATGATATAATATTCCTTTCTGGCCATTCTTCTACAGGAACTATTATATGGCTTCTTTTTTATTTCTCATTGATAATCAGGAAGCTTTTAAATCTATTATTGAACCCAATGGAAAATTCAGTGCCTTAGGTAGAAAATATTAGTCTTATCTTTATTTACAAAATAAACTTGAACCTACAGTCATCCTGCCTGTAAATAATCATGGAAATATCAAGTTATAAAGTTGAAAGCAACCTAGAAGAGTCTCATGCAAATAAGTACAAATAGTCACTAAATTCTGTACTCAGATAAATGACAAAGAGAACTGCTATTCATGTGCGTCAGGGTTTCATCTTTTCCCAAGGCTGAGTAGCAAACAGTCACCTATACAAGAATAGAATTTGGTATTAAAAAGTGAATGGCCCATTTGTCGGGAAAAGGCTCTCCCACAGGCTCCTGGCATGACGCTGAATAAATGCTGTCATTTCCCTGAAGTGGTGACTAAAGTAGACAAGTCTTGAAGGCCCATACAGCTTGAAGAGTATTTTTTCACGACTACTTTAAAAAAAAATGTTATTGTGGCAAAACACACATGATAAAATTTACCATTTTAACCATTCTTAAGTGTATAATGTAACTGTACAGATTTTAAGTGTATATTACAGAAAATAAAATGTACAAGTATACATTTTAAATGTACAATTAAGTATATTTACATTGTTGTACAACCACCACTATCATCCATCTTCAGAACTTTTTCATCATCCCAAACTGAAACTCTGTGCCCATTAAACGACAACTTCTTATTTCCTTCTTCCCTTAGCTCTTGGCAACAGTTATTCGACTTTCTGTCTCTATGTATTTGCCTATTCTAGGCACCTCATACAAGTGGAATCATACATTATTTGTCCTTTGGCATCTGGCTTATTTCACTTAGCATAATGTTTTCAAGGTTCATCTATGTTGTAGCATGTGTCAGAGTTTCCTTCCTTTTTAAAAAGGGTCCATAATATTCCATTGTATGGATATACCACATTTTGTTTACCTATTCATCTGTTGACAGACATTTAGGTTGTTTCCACCTTTCAACTATTGTTACTAATGCTGCTATGAACACTGATGTAACCTTTTAGCTGTTGTTAATAACGTTGCTATGAACACTGGTGTACAAGTATCCATTTGAGCCCCTACTTTCTATGATGACTTTTGAGATTCAGAAAGAATCCAGGCCAACTCCAAAGGCTATTGACAGCAGCCTTTCAGCATCAGGCCCATCTCCATTAGTTAAAAAGTCAAGAAGACAGGTACATCTCTCGACCGGCTTTGTACCATACCAACCAGCAGAAGATGCCCAAGAAATGTCTTCTAATAACAGAAAGAAGGTTCAGCCTCTTTGGATCAATTACATGTTAAACCTAAATCCTTTTATAGGGTGTGGGCAATCTCTGACACACACATTGTACTAGTTAAGGGCAAAAGCCAAACAATGTGTTTATGCATGGGCTTTTCTGAACATTCATCTTCCTGTGTCTACTCGAGGCACACAGACCAGCAGGCCAGGACGGCTGTAGCCAATTCTGATCATGGTGAACTCTTGAATTCACTTCACGATTGGAATGTGGAGGGGGGCTTTTATTTCCTACTTCCTGTTTCTAATTTTCAGGCAGCACCTGTCACCAGCAGTCTTGACTTTCACAGTTTTCTTTTGAGTCTCTTTGCTTTTTTTCTCATACTTGTTCTAAGGTTTATCAGAGGAAACACTTGCCCTCCCAAGGATGGCCTCCACGCTGTGACAGATTAATCCAAGTTGAGTGAACTTCCTTCAGACAGAGGACACTAATTATTATGAAGGCACTTAGAACACAATGCGAGCTGACATCTGACAGACCATTCCCTGCCAGCTCTGCATTGTCTTAATGTCAGACCCTGTCAGTTCCCAGCCTTAATTACATCCTGTTTACAAACATTAGGCCTGACTTCAGATGAAGCCTTAACAAAGGTTGACAAAGGTCAGGGTCACATTGCAAGGATGTTATCTGTCTGTACTCTCCTCCCGATAAACCAGAGGTAGAGGGCTGATTCGAGAGATAGCTTTCTGAGCAGAAAAATGCACTGTGGTCACTGTAATATCTAATCTCTGTGGACACATTTTCATCCAATCTGCTAAACACTGTGGCAGGGAGAGGGGGCCAAATGTAGAGGGCCAACTTGGTGCTTGCTTGTTATCTGAAATCCCCGGAGGGCAGACGTGGCAAAGGTGTTGGGAAAATCCTTCAGCAGGAAGGCGTAGTCACACTTTTGCCACTGAATTAAAAAAAAAAAAAAAAAAAAAGCATTAAAAAAAACAAACTCCAGTTAAAATGGAGAACTCTTTCAAAGATGACAGGCAAATTTCAACTAGTATACAAAATCTGATTTTTTTTAATCATTATTTTTGAAATGTTTTTATGATAGGGTCAATAAGCAGATTTTTCTTAAGCAAAATACTCTTTAGATTCATTTTTTGTACTAGATTTATAGATAGAACAACAAACTCATTCAAATCAATTAGACTTGTGTATTTTTGAATTTCAATAGGTTACATCAGTAATTAATATTATAATTGATCATTTTTTTCATGTTACGGCCTTAGTGATCATCTGTCGATCTCTATATTTTATAAACGGGAAGACAGTGGCCCAATGCTGTTGAATTATTTAACATACTAGGTCTTACAGCACACAGGTGGCAAGGCTGGGCTAGAACCAAAACCTCCTGTGCCTAGTCTAGGGTTCTTTGGAAGTATACACTTTTTTTTTTTTTTTTAGTATTCTTATGGAGTCTGGTATCTAGTTACTAGACATCTTTTTAATAACTTATTCATTTTGCCCTTTCAGCCTCCTACCTTAAGAACTAAAGAATTTACATTCTTTCTGTCTTAGAGGTTCCTATCTTCCAAAACATAGATTGCTTTAAATGTTCTTCTCTGGACACGATCCTCTAAGTCGTAAAATTCCCATAGTACAACAAAAGCACTCAGGAGATAAGTTACATAACCACTTAGGCCCCATTTGTTTCTCTCACATTATCAAGACTTCTACTATGCTAGGTCCAGATCATTTTCTTAATCTGCCTCCAGTACTTGCAATTTGTTCAACAGGCCTTCTCTCTAAATATACTCTTTACAGAAGTCATCTCCAGGTGTATTTATAACAACTTGGTCATAAGTGGTCGTTTTAGGTCCGTGCTACTTTGTAGAAATCACATCTTTTGGTCTCCAGGTCCTCACCTACACTGTCCTGCCATACCCTATGCTCTATGCTGTGGAGACTCACTTTCAAGCCTACTGCTCAGTCACTCTCCCAAGAAGCTCATCTGGCCCAAGAGTTTCAATTTCACGCTACCAGTGGGTAACTCTGAATTTTTAGGCTTAGTCCTAATTCTTCACTTCTCTTTCTTCTTCATCTCGGTGAGAGGCATCTACAGCACAGTGTCAAATCAAATACAGTAAGTCTAAAGAGCAAATCATGTCCAGGGTCTCCCCCAACACCTCTCATCTTGGAAAGAAGAAACACCATTCTCCTGATTCCTCATTTTACTTTTGAGTCAATCGTTCTTCTTGATCCCTCATTTTAATTTTCTCCATAGTGAGGAACCATGTCTTGTTAATTGCTTTGTCCAAAGTGCCTGTCACAGTACCTAGAACATAGTAGACCCTTATTAAAATATGATGCATGGATAAATGAGCAAAAAATAAAAGAATCAATGAAGGCATGGACAAATTTGGTGAAATCACTGAGTTTCTTTCTCTACAGCATTCCAGCTCCTCTTTTATACTTCCTCTTTCATGGCCATCTCCATTTTCAAGCCTTCCATCACCATGAGTTTGCATTACTATAAACCATAGTTTGTTCATTCATCTGCCTTAACTTCTCCATTTGATCCATCCTAACTATGGCTGGGCACAGGTAGTAACACCATGCAAAAACTAGTGCTTCACTCTTACCTGTAATACAGACCACTTGCAACAATCTTAGTGAATATTCTAATTTGTTATATAAAAATGTCAAGTAGCTCTAGGCCCAGGTCCAACTCCTGCCAAGTATGACTTATTTTGTTCCCCCAGGATGACAATGAAATGCTGTTAACTATCCTTTGACTATGATCCTCTGAACAGGTATGTACCCCATAACATTCTGTGGTTTAGACCAGATTTCCCAGCTTATGGGAGATTATGTCATTTGGGACTGAATCCAAGACTTGGCTTAAATAAAGAAGTATTACTGCCTTGCTGCTCATGCGTCGACCACATGCACAGAGTGAAGGCAGATGAATCTGCCCATCAAGTGTAATATGGAGCTCTCTGATGACAAAGTTGACTTATGGTAGTAAAATTGAGATTACAGTAAAATCGAACTAAAATCCTTAGGTGTTATAGTACTTTAACGTGCTTCACTCACTGGGATGAGCCTCCTAGTTCAGAAGATAGTAGCTACCAAAGGTTAAAAAAGTTGCATTCTAAGATATTTCCATTGTAAAGCTGCAAAGTTTGTGTTTGTTATGTCTGCCAGCTAGTGGCTGGAATGTCCAGTAGGAATTTCTAACAATTAGCGGAGGGAATAAATGTGGGGTGGAGGCGGGGGAAAGGGAGGAGAGCCAAGAAAAAAAAAATGAATGAAAGAATGAATTCTTTCCTGTAAAACCTTGTAGAAATGTGATAAAGCTGGCTTTTTTGTGTGCATTACTTATACATTTTAGTGCTAAGTACAGTTTAAAGATGGACCATAATCGTCTTTTATCCGTGTCACACTGACACATTAATGGTTCTATTTGTAAGTCTTAGGACAAGATCAATAATTGAGAGCTTTAAAACATTAGGCACACCTGCAACTTCTTCCCACCGCTGAAAAATAACTGCCTGCTCTTTTTTAAGGGGGGTGTTTTACTTTCATTGTATTTGTAACATCAGTCATATGCGCAACTCACTCTCCCATCAGAATTGGGTTACAGCCAGTGGCTAACGCCTCCGGAAATACAGACCTAATATTTCACAATAGCTCTAGGAGGGTCTGCAACCACATGCTTTACTAACCCAAACAAGAAAATCTAATTTTAGAGGGAAAAGAGTTCAGAGGGTTATAAGGAAACCATGTCAGTAATCTAGTACATACATTTATATTTTGGGGCATGCAAAAGTTCAGTGCTTAAGTGAACTCCTAAATTCCTGGTACACTCACAATAAGCTGCTTAATTCAAGTGCAAGGGAATCTTACCACAGGATTTCATAAAATGCAACTTTTCCAAACAGAAAAAAAAGACACTAAACAACCAAAAATTCTACAGCTCTTAAGCAGAGAGTCAAAGAAAAGATATCATTTTACAAAATAACTTAGTTTGCCAAGATGATTCTGCCTCATTCAGTGGTTGGGGGCGTGAAGAGTGACTAAACGGTTTGGCATGCAAGGAGTCAGGAACATGTGAAAGCATACACTTTGAGGGTACAAAATTAAACAGGAATCCTCAGCACCCACTGAAAAAGGAATCAGGATGGTTGGAGAAGCAACTGTGTCGACACTGACCATTGAAGGCTTGAGTGCCAAAATCTTTCCTTTCATTCAGATATCTGGACCCAAAGTAAAATATTTTTTTTAATTTAAAACAATGCTAGGTTTGATCGTAAAAATGTATTGTGCATGGGATAGGTCAACATGCTGTCCTCATTCTCTTCTCAGAACCTCGAACAACATCCAGCACATAGCAAATGCCCAGTGAATGTTCGTTCATGGGATGGGCGAATAAATGAGAGAATGCAGCAGGGGCTTGAACGTTAACTTGGCGCCTTCTATGTATTATATTTTAAAGGAATCTCTTTAAAATATATGAGAGCCAGTTTATTTTTAAATCAACTTTTCCATAATATACAAATCAACTCAGAAAATAAATAGAAATAAGGAATATAATTTTCTTTCTTGCTGGTGAGCTATCAAAAAATTTTTTTTAATCCCAATAGACACAACGATGTATAATTCTGCCTTAAAAAAAGAAAAACGGCTGTCCACAGAAGCTCCACCCATATCCCACAACTGGAAGAGCAGCTGCCTTCCGAGAATGACAGGAGGGAGCACCAAGTAAAGCTCCTGCCCAAAAGATCCAACTTCGCCTTTCATTCCACCATAGCAGCAGCTCTCCTCTGGTCCTTTGGGTTAAAGGTGAAGAATAAGGGAGGAAAAAGTAAGTGAGGTCTGCTAGGGGACTTTGCCATAGGCCAGATCCTGAGGAACGATATTATTTCATGCTCCCGTGACAATCCTAACTCTCTCACTCCATTATGTTTGCCCAAGTTTCTGAGCAGCTGGGAGCTGGCCATTTCCCATAGGGCCAGCAGCCTAGGCAAATAGCAGTCATCATTGATTGATGCAAAGTAAATATTCAGTTCAGCCATATAAAGTACATATTATTATCACCATTTTACAGAAGAGAACATTAAGGCTAATCTATTTAGCAGGTGGTGAAGTTGGGATATGAACCTCAGTTCGTCTGACACTAAAACATGAGATTTTTTTCCACCACCCCACTTTGCCTCCTGGGTCCCTGTGCAGGCTCATACTCCAGATGAGAATGTGGTTATGTAAAGAGGCACTCTCTTCCATGTTCAAACTTGGCATCATTTTTAGATTAAAATTCTTTATATATATGGGCTTAATAATTTAAGCCTAATGGCTTAAAATTTGAAAAAACTAAAATATCACAGAGTAACAAATCATAGAAGTCTCTCATTCCACCATACACTACAGAGGGAAACTTCTTTGTAAGACTATCTTGCAAGCTTTATTTGTACTTGTGAAAATAAATATATTGTATTAACATTACATAGTACTTTTCCGCTGAAAGAGTTCAAAGCATTTTTCCAATGCCAATTTTGGTATTTGCTTGAGGAAAAAAAAAAAAGCTAAAATATTATAGACAAACTCTAGGAGGCATCTCTTACATAATTTCACTTCCTTCTTCCCCAAAGAATGTAGGCATCTCAAAATAAAACACACATCAACACTAAAACTATTCAAATAGAAGACTAAAATTCATGGAGAAGTACAAGAAAAAATATATATATATGGCTACTACCATTTGAGCACTGAATTTAGTATTCAGCTTCTTGAAAAACAAAGTAAAAAGAAAAAAATGGGTTATATATAATTCTCATTATCCAATAAAAGGGCTTTCTGTGAATTGTTAAGAAACTCTGATTAAGCTATTGGATATAAGATACCGACTACCACTATTTTATAAAAAATATAGATAACCTTCATGTGACATTATTAAATAGACCCTCAACCAAAGCTAAAGGAGCATCATTAAAAATAAAAAATGTAATTTGTTTCAAATGCAATTCTATTTTTGTTCTACATGGATCCTATCTGATTTTTACACCAAAGAATAGTATATTTAATTCCTTCCACCTTTTTCAGTATCTTTTAGTTGTCTGTACATCTTTAGCAATAAAAGTCCATCATATTTTTTAAGGTGACATCTATGGATCATTTCCTATGTAACCTTAGCTCTGTGCTAAGCATGCATTCTCTTGACTCAGAGACTCAGGGCTACTAAAGATCTTACCCTCAGTGTCAGAACCACATGTGGCAGGCCCAGGAGTCCAGCCTGGTTCGTCTGATTCCAGAACCAAGCTTTTAATCACCATGTCATGAATCCCCTTCTGTAATCGGTTTACTATAAGGGTGTGCAACATTTTTATCTATATTTCCAAAGTCAGATAAAAACATCTTCCTGGGGAATTAATATTTTCCTTAGATCAATTCGTCATAGGCAAGCTTACAGAAGAAATCTGGACACTAGTTGCTTTTGATCAGGTAAAGGATCTGAAATCATAACCCAATTTTTTTAAACTTAAGCAACAACAGACAATAAATACTGCAATATGTGGGTAAATGAAAAGAGTCTATGTGGATGGTAGGAAGTTATATATGTCATGGAATAAGCAATAGGAACTTTCTCTTCAGGTTACCAATCAACCCAAAGTCAGTTGAAAGTAACCAATTGTCATCATGGATAATGTTCTAGATGAAATCTAGTGGTCAGAGCAAACACCTAAAATACCTTGGACCACACTACAAAAACCCAGAAGCAATTATCACTCATCATTGCCCTGGCAAGAAGCTCCAGGGAGACCAAAGACTGAATGAGTAAAGGGACCACTATCACCTCTTAAATCTTGGCCGACTACTTCCAGATGAGCTATTTGGCATACTGAGGAAATGGAGCTCAGAAATCTTGCCCAGATGTTGAATTTCAGCTAGAAATCATCAATAGTTGGGTCCATGGTCTTTTAGTTTCATTTATAAGACAATGGATTTTTCCAAGCATGGTACTTTGCTACTACTTTTAAGCAGATTGTATCTTCAAAATTTGTTAAGACTTACCCAAAATGGCCCAAGCATGTAGACATTTTACACTATGAGAAAAAACAATAGCAAGAAAAAAAAAAAAAATAGTTTGTCTCAGGGCAGTTATCCAGGGGAAGGAGTGTCCTCCAAGGCTTACACAAATAGATTCTTCCTCTCTCTTCATCAAATCAGCCTACAACACACTCTGAACTCCAAAGTTTTTCAATAATTTGTTAGACAAAAACGCTAAAGTTATTGCTCTTTTCAAAACATTCCAGTAGAAGAACACCTAAGTCACAGTTGATGGCAGCTGTTTCTCATAAGGACATTCCCCAAAATAATAAAAGCCCAAGGATTTCCATCCATGGCTTTAGTCACATTATATGTAAGTACTAGAGATTCAAAAATTAAAAACACAGAAATAGTACTTGCCCTCAAGGAGTTTACATTCCAACAAAGAAGTAAGAAAATGAACATCAAATCATGCATAGCTATTTAATTAAAATTATGATAAGAAAATTGCTGACAAATTTAGTCCTAGTGCCCTCCAATACAATTTAAAGGAGCCTAGATCCCTGAGAGAGGAAACAATAAGATAGGGTGAAGCAATAAATTGCCAGTTATCCAAAAGTATCCCTGTGAAAATACTTCTAAAAATAAAGTTTAGAAGAATTTTTCCTGGGATTCTCTACCTAACCTCCAATTCTAGCAACTGGACTCTGTTGAGTCTGGTCACCAAAGTTGAAATGGCAACCCAGCCCCCATAAATTTAAAGCCCTGAATATATACAGATATATGTGTACTGTACTTTTCACTCTCTCCTGGTTTTTTTCCTTGCCAATTTCACATTTTATTGACATCCTCATAACAAGTACAGGAATGGCTCTGTCTTAAACTTGATAGCCAGAGTGGTGAAGTCGACTTTTTTTCTGTGTCCTTTCTATAACTAAAAATTAACATTAAAAGGAAATAAGAGCACTTCTTTCAGTGTAGAATCAAGGCACATCTTAAAAAGAAAAGTAGAAAAATGTTTGTCTAGTTTTAAAACAACTGCTATGATCTAGCCTGAATTTTAAAATCATAGAATCATATTACATTAGACTTTGAATAAATCTTAGAATGTATCTCATTTTATACATGAAGAAACTGATAATGTGCTATTGATCTGTGAGGATCTCAGTCATTTAAACCTTGAGATATTGAATGTGATGCATATCAAAGTTACATGAACTTTGACATGAAACCACTGGTAGAATGGAAAATATCTAAATACACCAAATTGTGTGCAAATATACAACTATGTATAGTTACAATCAAATTAGCTGGTAAGTCACTACTCTCCAACGTCAGAAATACAAAAGTAGCTCTGCACGGAAATCACTGCGGCTGTTATACCAAGTAAAACAGCGCCTGCCCCTTGGCAGACTCCACTTCTAGGAAGAGCCCATCATAAGAAAAGATAGGGGTGAGGAGGATCAATATGGCTCCTTACCCCAACAATCACCTGCTGAATTAAATGAAAAACACTCCAATGCTATTTGGAATTTAAAAAGTAAAAGCTTAGGAATGACTTTGCCCATTTTTTTTCTGCTCATGATTTTGACTGCTCAGCCTCCATTCTCTGTCCTTCTGGTAACAGCAGCTGTTTTCCTTTAGATAACCTCTCCTTTCCCATTCACAGACCTGTTGTTCAGGTGAGGTTGGCTCCTTCCTATCTCGTACCAGACTCCAAAAGAGAGCACGTGACCAAAGCCTTGCCAATAGGAATATTTCACCCCTTGATTGCAGTGATTGGTTTAAGGTTGGGTATATGACCCAAGCCAGGCCAATGTCTGCATTCTCCAAGAAGCAGTGGGAAAGAAAAGAATTTTTCTTGTTACTAGCTGAGAGCTTCCTGGATTCACAATAAAAAGAGAGCCAACAAGAAAATGAAGCCAACACAGAAGAAAGCAGAAGAGAGAGGTGGAAAGAGTCTGAGACATAATGACTTCACCGAATCCCTGGATTCAGTAGCTGCCCTCAACCTCTCAATTACCGGCTTCGGTAAAATCTCCAGGTTTTGTTTTTTCTTTTCTAAGTAAATTGGAATTAGATTTTTCTGCCTTTTGCAAACACAAGTGTCCTGACCAATATATCCATCTCCTCAACCCTGTTCCCTCCCCAGTCTCCTCTATCCTTGGCCTTCCAGTACAGTGAAAGAGACACGAGGGGTCGGAAGACTGGTCCTGGGTCCACCACTTCCTTGAGCCACAATCTCTCTAAGCTGCAATTTCCTCATAAAAAGAGGTAGAGCCTACATCTTTTCTATCTAATAGTGTTAGGATGGATCTTGCCTTGAAGGGTTTTGAGGACCAAGCCAGGTCATTAATACAGAAGCACTCTGTAAACATATAATGTTTCAAACACAAAATGTAATTATTGGCTAAGTTTTAGAATTCTCTCGTTCCTCATTTTCGTTCTTTGGTCCTTCTTCCATTTTGTTAAATAAGAATATGAGTCACTATCTAAAAGGTTATGTTGGCCAATTGTCTATTTTTATAAAAATTTAAAATCTTAATTTAAAAAAAATACTGGCTTTGTAGAAAGTGGGAGGAATGTGTGGCTTAGTGGCTTAGATGTCCAGCAAAATAAGCTTTAAATCCCAGCTCTACCACTCACCCCAGCTGTGTGATTCTGGCCAAGTCATATAATCTCTCTGAGCTTCGGTTTACTAATATGTTCAGCAAGGATAAAATCGCCCAATTTCATGGATGTCTGTGACAACTGAAGTATATACAAAGGGTCTGGCAATAGATGAAGCTCCATAAATGGGAGGAATACTAGTGATCATTGTTATTACTAGCAAGAATCACAGAGACATAGGGTTACATCTAAAAGGTGGATGGGGCTGGAAGGATGAGCCAGAGGGACCAGAGACCACTATAACAGAAAAGACTGATGAGTCTCAAAGGCCTGAGCTGGCTGAGTCCAGAGTCCTGGAATCAGAGGGTCAAAAACAGCAATACTATTTCTTGTTCATAACTCATACTATGCCTGCTGCCCTAATAGTTTCTGAGACACTGCACTTTGAGCTCCTCAAGCTCCAGGTGTGTGCCTTGATTATTTGTGTATGCCTGTTCCTTAGCAAGCACTCAGTAAACGCTCACTGTGATTTCTGGACATGATGATCTCTTGTCCTAAAAGAAAAGCTGCCTCCACATTTTGGTGTTCATTTCCAAAGATTAGAAAACCAGACAAAATCCATGATGAGTATGTACTTTTTCACTGGAAGAGAGACCCATAAGTCCTTTATTGTGTGGCTAAGTTGGTCTCCCAAAATGTTCTCACACATCTCCAGCTCCTCTAGTGTCTTCAGATGTATAGGAGATTAATCTTCTCGGATGTGTGGTTCAGACCAGTGTAGTACTGGCATCATCTGGGAGCTTGTTAGAAATGCAAGTTATTGAAGCTACGCAGGGTCAGGCCTGGTTAGTACTTAGATGGGAGACCATCTAGGAAGACCAGGTGCTGTAGGTGAATAAATAAATAAATAAATAAATAAATAAATAAATAAATAAATAAATAAATACATGCATGCATGAATGAATCAATGAATAAATGAATAAGCAAATAAGGGATTGTAAGCTGACAAGGTCCTTGCTTGCAATCTGTGAGGTCAATCAAGTGTTGCCTCACCTAAAAAAAGAAAAAGAAAAAGAAATGCAAATTCTCAGGCTCTTTCCCAGACCTACTGAATCAGAGACTCTATGCCTAAGACCCAGGCATCTGTGTTTTAGCAAGAGCTCCAAGGATTTGGATGCACATTAAAGTTCGAAAAACACTTCTCCAGATAGGACCTTAACATCTTCATTTTTTAAAAGACATGCAAGTAAAATTTCCAGCATTTCCATGTTGAGGGGCAAGTAGAAGTTACATTTACAACCTAACTCAATCATGTGGCTTCATTTTTATGCTTCCTGTGGCAAACTTACTCAAAAATATTTGTTAAATACATACAATACAAAGATGAGTAAGATCACAGTGTCTGACAGTTAAAGAGCTTTAGTTTCTTTTCTTAAGGGATCAATGAGTCAGCTGCAGACTCTATATTGCCCTCCGAAGTGTATGTGGAGTTTATAAGAACTCTACATTTGTATTGCACCCATTATTGATATTATGATAGACTGAATACCCATCTGCCATGGTTTACAGGGGCCAAACCTGCTGCTCCAAAGTACAGTAGTCGACATGTGGTAAGAGAAGCCAGAAAAGTAAATAAAGTCCTTCTAGGATCCCCAGGCACTTTAGTCCTGGGCATTCAGAGGTCACGTGCGATCATATTTATGTGAATTCGAGGACAAAAAAGTATGATAGTAGTATAAAGTATAGGTATGGCTGGTATAAACCATTGTGGCAGAAGAAATTTTAAAAGAAAGCTTATGTAATGTAATCAATCTTCCGATGTATGTGACAACTCCCTAGACCTGGCCAGATTTTCTAAGTAGTATTCAGAAATAGTGAGTGTTTTTTAGTAAATTGACATACACAAATTACTCCACCCCTTCATACACTTGTGAAGATCTGATATTTAGTGCCAGATCCAGCATTTAAAAATTTAAAAGGAGAGAACCCTGATTAACTGTGTTTGCAAGACTTCCCCAACATAATAGATGTCAGGAGACAAGTATGACATCACATTATAAATAAATTTTTAATGGGCATCACTTTAAAAAATTAAAATTAAGATCAGCCTAGCTAAGCTCTTTTATCTTTTTTTAACAGAAAATTAACCGAAAAAAAAAAAAAAAAAAACCTGATGATAAATGTAAACAGAAAGTAGAAAGGCATCCAAAAGCCATTTGCCCTTCCGGACTGAATCAGGCAAAAAACACCATCGAGGACCACATAAACACCTGGGTCCTGAGTCCTGAGAAGTGCCTAGGTCCTTTAAAAAGAGGCCTTGTCCATTCTCTAGATTTCACAACCTGGTTTTGTGGGATAAGAAGAAAGATAATCCTCAAAAAGGATCAGTGAGTGCATAGCAATGGCATTCCAGAGAAAATTCACCATCAACGCTCACCACTGCAGGTAATCGCACACACCCTCCTCCTCCTCCACACCCTGGCTCCGAGGGAGACCATCTCCTTTTGAAGAGAGGGGAGAGCCAGGCTTAATATGCCCTGTTGCAGATCAGATATTGAATTCTGCACTATAAATATACATAATGAGAGACTAGGTACTTGCAGCTACTACATTGGTCTAAGTACTTAGCCATTAATTTGGAAGCATGAAGCACCCCTGCATACCTACTCTCAAGCTTCTTCAGTTTATTATCATACAATATAAGAAAATATCCTAGCCAGAACCCCCAGGAAAGTTGCCAGATTAGCATATAAAAATTTAGGGTCCGTCGGTCATATTTGAATCTCAGAAAAATAGTGTATATATATATAAATATACATATATGTTGTTTATCTGAAATTCAAATTTAACTGGCCATTCTGTGTTTTGTTGAAATTTCGGAATTTCTGTCTTGGAGCTAAATATTAGCCCAGGCGGAAGAGAATATGGGAAATGTGGATACTGAACTTTTTAACGTGCACAGGGCCCCACAGATTGTACTGTGCCTACTTTACAATTTCTCTGTGAGGTAAGACCAAAGTCCTTAATCCCCACTTTACGAGTATAGACTCTGAGTTAAAGAATTGCACAAGGTTACAAAGCAAAGTAGAAGAGCTGGGATTCACATTAAGATCCTCCAGCCTTTTTTCGTGGGGGCTCTGTCAATCACTACACTAAACAAACATAAGAGAAGGAAGAATTTAAGAGACTGGCTAGAAAGCATTGCTTTAGCAAGCAAAAATATCTAGTGCAAGCATGGACACTCTTTTCTGTTTTCACGCCTAAGTAAGCAATCATCTGTCTGTGTTCTTTACAGGCTGAGAGTGGCCATTAAGAAATGAAAGCGAGTTTAGATTTCACCAGTATGTTTGGATTTGATGACATTTTGCATTTCAAGAAACCAAGGTCAGCTCAACCCTTTTAGCACTGGGACCCAGATACCACCATGATTTAAGCAAACTACCCCAGTGAATTTAAAGGTAAGTGGTGGGATAATTGTTCACTGCCTCCCATGCTTTAATTTGCCAAGGACTATCTTTATTTATAAATCTATTAAAGAGAGCTCTGTTTCACTCTACAAAATACTAGCAAGCTGAAATGAAGTAGAATTTATTCTTGTGACCATGCTTAGAGAATAAACTTGGGTATCATTGGTATGTTAACATTCCCAACATTAGCTGCCTCTTGCATGTGCCTTATTTGTTAACTCCAAGCAAAGCTATAGTCAGAAGAACTCTAGTTAGAAAATTATTGAAAACTGAACCTCATACTTCTTTTTTTAAAAGACATATTGTACAATTAATCTACCGTTGCTAACACATTACAAATTCAAATCTTGCTCTATTTGCCCACAAAATCAAATGTTCCCCATATTTGTCATGTCAAAAGAAACTAGTTGAAGTTCTAATATCACAGAACCAAACTAATATTTCTCATGTGCTTATTTTATTCATTTTTAGAAGCTGTGCAAGGAGGAACAATTGCCTATGACAACTGTCTGTGAAGAATATTGTCAGAAATTCTGAACTGCCCCAGAGCTGTGGCAAGGAAGTCCAGAGATTATTATTGGGTAATGACGTTGGAAATAAAAAAGTATATAGTATTACAGCATTGAGCTATTAGAATAGAGAATCAATTCAAGGAGACAAGCAAAATTTATATACTTTATTGATTTTAAATTTTACATGCTCTGCTATATGAGTAAATCTTTTGTAGTAATTCTGCAGCTTTGAAACATTGTAAATAATAGGGATTGTGGGGAGTTCAGAAGAGCCATTTTTTCATACAGAAAGTATATAGCCTTTAATGCATATTAGAAGAAATTGGGGTAATCAAATTCCTTAAAGCTAACTTAAGTCTGAGCTAGTGCGGTTTGTTTTTTGTGTTTTGTTTTGTTTTGTTTTGTTTTTTTGGTCTCCAAAGGGTGAGCATGTATCAGGTAGTGAAGTAATTCCAGGTAGCATTGTACTTAAGAGAAAGCATAATTAAATTGATCCTATTGTATTACATAAATCCAACATATCCTGTGTAAACTCAGAAACAGGTGGCTCTTTGTAAAAAGTAGCTGGCTCTTAACCAATTGAAGTAAAGTTTTCTCACACAAAAATGTATACAGGAGGAAAACTGAAACAATGGTTGACTCAGGATTCCATAATCAAGAAGCAGATTGAATTTGAAATCACGTCTGAGCGTTCAATGTACCTGACTCCAAAAGCCTCAGCACTGGGCAATGGGTGAATCTGTTTCCAGACAGGCATCTAAGCAAGCCAGTCAGGTTCCTAGAGCCTGACACCTTTATTAAAAATAATTGCAGGCTGGATAATTTATAATTTTCAATCATATATGTAATACAGAAAATGACAGACAGCAAGGGGGTGGGAGGAGTTCTATATTTTTATTGCAATGAGCCTGACTGACACTTAAGAAAACATTTTGACACATTCAAGTGTGAGCAACAAATCTGTCCACAGATTCATAAGCCACATGTTTACTTAAAGAAGGCAAAAAATGGGGATCAAAATCCCAAGTGCTTAAGTCCATAAAATTCCCCAAGGTGAACTAGCACCAACAGAGTACATTCTGACCTTCTTAAGATGAGTAAAGATTATCATTTTTTGCATCTGTACACTGTTTTTTTTAATTTTGAGAAGCCTCAGATTCATCTTTTCAATATTTAAACTTGCATGAATATAAAATTGAGTGCAATAATCAGGTAACTAAAATCAAACTACTTTTTGCAATTTTGACTTATATTTACTCAGAGCACATCCAGAATATTTGTTTAGAAGTCCTACTAGCTACTAAGTTTGATATTCTTTTTTCCCCACCACGGCACTCCTCACACACATACAAAGCCACATAAAATACTGATTCTATGCATTTACAAGGATCTAAAGGAAATGATAGTGATCCTAAAACACATCAGACTCCAATGAAATAAAATAGTCTCCATGTTTATTTGAAAAAATCAAGAGTTCTGTATTTCTTCAGACTTCTAAGGTAAGCTACTGAGATTGAAATGAAAATCACTGTAACTATTAACACTTAAAAGTTGGGTAATGACTCATTACAGTGTCTTAAAATAGGAAACCTCAAAAATGGATATTTCTAACCATCCCATCAGCATAGGCAACCTTTGTGTGACAGAGAGGAAGAGGGAGAGTTCTTATGGGGACAGCAAGTGAGTGGGAATTGTAGGAAAAGAAAGAAATCTAATTCAAGGACCTTGAAAAGTTAATTTGGAAACTTTTGTTAGTGACTTTGGTCTTCATTAAACTCCATGGATCACTATAGCAGCATGATCTCAACAGCTTAAAAGGTATTTGTCATCAGCAAAAGAAAAACATTATTTTTAAAGGAGTAAAAAGATTGATGCATCACTGTGGACTACTTAAGCCCCACGCAGTTTCAGTCTTCGGTATTAATATAAATGTGATGGCTTTTGCATACGGCGCATAATTAAACATTTTCTTTTCAGAGCTTTATAGAATCCCCATATGTTTTTAATGGCATCATCTGAATGTTTTTCTTAATAATCCTGGCAGCCTGCTCCTGAATCTTCGAGTTTGTTTTTTGTTCCTAATATCTTTTCTACAGAGGCTGCATTGTGCCAGAGACTGAATAAAGCTCTGAGAGCCCCATCGTGGAGGAAGACACACGCGCCGACTCACACACACTCACATTCTGCTTTCTCCTCACTCTTCATTTGCCATTTGTATTGCTATTGGCACCGGGGAAAGATAAGTGAGAGAGAGAAGGCAAGGAAAGAACACAGGGCTCTGTATCACAACCTCATTCTACCATGTGGCATGGCCCCTCTCTCTTTGTTAGTAGGACTTTGCTAACTCATGTTTTATGTCTGTCTTCCTGTCTGCCTGTAAGTGTTTGGTGAGAGTATTGAGGTGTGTACACACCGAGGGGGTGGGATGACTTTGGCAGCTGCAACATATGATCTGCCTGGCACTCTGGGGCTGGACATAGGTAATTTGCTGACTCAATATCTACGGCCTCATGGGAAAAGACTTTCTCCTTTTGAGCAGTGGTCCATTTTCTGAACCAAACCCCTTCAGACACAACCCATAAAGCTGAAGTAATGAAATGTTCACCATTTGGTGTAGTCAGCCACATTTTGAGCTGTAAATCAGAATCACTTTCATTTCAGGTGGTATAAATGCAACCCAGTGATCAAGCATATATCCAGGAGGGGACATCAGGATACAATAATAACCTGAGATTCTAATATCCATGTCAACCCAGGACTACTGCCCATAGTCTCAAACATAGAATGTAAGAGCCTCTACTTGAAAAATAAGTAAATCAAAAAGAAGAATGTGTTCCATTGTTGTTCAAATATAGCCTTAAATTTGCTTTATCCCAACATAAATTTAAATTCTGGAAAGTGACAAAGACTATAAATAACTCACATTCGAATCATAAGTCTCCTTTAGATTGAGTGTTTGAACTCAGATCCAAGTTTCAAAATATAATTTTTTTAAAAAGTGTTCTCACACTCTTTCTATATTTGTCATCTTGAAACTGATGATGTGAATGAACAAAATGGAAATAGTAACCAAAACGGCTTCCTTATGCTATTTTCCTCATTGAACTTCATTTATTTACAGATGGCCAAGTGGCTATGAGGGCATTTGAAACCCTCCTGTTATTAAGAACTGAGCTTTATCAAAAATTTCAAAGAACTGGTTTGTATTTCAGAATTCCACAGATGATGTGCCTTAAATAGAAACAACCACCCTGGAAAGTCTTAAAACATATGTAGGCAAACAAGGGCAGAAACAAATTATCCAGGAATGGGAATGCTATGGCTTTCACTGGTACTTCTAACATTTGTTGTTGAAACTTGACTGCAACAACAATAATCTTTAATAGCCTCCCTTTTTAATGGTTCCCAGTAAACAAAAATAATTTTCCTTACTTTTCCTTCCATCTAAATTGCTGTAGGTGAATTTATAACGTGGTAAATATAATAAAAAAAGAAGGTTCCAGGAATGAAGTGATTGAATAAAAATAAAAAGGAAGTTTAAAAAAAAAAAATCAGTTGACTTTCCTCCTCATCCAAATACCATTTCAGCAGCTGGCCTCATAGTCCTGGTCAAAGGCAGGTGCTGCCAGAGAACCAAAGCCACAGGATCTAACAAGCTCATAGTCTAGTAGAAACTGTCACATCAGGACTCCTATAGGGAACCCACACAGCTATGCAACCTTAGTTAAAACCCGGAAGATAATTATTAAAAAGTTTTGAGTAGTGAACACCAGCAGGACAATAGCACTTCTCACCTTCTGCCTAAAATTTGGTTGAGGGAACTTCCCTATCCTTCCTGAGCAAATCGTGTACATGAAAATAGGTTGGTGGTATCTCCACGGTTGAGATGACCCTGCTTCTAGCTCAATGACAACTGCCAACTCTTCCCATATCCAGATCTTGGAGCACTAACCATCACAAACTTAATCCTCAGAAGCTTAAATGATAGCCTGCGTGACTTGCTCATCTTCCCCAGCATTCAAAATCAGTTGGTTGAGACGACCTCCACTTGTAGGTCTGAGAAGAAATCTCAAACCAAGCAATGAATAATTTTAAGAGTCCTAAGCTGGTCACTAGCAAGGCCTGATTTTTAGTGACTTTCCTTTGGTTTTGGGAACTGAGTACTAGCCTTACCCTCCAGAATGGAGCAAGGCCCCAGCCTCACAACTTAGAACAAATAACTAGATCCTTGCTGTGTACTTGCCCACCACCCAGTCCTTCTAGGACTGAGGCCTGCCTAAACCTGTCTTCCTACATGCAAACATTTGGTGAGTACCACTTGATGTCAGCCACTGTGCCAGGCACTAGAGAGAAGAAGGAAAATAAATAGGGCACCGTCCCTGCTCTCAAAGAACTCACAGCAGAGAGGACAGAGATATATTTTAAGTAAAATGCAAAACGATGTGTTCTAATAGAAGCAGAAACAAATTGGTAGGGAAAACGAAAGTGGAGATTGCTAACTATGCTGGGGTGGAACCAAGAAAATTTCACAAAAGAGGTGAAATCTGAGGTACCACTTAAAGGTATTCATGTGGTAGAGAAGACAGAGAGACAGAAAGTTAGAAGTGCAAGGAGGGCGCTCTAAGGGAGCACAGCATGTACAAAGGCCACCAGTGGCTCTTAAACTTTCATGTTCCAACAAATCACTTTAGGGTGCTTCTTAAAATGCGAATTGCTGGTTCTGACTCAGATTCTGGTTCTGTCGGTCTCACATAGGGATCTAGAGTTTACATCTTTAACAAGTAGGTAGATCTCAGGTCACAGTATGAGAAACATCTGACCAGGGTCATAAAAGTGCATGGTGTTTGAGGGATGAGGAGAAATGAACAGAACATAGGTGGGTAAAATGTGGACTGATAAATAAAAGCTGGTAAAGCAGATCTAAGAGAGATTGTCAAGTCTTCCAGGCACATGTGAATCCCTAAAATATGAGATTCTGAGAAGCTTCAGATACCAAGAGCCATCCTCAGAGCTACACACGCGCTGGGTCCAGTCTCTACAGCGGACCTGTTGGACCACTGCACAGCAGTAGGGAGAGGGGAAGAAGACTGGCTTATGCCCAGACAGCTCAATGATCTCATCCCAGTTCTGCCACTTACTAGGTCCTCTTGGCAAGTTATTTAACCATCTTGGGCCTCAGTTTTTCCTCTGCAAAAAGGGAATAATAACACCAACATGTTAAGGTCATTCTAAAGATTAAAAGGCGTGATATACATGTAACACCTATCTCAGTACCTTACATTTAGTATTTTTGAAAAATAAAAAAAAATTAATTACAGTATCTAACATTTATTGAAAATTCAGGTAAACAGGAAAAAAATTCTAAAAGGTTTCAAATATAGAGTCATGGTTTGCCCGCATGAAGAAAATGTAGAATTATCCCATGACTGAGTCTCCCCTGTAAGTTACCAGACAACCCCTAAATGTTACCTGTCTGTCAGCACTTCAGATCCTCAGACTCCTTCTCCCCAGATCTCCAGCCTCTCTAGAGTTGGATACGCCCTGGTCTGACACAGTTTACCTGCCCACCATCACACTAGCAAACCTGACCATTTTTCACAGGCTCTCTCTCTTGTGATCACACAGAACCCCTAACCTCTCCCAGTGTCAGTCATTATTTATGAGGCTTGGCACTGTGCCTAAAAATGATTAATTTATCTGCCAAAAATACACTTAACTGACTGTCCCACAAGGTTCCTGATCTCTATGGCATAAACAAACCAGAGCAGAGAAAAAACATTTCTGATACTGAAGATGGTAGATAACTTTACCTTGAATCATAGTTTCCTCATTATATTATCAATAGTATGCCTCTATATTTAAAGGACATTCTGGCGTTTCAAGGCATTTTCTTTTACCTTCTCTCATCTGACGCTCTCCAGAACCACATGAGAGAAGCAAGACATTCCTCCCATTTCATGGATGGAAAAATATTGAGTTTCAGAGAAATTAGGCGACTTAGTCAAATAGCCAGTAAACTACAAAGACATAAGCCCAGGCCTTCTGACTCCTGGTACACGTGCTCCCCATTATTCTGTCCCCCCTCATTTTCTGCTTACTTTGGCCCTCATCAGGAGAGCTCATGAACGTTCATGAGTCCAGCCCTTTCACATAAAAGACTGAAGTTTTGAACCACATGACAGTAAAGCCCATGTAGCAGTACAGCTTAACAAATAGCTGTATTAATCTACTTCTTAAGAAGAGGTCATTAATTCTACAGACATTGAAATATGTGGTGACAGAAAGAAATCTAGCTATGGGAGGTGAACACACAGTGTAATATATATGCCTTACTGTTAAAATGTACAGCTGAAACTTAATGGATTTAGTTAGCCAATGTCACAATAAATTAAGAAAGAAAGAAAGAAAGAAAGAAAGAAAGAAAGAAAGACCAACTGAGTCCCTTTTTGTACCATCTGGGAACAAATTTGGATCCATAGCTATCATCATGATAAAGTAAAAAAAGAACAAGCTTTGGATCAGAAGGATCTGGGTTCACAAACCTGACTTTGCCCCTCAACTGGTTGCTGACTTTGAGCAAGTTTCTGAAATTCCAAGTCTGAGCTTTTTCATCTTTAAAATAGGGACGATCACTTCTAAATTCAAGTGTGACTGTAGGACAATAAACACCACAAGCTTAGCTCAGTAATCACACAGAGGCACATAACTATTGTTAGTCCACTCTCCCTAGACGGGTGTTATAAACTCTAATGTGCTTGAGAGCTTGTTAAAACACAGCGTGCTGAGTTGCCCGACCCTCTGAGTTTCTGATTCAGTAGGTCTGGGGTGGAACTTGAGAATGTACACTTTTAAGTTCCCTCTGGTGTTGATGCTGATGCTGCTGGGTCCAGGGATCAAACTTTGAGAACTGCTGCTCTCAAGCCAGATATGGTGTTGTGTAGACATGAAGATAGAGGTCACTGGGTAAAACTCTTTACCATAGAATAGCCATGCCAAGCTCCTGGGTGTCGATCACTAACTCACAAGCAAAGCCAGCTAGGAAAACAAGGCCAGAGATGGCCATGATACTGACGCTTTCATAGCCTCAGTGTCATGGACTTTTTAAGACCAGAAGACTCTAAGCTAAGTAAACACTTGGTCTGAAACTCCTTATGATCACTGTGTTTTCACCTAAGATCTTCAGAAATTCCTACACAAGGACCTCCTATCTCCACTCCCAGAAATCTGGCTGTCTTATAAATAGACCTTGAAAGTCCCTGAGAGCAGCCAGACCAGTGCATATGAGATCCAGTATCACAGTCTGATTGAGGCTGCTCAGCTAAACACCAGTCACCCTCAATATGACTCCTGCATCAACAGCACCCCAGTCACTCCACTCCCTCATCACACACACACACACACACACACACACACACACACACACACACACACACAAATTTGCAGAATCTGAGGGTCTTTCAGGAATGCAATTAGGGCAATCATTGTTAAAATGTACCAACAATAGCTCATTTTACACCTAAACATTTTTCTTAAAAGGAGTGGCAGATTTTGCTTCGTAAAAGGAATAAAACAACAAAACCCCAGAAAATACGTTAACCCTATTACATGAAGGTGGTATAGACAGTATATTCTCTTCTGTTTCCAGATATGAAGAATACATAAAAATGTGATGAACAGGCACTAGCATATATATCGTTCTGTTCTTGTGAAGAAATTTGTAATATATCTTTATTTTGCTGCAGCCGGATTCCACTGAGTCATCAATTTCCACTGTATTATCCAACGTTCGGCTCGGTTGGAATATTAAGCAGCCACCAGATTCTGAACTTTGCATTTCTTCACATTTGGCCCTTCACTGATCAAGCTTTGTTTCTTTGTGAACATTATATATATGTCAGACCCGGGAATCAACTTTCTTTGTTTTATCAAGACCTAGCGTGTAGTGATTCTGATTTATCATTTTTACAACAGTCTCTTCCCTGCGGGCTCTAGGTCGTGATGGTGGCATTGCTGCGATTTATGGTAGGGATTGTTGACGGAAAATGTATGCTCTTTTTGATTTTCCTTCTTCCCAACACCTGGTTCTTATTTTCCCAACTCTAGTTTCTGCCATTTTAAGCATTATTTGCCATTTCCTGAAATGTATCAGTTTATTTGGTAGGGATGTGTAAAGTAGAGGATGGATTTTTACAGTTGGCTATGATTTTTCCTCTTATCAACCCAATGCTGATTTTTTCTTTACATTTTCTTATGTTGTTAGGAACCTGGAGTTATTATTCATCTTGCACTTGTTTCTCCTTATATGCCATGACGTATTAGTTCTCTCAGAAACAAAAAGAAAACGCGGGCTGGTTAGGTTCCTAAAGGAAGTGTTTGAATTCTCTGCGATTCTCTGTAGGTGGTCACCTCCCTTTCCAATCTGGATACTTTATTTATTACTTAGCAAAGGCTCCTTTCTCTCAAAGTCCCAGGATAAGGCTAATTTTTCTTCGGAGTCTGAGAACATTTCAGAATAATGTGACAAAAAGTAGAGCTTCGGAAGTCTGATAGGAATCCATTTGTTGATATTTAAGAAAACTTGAAAAGGTGAGAATGACGTAAACGAAGATGCTAACACCTGAGAAATGCTGGATTTTAAAGACTGATGTTTAGGCATTCTTTCAAAACCAAATCACAAACCAACCAAGACTCCTTTTTCACCAGAACCTGAAAACACCCAGAGTGCTTCCTTCTCTTTTGGCCTCCTCTAAATGCACCCAGCAGAGTGCTGGACGCTGTCAATGCCTTGTTAATATTGATTTCTATTGCCACTTTTAACTAGGGTTTCTTTCATGAATCTACATACTTTCACAAAAAGTCAGGTAGTTTGGGGTAAAATTTAAATGAGATAAATACTTAGTGTTTCCTCCACCTGTCCCTCCACTTATTCCTGAAAATTGAAGTCAGATTCTCAGATTATCATTTTTAAATAAAAAAATTTGTGAAACTGGTCATTCAGACATGCTTTGTGGAAATAACTAATACTCCCCATGCCCCCTGCACCCCACCCAGGATTCGATGCCCAGGCATACTAATTTTTCAGGACAAATCCTGTTTATGCCTTTTATCTCAGCATAACTTTTAATAGTGGCATCCTTCCGCTCTCAAAAGTATCATATTTTAGATGAAAATTATAAAATCATACTATCTTGTATTCATGCCTCCCTTCTTCCTTTTAGAAATAAAACCCCCGCTGAATTTTATTTGACAGGACACTTGGCCCCCCAGCTCAGAACATTTTCCAGTTTTCCCTGCAGCCTGGTGTAGCCAATTGTTTATATAACAAACAAGCATATAGTACTCACTGTATGCCAGGCACTGATCTGGGTACTCTACAAATTAATACATTTCGTCTTCATCCTATGTGCTGGTACTAGTTCATCATTCTCATTTTACAGATGAGGAAACTAAGATGTCAAATAACTTGCATAAGTGGCAGAGCTGGGATGTGAACTCCAACAGTCTGACTCTAGAGTTTGTGCTCTTAACTTGCCACCTCCAAAGGTGACCAAGTGCTGGCCAATGGGATGTGAGAGGAAGTGACGTGGGCGACCTCTCCATCTAGTCCTAAGAAAGTAATCTCTGTGTCCCCCACATTTTCTTTCCTGTTTCCCTCAGGCAGGGATGGGAACTCAGTGCTGGTGAACATACAGAACATGCATAGTCCAGGAGTCGGAGGAGCCACAAGATAGAAGGACGTGGATCCTTGGCTAACCTCACAAAGCAGAGCACCTGTCCACCCTCAACTTCCTGCTTTCTTGGATGGTGTGTGTGAGGGAAATAATCTACTTCATTTGAGCCACTATCAGCCTGGACTCTAACCAATACCTAAGCACATCCCCACCTCACAAACTTTCACTTTACACAGATGTCCAGGAGGTATGTAAATGATATTCCATTCCAGGATCAAGATGAACCCTCTTGACCAGTTCCAAACCTTTCCTCCAAATGGCCCCCAGATTCCTATCTGTGCTGATGGCTGTTCCTATACCATCATCAGGAAAGATTTCTCTCCAGTTCTGTATTTAATTCTTGGTTTAATGAAAATTTCCATGGGAGGCATGAAAGAGACTGTAGCTAGAGATATGTAGCTTCAGCCCTTACTCTCAAGGTTCCAGTGCCAGCATAGCCTCGGCCCAACCTAATTCTAGAGCAAAAGACTCATCATAAAGACATAAAACAGCACCCTCTGCCCAGGGCATCCCCCTCCTCAGTACCATTAATTATCTGACATATGTTCACTTCTTTATTTATAGCCCATCCCATCTGGATTATAATTTCACTGAGGTAGTGACTGTGTCTGCTTTGGTCATTGTTTCATTCCCAGCTCCTAACAGAGCCTGATATGTGGTCGGTACTCAATAAATATTCATTGAATAAATGAATGGAGATAGAACAAACTTTGAACAGCTGTAGCCATGTGACCTTGGGTAAGTTACTTAACCTCTCTGGGTCCCATGATAATAGTGTTTAATAGGGTTGTTGTGAAAATTTAAAAGAGATAATACCTGTCAAATAGAGACTAATTCCCAGTACATGGTAAAGGCCCAGTATAATAGTAAGAGTAACATAGTGCTCATGTGTTCAGGCCTTGGGCTATGCACTATTATTTCATTTAATAATAGCCCGTGTGTTCAGAACTACCCACTTTCTGGTACCACAGCAGGAGTCCTGGTTCCACCATCATACATTCTTACCTTGTTCTGGTCCTCTCCCTGTGTACCTGGAGTTATGTAACCTATTCCTTTATCTCAAGTTTTTAAGTGCCATCTTGGCCTCAGCCATATCCTAACAGTTTTTATTGACAAAAGGGATTTTTCTAAGTAAGGTTTCCCCTCATAGAATCTGTCAATATGGTATTATTGACAGATAAAAGCTAGTCTTTTCCATGTCTGGACAATTTTGAGCATCCTCCTCTTAAGACTGGTTTAAATATAGAGTGCTGGAAAACAGGCCCAAAAATGGGCATCTTAGCTATATTGATGTAGTACATTCAGTATATTCAGTAGAATATTAAATAAAATTTAAAAAAAAAAAACACAAGGACCTATAAAATTCAAATTCTGTCACAAAGGCTTTTTTTTAAAGCATTAAAAACAAAGTCAAAAATAAAATTTGAGTGCAAAGATGCCCTAGGTATGGCTGACAGGATTTTAACAATAAGATTTAAGGACTTGGTTGTTACAGACCTACTTCCTTCAGTTTTCTAATTCTAGAACAGTTGCCCCAAACTCTGTACATGTATAAGTCTCTCTAACCAGAGGTTCCTAACTATAGTTGTAAATTTGTATTATCTAAAGAGCTTTTTACAAATAATAATACCTGGAGTCTCACTCCTAAAAATTCTGATTTAATTGGTCTGAGGTGGGGTCCAGCCATCAGTATTGGTTTAAAAGCACCCAAGTTGACCCCCTTGTGCAACAGGGCTAAGAAGCGCCGTTCTAGACAATCCTCCACAAAATTCAGTGACAACCCTGTCCTCTGAGTTAGACTCAGAGTTGTAACTGCCTCCGGCTGAATAAAACTTCGGATGAATCACTTACTACCAAATTTGTTTCTCATCTATTCTAACTACTGTAGTCAATCCTTGCCTAATTATTCACTTAGTCTCTTCTGATTCTGTTCAATGTGTAATCTTTTTTGACAGCCCAAAATTCTCTCAACACTCTGATACGTTAGTTCATGGAATAATCCCTTAAAACATCACACCAGCCTTTCTTGGCTCATAAATAGTAGGTTGGAGAGACAGGATTCATTTCTGTCTTATTCCACTGAATCTACTACATCAGCATAGCTAAGATGTCCATTTTTTGGCCTGTTTTCTAGCACTCTATATTAAACCCGGGTTAAGAGATGAAGTTCAAATTGTCCAGACCTGGAACAGACTAGCTTTCATCTGTCAATAATAGCATATTGACAGGTTCTGTGAGGGGGAAACTTCACTAGCAAAAATTCTTTTGTCAACAATAACTACTTATGAGATTAGGGAGCCTCAGGTTACATCTATTTATCTCCCTGATTTTATCTGTTCAGATCTGGGTATAATTAGAGGACACATTTATGAAGGGTCAGTGTGAGGCAAAGGTGTTTGCTTTTGACCATTCTAAAATATCTATCCAGTAGATGATGAAATGCAAAGAGAAACTCACTATAAAGACATTTATAACACTAATGCCTAGGTTAGAGGACCAGGCAGGATCCCCCAGAAGAAATTACAACCACAGGTATATTTGTTGAATGCATCCTGGACTCATATAGCTATCCCAAAGGGTGGTCCATGGGGAAATTGTTTTATAACCTTAATAGTGAGGTCTCCAGAAATATGTGTGTGAACTGTTCTGCACATAGGCATTATAAGGAACCAAAGTTGGGAGATCTAGTGGAGAGAGTGTGGGCATCTAGGTTAGAATCCTCATTTTACTTCTCACTCATTGTGGGACCTTGAGTGTTAGCAACAACTTCTCAGAGCCTGTTTCCCCATCTATAAAATGTGAATAACGATAATAACAATAATAATAGCTTACTCTTAGGATTGTGAAATTTAAAAATAATCTTAGAAATATCAAATGTAAGGCATATAGTGGTCACTGAGATTTATAGCTGCTGCTTCTACTCCTTTAGTCATCATCCGCTAGTTAATTTCTAGTTTGTTCAATGTTAAAACTGAAAAGGGCAAGTTCTTGAAACATGAAGATGGGCAACCATATCATCTCTGAAAGATCAGTTAGAAATGGCTATAATTATCATGAACTTCGGTGTGGATTTTCCCCCTTCGAAAGCTGTCCTGGTGCCTTTGTGGAAAATAAGGTAGGTAGGTAGACAGACAGACAGACAGACAGACAGATTTCTGCTATGTCAAGAACTCTAGCTCAACTTAATATTTAGAAAAAGTTCTCACTATCTAGCGTGGTGTCAGATATGGCTTTGTTCCAGAGTACAAGATTTAGCATCGGTCTACTTACACTATTCAGAAGTTGTTCTAGATGCTTCTATCAAGGAGAGCCATGGCAGAGCCTAAGGAAAGTCTTAGAAGAAGGAACAAGTTGACTCCCCCCTCAGGTTGTTAGTGGATGAGAGACCTTTGATGATTTTAAAGGTATACCAAAAAAAATAGAGAGATTTGTCACACAAAAAAAACAAAAAACAAAAAACAAAAAAATACACCTCCAAACCTCATAACTCTTAACACTAGATGTGGTACTAATCCTAAAATAAATATCATTTTGTCTTTCCTTATCAAGATAAGACCAGTTTTACCAACTCCTGATCTAGATTTCAGTACAGAGCATTAGGGTTTCTCCTACCAAGTCGGGAAATTGCAGTTTGGCTTTTCTTCGGAAATTCTAGAAAGAGGACCAGAACAAGGCGTGAGTGTATGATGGCTGAATCAGGACTCCTGTTATGGTACAAGAAGGTGGGTAGTTGTGAACACATGGGCTATTATTAAATAAAATAATAATGCGCAGCAGGTTAAAAAAAAAAAACTACACAAGGAATTTTTTTTATAAATGAAATTCTATGCCTCATAACAGAATGATGAGCTACTAATTGCTGGTGAGTACAGTGACATTAATTAATTGGTGGTACTTAAAATTCAATTGCTGTTTCCTCTTGCTACCCCACCAAAAGAGCCCTGTTCCATTTTTGGCCAAAGCAAGAGAAAAACAGAGTTCCTATTAAAATGGAGCTCACACTTTATAACTAAGGAAGAGTAGCTGTTCCTTTGAAACAGACAAATACATTCTACAAATGTATTTCACCATGGAGAAAACAAGTCTGGTAAATTAGACATTTATTTTGGAATTTACATATTCATTGGAGAAAATATTTTATAGACTCATAAAACCATAGAAATAGAGGACACCTTGAAGAACCACTTCATTTATTCCTCTACAACCACTTTATTTACTCTCTCTCTCTCTCTCTCTATATATATATATATATATATATACGTATATATAGAGAGAGAGTAAATAAAGTGGTTGTGTATATATATATATATATACACGTATATATAGAGAGAGTCAAAGTTATAGGCGGAGTTTTGACTATGTGGGGTCTGCCCCCCCTAACCCCCACGTTGTTCAAGGGTCAATGTATACACATAAAACTATATTGTTCAAGAAAGAAATAGAGTATAGCTCACTGTTCTTTAAATATATCATTATGTGAATTTTAACAGCTTCACTAGGTCCAAGGCCCCATGGCATATTCATTGAGGATTCTGAACTCAAATCTACTCAAATTCTGATTGTACTAGTCTCTTCTCAGATGCCCGTGACTCATTTGCCTGTATATCTTCAAAAGATTTCCTGATACTAAATAGCCCTGATTCCTTTAGCCCTTCCCCATAGGACTTTGACTTCAAAAATTCCCATCGAACTTCCAGTCATGTTTTACAAATTCTGTACACGTGCCTTACGTTTTACAGCCTCCTCTGAGCTCCAGATCAACTGCCTCTTAGCTACCTCCTCCTGGGCATCAAATTCCCACCATGCTGGTCCTCTTCTAATGATTCTTTTGTGTTCATAAACGGCATCACCATCCACCCATCTGCACTAGCCAGGAAATAAACTCTATCTCCTCTTCTCCCTTATTCCATAATCAAATACTCACTAAGATTTTGTCCTCTAACAATGTGAATTCATCCATTTTTCTCTGTTTACATTTTCCTCTGCCCCAAAACTATCCATTTTTTTCTGGATATTATAAGAGCCCTCAGCTGGTCTCTTCCCCACATCCATTCTCTATACAAGCAGCCAGAGGGACCTTTTAAAAACATATTTGATCATAGCATTTTCTTGCATAAAACCCATCAATGATTCCTCAGGGCTCTCAGAATAAAAGCTATATCTTTAGTAAGGTCTTCAAGGTACATAACCAGTCCCTTCTTCCCCCACCAAGTCTCAGCAGTCACACTTTCAGCTCCTTCTTCATGCTTCAGCTACTTTAGAGCTTGGCACATACTGTTCCCTCTGCCAGGAATGCTCTCCACCCACTCCATCCTTTAGAGCTCACCTTCCTCATCTCTCAGACAGTTTCTGTTCTCTCTATTATACTCTCACACTTTGTACTTGTCCTGCATTTCACATACCAAAATCCGGCATGCTTATAATTACTTGATTAATTGTGTTGTTAATTATTTCATATCTAGAGACCATATCTGCCTTGTTTACTGCTCGATCTCCAATGCCTAGCACCAAGTGACTTGTACATTGTATTTTATGTTCTAGTAACATCCTAGTAAATGGTTGACTTCTCTTCTCACAAACTAGCTTATCCCCTCCATTCATTTTCCCCTCTCCCTTCACTGTCAAATTTCTTTGAAGACTAGTCTATACTATGTGCCCCAGCTCCACCCCCATTCACTTGTCAACCCACTAAAATCTGCAGTCCTTCACTACACGCCAATAAAACTGTTAGCGCCAAAGTCCTCCAGCAAAAGCTGATGATCTTACAAGCTTTTTCTAGATTTATTCATACTAAACATTTCTGTGATATTTGACACTATAGGCAATCCCCTTCACTTTCCTTTATGCAAAAAAAAAAAAAGAAAAGAAAAAAGAAAAAAAAAAAACAGTAACAAGGAGCTACATTGATCCTGGCCCTATGATTAGAACAGGGTCCCCTTCTCTCATTGAGCCCAGTGAGGTAGTCAAACAGATATGCATGTATAGCTATGTAAGTGCTACAAATTAAAAACAAAGAGCTAGAAGAGTGTAAAAGGCAGGGACTCTGAAATTGCCCTCCTATTTTCCTCTGATTGTATACTTTCTGCTTCTATGGCTGAATTTTCCTCTGCATGTCCCATAAACGTTTGCATGCCAGGATTTTGTCCTTATCACGCTGCTCTTCTCATGTACACTCTCTCTCTTCCCGTGCTCATGGCCAAAGACTCTCAAATCTTTATCTTCAGGCCTAATTTTCCAACTGCTTCTTGGATATCTCTCGCATGTTCCATAGGCACATAAAATGGTACATTCCAAACCAAATTTAATGTCTTTCCCAGTCCTTCTGCTGTTGCCTCTCTCACCAGTCACCCAAAATGGAAAAAAAAAAAAACCCACCCCTGAGATTTTTCTCTCCCTTTCCCTCACCCCCACAGCAATCAGGCAGTCATTTCAATTCTGCCTTCTGAGCATCTTGTGATTTAACCTGCTCTCCATGCCCAGTGCCACTACTTTTGTTCACTCATCATCTCTCCCCTGCATTACTGCTTGGCCCCTGCCCTAGACCCCTGCCTCCAATCTCCCCCTACTCTGATCATTTGCTTTGCTGCCACCCATATTTAATGTAACTGCATCATTACCCCGCTTAAAAGTCTCCAATGCCTTTAAGATATAGCCTACATTCATTAGCTTCCTAATCAGACCCTTCCTACTCCTGTCTCACTCTTTTTTCATTCATTCATTCAACGAATATTCATTGAGCACCTAGTATGTAGCAGGCACTATTTTAGGCACTGGAGATAAAATGGAAAACACTGCCATGTCTTCATCAAGCCCCATTGCTCCAGTGCTACGAAACACAGTACACACACACACACACACACACACACACACACACACATCCCTGGTCTCCAGCAATTTGAAATCTTTCATCATTTCCTACAAGACCCATGTTCTTATAGGCTTTCATATAATATCTCCACTGGATGGAGGTCTGTTCCTTCCTCTCAGCCATATGCGCACTCCCTGTAGGCTCAGCATTGAAACTTAACTTCCATGAGGCCTGTGGGAATTCCTCAGGCAGACCTAGATACACTCCCTTCCCTGTACTTCGAACCACTTTGAACGCAACTCTTTTCATATGTACTTTCTTTTTACATGTCTGTCTCTATCACTAAACAGTAAGCTCTTCAAGAGCAAGGTACCATCTTCTTCCTGTACACATCCTTCAACAAATTTTTTACTAATCATATGAGTTCCTCTTGCACACTCCCTGTTCTAAGGCAATAGCCCTGCCTTAGAAAAAGTGATTCAGGGCATCACTTTTCAAGCCATCCTTCCTCTGAGAGAAGCCTTGGCACTTGCTCACTGCTCTACCTGGCCAGCACACAGCACACCTCTCCGCGGCCCAGCACCCTCTGCTCTCAGACAGTAGTGGGCACAGACTCACAGGAGCAGCCTGCGAGGTGATCTCAGTATTAGTTAAAAATTTTCAGCCTTCAGAATTCTGAGATGCTAGTGGGGATTGACAGGTTGTTTTAAGGCTTTTTTAAAGACAAACCTATGCTACATACATAGATACATTGGTCCGTGTAAAGCAATGTGTGGTTATTTATAAAACGTGCAGTATAAATGTTCTTATATTACTAAGATTATATAAAAGATGTTAAAATATATTTCAACCAAGCAGTGGTGTAGATGGTCACAGAATATAATGTATCCATTGTCAAGAAATCCACACCAGAGACCTCTGAAATCTTAGATTGACTGAGTTGTGCTGAACTTGAAACACTTGAAAATTTTCCAAATGGTAAAATATTAAATATACTCTTTTTAAAAAATATTTACCAGTTAAACACTAAAATACTGTAACTGGCTGACCTTTCACAGAAGTTTTTATTCTACTTTTCCAAAAGCAGCCAGAAAAGGATTATTTTCTTTTAATGCTTTGTTTTGTCTTTTAGGGGGAAAAAAAAAATACAGCTTATTTTGAGCACACTACTCTCTCCGTCTGCCTATGCAATATCATCATAATGGCAGAATAATCACTGTAAACAATGCCCCGGGGATTTACTTGGCTACAACAGGGGACTCTAAGAGCCAATTTCACTGCTTTTCTTAACTACATCATTGCATTTTTGTCTGCTAGTGGATAAGAAGAGTCTCATTTTAGAGCAGTTTGAGGGAAAGTGCTAATTGTTGACACATTAGCTAATTGTTATGATTAGTCCCTGACTTTTTTTTATTTGAAAAGTCAAGATCTCAACTGTGAAGTATGAAGATGTTTTATTACAACAATGTCATGAAAACATTCAAACAATGAGAGGCTACACTTCGGAAGCGTTCAATCCCAAGGCCAGTAGATAGCCATACCTTTAGACAGCAGACAACCATGGAGGGGGAAGGGCAGGAATCTTAACTGCTACATCTAGCTAATATTTCAGACATAAGAGTTCTGGGCTATCATCAAAGATCTGTTTTTACAAATTCGCTGTCTTTAGAAAGTTGAAGTAACTCCAAACCAAATAAACCACGCGCAAACCATAATGGTCTACTGACAATTGAGGCAGCCTGGAATCCGTGATACTGTGAACCTGTAAGGTACCATACATACTTAAATATCTGTTTCTCTGTTTTCTAAAATTTAACATGGAGTGTTTGAAATTGGGGTCATTCTCAACAATACTTCAACTTAGGAAAACAACTAGGTGTGAATACTAAAATGTAAGTGTTCTTTAACATTTAGAGAAAAGGAAGGAGAGAATATCAAGTAGAGAAGGAAAGTAGCAAGAAACCAAATTGCAGGGCTTAGTTCTTGGCTCCAGCCATGGAGTGAGTCATTATTCTGTGCCTCATCCAGCTAACTTATAAATGCAAGCAAATATTTACTATTTGCTATAGGAATAACCTGGATTCATATAAGTAAGTATTATTTGACCGAATTTCAATTTTAAAAAATTTTGATGTTAAAATCAATATGTGATTCTATTATAAAATGTGTTTGTTTTATATTTTAACAAATGAAGAAAATACAATTTTCTTAAATTATTCTTGCTTATAATCTTCCCCAAATTACAAATTTAATTTTACAACACATCCATTAGTCAATACCTTTACATTTACTTCCTATGGTGATATTGATTTTAAGCTTTAAGTATCTGAATCCTTAAGAGAAAAATATCAGTTTTAAATAAGCCATACTATTTTGTTTGTATTCAGTTTGACTATTCTGAGTGACTTAAGTGGTTACTAACTAGTTAAAATCGTTGGAGTTGCTTAGAAGATTAAATATGATAATAACTTAATGTGGCTAAAGCACTGTTTGGCACAGAGTAAGCACCTAATAAATGTTAGCTGCCATCATCATCATCATCACCATCATGAAAATGACAAGTAACTGAGTGAAATAGTCAGACTTTGTATAGATATCCCCAATTTAAGCTAAGATGTAACACAGCATTGCACATGAAAGAAAGTGTTATGAGCAGTAGCTACTAAATTTTTTTTGGTAGCTCATGACAAGTCAACACTTTACTGAACACCTATTATGTAGCAGGCACTCAGCTGTGTGGCTTAGATTAAGGCTCTGTCTACATATACAAACTGAGCTGAAATTTAAAATAAAGAAACAACAAAAAACTATAGTAGTCTCTCCTCAATTTAAATGTCCCAAGGGTATAATCTTTAAATCCTAAAGGGAAAATAGGTCAGAAAAATGAAAATATATATGCAAGTCTTTATAAAGGTTTGCCTTCACTAAACAAAAATAATAATAATGACAATACATAAAACCAAGATAATAACATCAACAAAATCATTCTATCCTAAATTTGTAATAATTAAATGAATAATTTATCTTTTTCCCTTGTTCAAAACTTTTAAATCTCTTTGTTCTCCACAATGTCAACCAGATATTAAAAATTCACTTTGCATTGTTGCAAAGATCATAAGAAGATTTTTTTTTTCTTATTCCGATCCTCCATCTAAAATGAGTGCCATCTGGCTGAGACTCAGCACCAACTCCCAGTTGTGCCAGAGACACGTCTGAAAACACACCCTTTCCTTTTCCCTCTCCACCACACTCAGCCCCCCTCAGCTTCATCTCACCAGAGGTTTCATCATCTGCAAACCACTTGATGTCTGGTTCCCTTTCCCAAACTCCTGTTGTTCTTTTTTAAATTATCCTAATAGAAATTATTTGAGGATAGATAGATGATAAATCGAGGGAGGGAGGGAGGAAGAGAGGGAGGGAGGGAGGGAGAGAGAGAGAGAGAACAAAAGTCTCCTCATAATGAAAATGTGTTCAAAAGTAAAGCTTCATGTAAAGGAAACTTGAGGTATGGTGGGTAAATAAAGAAAGCTATTATTTTAAAGGAAAATGCATTATGGAATTGAGCCAATAATTTATTTTCTAGTTGGACTCAACTTGTTTTTCTATCAAAATACAGAGTTGTACTAACTTCTACATGTATAACTGCTATAATGTTTCTATTTCTAATTCTTTTAAAACTTTGTATATAAAAACCTAGCAATATCTCACTATATATATATACTCTTCTGCATTTTTGGCAATTCTCATCGATCCATCAATTTGCCTAAAGTAAGAATAACACAGGAATAAAATTCTTGAATATTTTAACATATTCCCTGAAAATGTATTAATGGCTTTACAACATGACTATAAAATATACCATTTTCTGCATATGTTCTAGGTAGAAGGGGCTGTTTAAAAACACATCAGTGGAAAAAGAGAGGAAAGTTCAAATCACCTGTATCAAACCCCCTCATCTAACATATAAGGAAAATAATACTTGAAGTAGTGAAGTGATTTTTGCAATGTACACATCAGATGACGGCAGACCCATAGAGTCTGTACATGCCGTGCCTTTTAAGGGAAGAATAATGACAAGTAGCACCCCCCACCTCAAGATGCAGCTCTCCCAATGGTGTGTTGGACTGTATCCAAACAACCAAGACACAGTACCAATTATTACAAACAGGTTATTAGGTATTCCCTTTCAGCAATTTTGAATTTAAAAAAAAAAGAAAAAGAAAAATGATACGGTTCAATCCAGGTTTTTTGTAAAAGGATTTGTAATAGATTTCTGGTGTGTCTTATCTCCAAATCTTAAGAAGTTTCATGTAGCTATCAGATATGTGACAGAGCCATCAAAAGAATGTGAATTCAAGTATTTTAATTATGACATATAAGTCACATCCCAACTCATTTCACAACAGTGTAAATTCTTTATAAAGACAGAAAAATAAAAGTAATCCTCATTCTGTTAGAGAGACTGTATTCTCAACAATTGGTCATGCATTGTGTATGTGTGTATACAAATAGTGGTCACGTTCTAGTAAGAACAAGCATGGGCTTTGGAGGCAAGCTAATCTGGACTCAGTCATTCTCTGACCTTGGGAAATTACTTAACTTTGAATCTATTTCTTCATTATAGTTGGTTGAATAGTGCCCCCCACGAAGATATATCCAAGTCTTAACCCCTGATACCTGTGAATGTGATCTTATTTGAAAATAGGATATTTGCAGATATAATTAAATTAAAGGTCTCAAGAACATGCCCAATTTAGAATGGGCCCTAAATCAAATGACCAGTGCCCTTATAAGAGAAAGAAGAAGGAGAGCTGAGACCCAGAGACCCAGTGACCCAAAGGGGAAGGCCCAGAGGGGACAACAGAGGCAAAGATTGAAGTAATGCAGCCCCAAGCCTAGGAATGCCAAGGCTGCCTGCAGCTAGCAGGAGCTGAGAGACAGGAATAAAACAGATTATCCCTCACAGCTTCCAGAGGGAACCAGCCACACAAACACCTTGATTTTGGCCTCCAAAACTATGAGAGAATACATTTCTGTTGTTTTAAGCCACCAAGTTTGTGGCAATTTGTTATGGCAGTGCTAGGAAACCTCAGGGTTGCTATGAAGATCAAAGAAGATGATCGGAAGGCAGCTAGCACACTGCCCACTCAGTAAAAGCTAGCTCCTTTATTCCCCATTCTCCTTTCTGGGCAATGAGAATGCATATGGGGTAGATCTTCTGGTGAGGATTCGAGCTGGCTACTGATCATCCTTATAGGTCCGCAGCAACAGAGGTGATCTCTTGGGCCTCCCACCTCGATCCTCCTGCTGGGAAGTACCAGGGCCTCTCTCTGATGACAACATGTCAGTGCCAGACTGTTTGGCGCATACTTCCTATCTGCCTCACTGCCTGTCTCTGCCTCCCGGTAAAGCTCTGCCCTTGCCTACTATGCTGCTGATAGAGAAAACCAGCTCTGCAGGGAGAGCTGGGCTAGGCAGCAAGACACTGGGTTTTGTAGTCTTAACTCATATTACTGGCTCCCTGGATGACCACTACAGCCCCTTCTTGGCCTAATGCAAAAGATTCCACACATTCAGCATCCTTTTCCCTTTGGACTTTTTTACTTTTCATTTATTATTTTCTTTAAGAGGTCAATACCAATGTATTAAAGGCTTTTCAACCCCATTTCATTATCTCATTATAAAGAAGTGAAGACATGTCACCTATTTTCATTCTTTTTTTTTTTCCATTTTTATTTTATCTGGAACATGCATAATCTAATGTAAAAAAAATAAAGAACCAGACCTACTTAGCCCTAGGTCAAGTACCAACTAATGATATGTCTACATACCAAAGCAGGAAACGAAAACAAACAAACAAAAACAAATGGAAAAAACAAACTTTTTGACTACTATGAAATTGATGTTGTGGGTTGAAATTTTTATTTGAAATCATTTCTTTTTAGAATTCCACCTTTTTCTCTATTTATAATTACTCAGCTAAGAACTTGTGTGCAAGTAGACACAGCCAGACTGCTTGGCAGTGGTCTATTTTCCTCTCATTCCACTAAACTCACATTTGCAAAGTTAAGAAAAGCAGCAGACATATAAATAAATAAATGTATGTATCTGCTTATGTATTTCATTCGTCATATATGTTTCATATATGTCTCATATATGCTTTCATATATATGTGTATATATACCCCTATTTAATTTATTGAGATGCAATTAATAGATACAACAAAGGCTAAGCATTTTTAGTTCCTTAAAATACAAGCTATAAAAATTCAGTTGGTGTTAAAAGTTTAATTCTCCCCTTTGCAGAAAGGAAGAAACCTCCTCCGCCTTCTTCCTTATTTCTCTCTTGATTCAAGTAGACTGTTTAATAACTTCAGACCCATAGTACAGTTATATGAAAGGGAAAATAGAGAAGTATCCCCTTCGAATGCAGACATGCAGATGCAAGAGGAGACAAGGTTTATGTTCCTGCTAGCATGAATATAGGCAACCTTCAGCATTCGGACCAAGAAGAAAGCAGAAAAGAGAATAAGGATTGTTAATCAGACACTATGTTATTCCATGCTCTATGGAATGGTGGTATTTTATATGTGTTACAGCATTGGATCCTCACGATAACTGTAAGAGGTAGACGTTATTATCTCTATTTTACAAATGTGGTAACTGAGGCTTAGAAAGCTTAAATAATGTGGGTCATCCATCATTGGGTGATAAAGAAATAAAACTGACACCTGCCTCCTTATAACATCCCCTCCCACCTGGAAAGGTACTCTAGAGAAAGGATTCAGGAACAACCGAAGAAACCGGACATGGTCATTCATAGTTAGATGGCCAAACAGCCTTAAGAGAGATAGTTTCATTGCCAGTACAGGGAAAACGCTCCTGTGCTTAAATCTGATTACAACACAGTTTAAATCCATTGAAACTTATCCTGATATCAAAAGACAAGCTTTGCATACTCCAGTTCTGAAAGCTTTGAAACCTTAGTCATAAAGCAGCAGGTGCGGGCTCCACTAAATTGTCCTGGAGGATAACCACACTGCCCCAGTGCCAAAGCTTGGCCAGGATTTTCCACGTGCCCTCCAGTCTTTATCTGCTTTATCTAGTGGGGGAAGGGAGAGCACAGAATAGATTACGTGTTGTTTTTAAAGTCAGTAAAGTCTAGAGGTTTTCCAGCGTGGTTTTCCCGTAAGTGTTCTTATAAGAATCAGTCAATGGCGTCTATGCTGGTATCTTGACCGTCCTAGGCTTATTAATCCAACCAGTAGTTATTTACTGAGGAAGCCCTCTCAGTGGGCACTGTCCTGAAGTAAATTCAAAACTAGTATAAAAAAGAGCTTTTACCTTTAGAGAGCTTGCAGTCTAGTGGGTGGACACATCAATCCTTTAGTAAGTAATTACAATTTAACTCTCACCATTCTGTCAATCAGCCTGTCAGGAGAGAAGAGAAATCTGTGTAGGCTGGAGAGATTGGGCAAAATAAGAAGGAGGGGCTGGCTTATGATGGACCTTAAAGGTTGAGAGAAGGGATTTGGGTAGGGAAAGAAGTAGGATGGGGAATGGAGAAGGACATCTGGTACTGAAGACAGAGCATAAAATCAGTATCGTGTATATGCTGGGCAAAGAAGAAAATAGCAGACAAAAACCAGTAAATTCACATAGTTGTTGCTACTGGATCTTTTCCAGGCCAGGATGCCATGTTTACATCCTATACTTAATTCACCTCCACCTGAGAAGCGCTTGAGAAGAAAATCTCTGACTTGGGACTATTAAAATCTCACTTTACTTTTTTCACAAATATATTTGCCTACTTTTCATAGCTGTTTACATGGAAGGTAAACAATCTGTTGCTTCAAGATGAAATGTAATTTTTACCCATTTCAGTAAATAAGTAAAACAGTGGTTGAAAGTTTATGAATATAAGATCTCCCAGTGAAGGAACAAAACCAGGCTGCCTCAAGACAAGAAGCTCGAGATGGTCCTGGTAAATCTCTGTGTTCTACCTACGAAAGTGTCATCTGCTTAAGAAATACACATTTCAGTAAGCAATAACTGAACAAAATTCTTGGAAGCTTGCTTCTTAAAACTAGAGATCTGTGGATACGATCATACAATTCGCCACAGCTCACAAAATTTTATGACTACATAGACTTGCACCAAAACGAGGGGGTAATTCTGCAAAAATGAAAGTTTCCACCAGATTCTTGGCATGGAAAACAAATGGAGTCTCTATAAATGAGAGATAGTTTTCTTTTTCTTTCTAAATTATGTCTACAATAGGGTGGAAGACCACTGTCAGTCATGGAACTAGGTGACAATTGATTGCACCCAAATCATACACTGGGGAGAGTCTTGGTCCTATATGCCTTGGTTTCCTACCCAATGTCTATCTCATCCTGCTCCATCTTGCCCTCTGGTCTTAACACATCTAGTACCCCGGTAAAAAGTCCTTCCTAAAAATTTGACAGTGGTAGCCAGAAAAAAAATGTAATAAGAGAAAAATAACCACCTATACTTTTTAAAGGGGGGAGGAGTTGACTTTGAAACCCGAAAATTTCTGTCGACGCCTCAAAATCAGACAGTATGTCTTATTTTTCTTAGTTTATACAGTGTCCACCACAATAGCTGAAACATAGGCTCTCAAATGTTTGTGAACCCCTGCAAGTCTTTACTATGAATATTGAGTTCAAATTATTCTTCTTTATCTTTTAATTAAATAAGATCAAATTAATCATCAAATATTGTATCTTAAATATTGGGAAATAGTACAGCCACTGTGTAAAACAGTTTGGCAGTTTTTCAAAAAGTTTAACTTAGAGTTACTATATTATCCAACAATTCCACTCCTAGGTACATAGCCAAGACAAGTGAAACCATATGCCCATAAAAAAACTCATTCACAAATGTTCATAACAGCATTATTTATAACAGCCAAAAATTGGAAATAACCTAAATGTCCATTAACTGATGGGTAGATAAACAAAATGTAGTATAGCCATGCAATGGAAAATTATTCGGCAATAAAAAGAAGTGAAGTACTAATACTGATATATGCCACAATATGGAGGAACCTTGAAATCATCGTGCTAAGTAAAAGAAGCTAGACCTATATACTGTATGATTCTACATACTATATGGCCAAAAGGCCACTTACTGTATAATTTCATTTATCTGAAGTGTCCAAGATAGGTAAATCCATAAAGACAGAAGGTAGATAAGTGGCTGCCAGGAGCTGGAGGGAGGGAGAATGGGAAATGACTGCTAATGGGTGTGGGGTTTCTTTTTACGAGATGAAAATGTTCTGGAACCAGATAATGGTGGTGGTGTTACAATTTTGTAAATATACAACAAACTACTGAATTGTACATTTTTAAAGGGTGAATTTTATGATATATCAATAATATCTCAATAAAAAATATTTCAGACACGGCATGGTAAAGACACTATAGATTGAATATGTTGAGTTCTTCAGTGTAACGAAAACTATTAGTATCCCATGTATTCTTTTTTCTTTGTCAATAAATTTTAGAAAACTTATCATAATTCTTCACATATGTACAAAAGTTCTTTAAACATTTGTTATAGTATATAATTAATGACATTAAAATAGCAATAATAAGAATGACTAGCATTTACTGAATGCTTACTACGTGCTAATCACATTCGAAGTATTTTACAAATATTCATTCTTAAAAGAGTTAGAGAAATAACTCTATAAGGTGAGTACTATTCTTATCTCCATTCTCTATAGAAAACTGAGGCACAGAGAGCTTACCCAAGGTCACACAGTTAGTTAATGGTGGAGCCAGGATCCAAGCCCAGGAAGCCTGGTCCAGAGCTGGCACTCATAACCACTATTCAATTACACCTTTAATGAAAATAGGAAACGGATTAGCATAGCAGAAAGAGTGCTAGATAAATCGCTGCAGGGCCTAATCCAAGCCTGGGGCCCCTTAGCCTGCTTCTCGTGATCTGAAAAGTAAGGGTATGAGGCAGCCACATCTCTAAGTCCCCAACCTCTCTGAATCTCCATTACTCTGTACTAAGTCACTGGTAAGCCAAGAAATATTCAGGTGCAGATATGCTGTCACTTAATATACTATGTACATCAGGAACTTTAACTTCATAATATTTTATAGAAAACAACTAAGAATTTTAGAATTAAACAGCTGAGAAAACCTGAGGGGCTAAATAACAAGGTTGGCCCCAAATATCAGTCACTTTTGTTTTTTATGTTAAAAAAAGGCAAGGAGAATTCTGTTCATTCTCCCTTATAATCAAGATATTATTCATTACATATTTTTTCCCTGAAATTTAATTCCACAGTATCTCATTCAATCCTCAACAAACAAATATTGAAAGCCTTCTGTGGGCCTGACATTTTGAGGCCCTGAGAATACAAAAAGAAATAAAGCCAAAAAAAGGTGAGGTTCTATCTCATTTTTGAAGGGGAGAGGGGAGATATAACAATATACAAGTCAACCAATCAGTAAACAAGATAATTTCAGTTAGTGATAAGTGCTAAAAAGAAAATAAAGCAGGGTGACATGATGATAACTGGCTGCTTTAATATCTGATAAAACTAAGTTACTGTAGAGCAGAAATTTTGGTCTATTCTGTTCACCTATCCCAAGTGCTTAGAGAAGCACTCAACAAACATTGAAAGAATGAATGCAAGGAAGGAAGGAAGGAAGGAAGGAGGGAGGGAGGGAGGGAGGGAGGGAGGGATGGAGGGAGGATTGAACAAACGAACCAACTAACGAAGTGAATGGTGAGTAAATGGTGCATTCCCACATCGTGGCAGTGACTGCTAGCTGATTGCTAAGGCAGTTTCTATTTTTTTCTGGCCCATAGCTGTACTATAAGCATTAGTTTGCTAGGCCCATAACAAAATACCTCAGATTGGACGGCTTAAGAATAAAAATTTATTTTCTCACAGTTCTGGAGCCTGGAAGTCCAGGATCAAGGTACAGACAGGCTTGGTCTCTCCTGACAGTTTCCTCTCTCTTTGGCTTGCAAATGGCACCATCTAACTTTGTCTTCATGTAACCTTTCCTCTGATGTCTCTTTGTGTGTTCTAGTCTCCTCTTCTTATAAGAACACAGTCAGATGAGATGAGGATATGCCCTAAGTCTCATTTTAACTTAATTACCTCTTTAAAGGCCCTCTCTCCAAATACAGTCACATTCTAAGGTGCTAGGGCTTAGGACTTCAATGTGCGAATTAGGGGAGAAGGGCACAATTCAGTCCAAAACACTACATTCCCTGCCTCTCAGGGTTAGGTAGATACCAGTCACATGGCTACAGTTAGTGAATCTGAGGGGAAGTAGTATGTGCCACTTCCTGGCCTAATCCATAAAAATCTCCACACATGATCCTCCATGCTGTTTCCGCATCAGATGGCAAGATATTGACCCCTGAGATGATGTTAGAAGCTACAAGATAAAGATGACAAAGCCTCCAATAGCCTGCGTCCCTGAAAATGGTAGAGCAGAGCCACCCCCAAACCAGTGACAGAGACATTCATTGGACTATGTATTATATGAGAGAAAAATAAACATATGTAGAGATATTTTTATTAAAGTAGTTAGTCTACCTTAACCAGTATAAC
Organism: Pteropus medius; assembly: GCF_902729225.1. Classification (NCBI taxonomy): domain Eukaryota; kingdom Metazoa; phylum Chordata; class Mammalia; order Chiroptera; family Pteropodidae; genus Pteropus; species Pteropus medius. Next base: position 152,951 of record NW_024342473.1, read on the forward strand.
CTCCATCATGTCTTCAAATCTCTTTAGTCTTCCCTAATAACCTTGTTATTCAAGCTAAAGAGTGTTCATTTTTTTTAAGATTTCCTCAAAGGACGATGACTTCAATCATTTTTCATGCTCTTCTCTTCCTAATTTCTTTACTTCTTTCTAAAATATAGAGCCCAAAACCAGGCAGACGCCTTTTTAAACAAGTTTTCACTGTAATTCATTGGTACATACCAGATTGAGGTCTTGCATGTACTATTTATCATGAGATAATACAAAGACATAAAAATGGGAGACTCTCAATATTCTTAAACCCAGGGTTTCAACCTCAAAAACCTTTGCCTCTATGGCCCAACTCAGAATTGCTAACAGTTGCTGTGGTTCGTATGCTAAATATATATGGGCACCAAGGAATAGCTGGCCAGGCAAAATCTGGGCTGCTGTATTTCCTGGACCAGGAACTACAAACGAGATGAAGGAGGTAATGTGGGTGGGGGTGAGAGGAATCATTCTTCACTGCAGTGATTCTGAGAGCAATGCGGAATCCAAAAATAAACACTGGTTGACTCCAGTGCCCTTGAACAAGTATGCAAAGTCACTGAATAACAGAGCCAGCTAATCTAAATGCCCATCTAAACTTCTTCTGAGCTGCTAATACAGGTGGCCAGGACTATAACTTCTAAATAAGTTTACCAGAAAGAAATATGATTTTATACCTCTTATATCGGTAACAGATGCCAATTTTAAAATGTCTAAGTTTTCTTTTAGGAACCCAAAAATATAACTCAGAGCTTGGGTGATGAAATACAAGCAGTAGCCTGCCTTGAATTCCTTCCTTCCTTCATTCATTCATTCAACATCATTATTCATGCCTAATAGGTGCCAGGCACCTCGTTAAGGACTAGAGATAAATACACCAGTAAAATCCGGTCCTTTCTCTCAAGGATTTCACAATCTTGAATTTGGGGGAGGAGTTAAGAAGGAAAGCACAAATAAAAATGGGATAACTTTTGTATTGGCATTACGGTCAAATATTCTGGGAACTCAGAGAAGGAAATGATCAACTCTCTGCCAATGGAAAATGGAGGTACAAAAAAAATATACTGGCAAGACCCCAAAATAAGTGTCAACTGAACAGAATCATCCACACTTTGTTTTAAAAGAAAGAAACCTTTATCCAAACGGATATAACAATGTAAAATCATTTCACCGCAGACTCAAAAGGGGAAGGGAAAATCAAGTTTTGGAGCCATCATCAGAGGGAGTCCTGGACATCCTCACTGCCCCTCCTGACCTGGTTTCCTGCCTGTGTCCCTAATACTGACTGCAGAACACGGCTCACTGCTATGTATTATACCCTTGCAGATCTGATGGGAGCAGAAATCGGGGAGAGGGCTGCGGCTGATGATGGAATAAATCTGAAAACGATGACTTATGTTGGCTTCTGGCCCAGTTTTATTTCCTAAGAAAGTGTCTCCCAAGTTTCTGAGGCTCCATTTTTCTCTCTGGTTATCTCTAGCTTTCTCCAGCTAAATCTGCTCCTAAGATTCTCACTACAATGCAAAAATGCAAATCCTTTAACATGGCCCCACTTCCAGGATAGCTGATCCCAGGCTCCATGAACATATTTCCATATCTGATGGATCACATTCTGTGGGAACAATTCATTACTTATCATCTCCCATCTACACAGCCAACATCTTCACCCTGGCTGATTGGCATTTTAAATTCAGTGGTGCTTGAATGACCTCTGAAAACAGTGGGCTTCTTTTTTTTAAAAAAAAAAAAAAAAAAAAAAAAAAAAAAAAAAAAAAAGAAAATGAAGGATTAAGTCATGAACATCAGTGTCCTAAGCCATATGTATTTTTTGCTTTTTTAAAATATTTTAACCAGACTTACTTAAAGCAAGTATCTTTTATAATTGGGAAAATAGGGATTATAGTTCTAATTCTTTTCATGGTTAGTGAAATGACAAATTCTTCAAACTCCCTCAGAAGAGTGACCAGGTCTGAGATTGAGAATGTCAGGTTCGTGAATGTCTTTTCTCCTTGTCACATTCCTCACATGGTCAATTAAAGCTACTTATACTTTTTCCTGTAACAAGGACATGTACCCAGTGGGAACTAGACTGAAACCAACACATTATTTCCATGTAATTCAGCTGAATGATTTTATTTCTTCCCAAAGATGACCTGGGGCTCACAACCAGTAGATGTGGTGGCGGCAATCATGCTTTGAATAAGACCCTTCACTGTTCTACTGGATTTGGACAGGGACACATCCCCGAATGACTTTGTTGGAGGTGAACTGAAGGTGAACTAAAATTCCTGTAATGAAAATAGTTCAAACAGATCTTCAGAATCTCTTGAGTCACAAGATAGCTGAATAAATTAGTATCATGAAAGGGGCAGCAATAGTCAGACTCTAAGGTCACCTCCTGGTGTTTGTGCCCTTGAATCGCCCCCCATTGGTTGACTATGGGCTGGACTCAGTGACTCACTTCTAACAAGAAGAATGAGAAGTGACAGTGTGTGAGTCAGACACAAGGCCATAATAGGCCTTAATAGACCATGTGTGCCACCTCCATCTCCCTTGGGGGAAGTCAGCTGCCATGACGTGAGCAGCCTTTGGAGAGGACCACGTGGAAAAAACCTGAGGGCTCCTGACTACAGCCTCCCATGATGAGCTTGTAAGCAGATGTTCCCCAGCCTTTAGACACCTGCAGCCCCAGGGCAGCTTCCGGACTGCAACCTCACAAGAGACCTAGAGCTAGAGCCATCCTGCTACATCTCACAGAAAAGAGAAGAGATAACAAATATTTGTTGTTTTAAGCTGCCATATTTGGGGAAATTTTGTTACTCCACAGTAATACAGAGTATAAAATGTGTCCATTCCGGGACATGATGTGAGGGGTGCCAAGAATGTGCCACACCTGTTCAGTGACCTCCCCCATTGTCTCTCTCAGGCCTGAAATGTTTGAAGTCCTATCTTAAATATGTACGCAGTTACTCATACATTGCGTACCTTCTGAGTGCAGTCAGGATATCAACTGTTAGGCAAGGCAATTTTTCCCTTCTGAAAACCTCATTTTTCTTCTCCTTAAGAACCAACCAGTTTCCCTGTCAAAAACAGCTTTCGAAGCCACTACAAATTAAGGCCAACAACTGAATCTCAATCCCAGCTAGAAGTCGGAGGTCTCCCATTATGAAGAAAAAACAGGGGCTGAAGTGGCACTTCATGGAATGTAGTCACCCTCCCTTCAGATCCCCCTAAATTTAAATAGAAGCATTCCACTCTGCCCTCTTAAAATTAAGTGCTATCACAAAGCAGACACTGGAGCATAAAATACCTTTTTATTTCACCAATTTGAATACCAGAGCTTTGCCTTAAAGGGCCAGGCAACCTGAAGCTTTTCATCCAAAACAAGGCACCAGATTACTTGAGGCAGATGATATTTCATCTTAAGCATCAGGTATATTGTCCTTAACATCAAGGATTCTCACAGGATTAGCACTAAGTAGTGCCTATTACTATATTAAAAATAAACCATTTGCATGTCATTAACAAGTTTCACCCAGGTAGGGTTAATCCCTCAGTTTATTTTGTTTGTTTAACAGCCAACAGGTTCCTCACTCACTGAAGTAAAAGGCAGGAAACTCAAATGTTTTCTTCAATCCAGTCAGTTGAACCAAATGCTAATATATACATTCTTTTCCCACCATTATTACTGTCATGCTCTTTCTAGGACAATATACTATCTTTGACATAAAAATATTAACTAGGAAAGATTTCAATTAGTCAAATATAAAAACAAAGAGACATATACTTAAGGCTTGGCTTGGCTATTGTTAAATGAAGCCATAAACTGGTGAAATGAAGTCATAAGCTGGTCATACAAATACACATTTTCAATAACAGGATTTTTTTTAAGATATTAAAAAATAATTCATACCTTTGTTGATTCCACATGTGCCATTTGCAATTTAACATCAGAAAATAATCACTCCAAATGGTTCTGCCCGCTATGATTCACTACAGTGAATGATTCTGCCACTCACAGCAAATCAGAGAGTGGTTCAGAATGGCTTATTTTCCTGCTCCAATAAACTATGACTAGGCATTCAGCAGATTTTTCTTTTGTTTCTTATTATTTTGCAGAGTCGAGAAAAAATATGAAAAATAAAAGAAATAACTGAATGGGCCACTGCTTTCAAAACTTATTTAGTTTTGCTCATTTATGTCAACCCTGCTATAATTCACTTCCATTCTCCAGTTTTTCCGGTGAGTTTTCCATATCATGGAACCCTTGCCACAAGATGCCCATTCTCATTCAGATCTCAAGACACTGCTTACCTTTTCACATAAACTTTAAGCACCCACTGCCAAAGTGGATGTGTATGATAAAATATTTCATTGGCTTTTTATTCTGGAGATGACTGGCAAAAAAATCTCCTAGGTTGCATTAATTTTGTATCATTAAATCTATCCAGCAAGTATTTCACCACCCACTTAGCCATTCTGGGTCGCAGTCCAGAAGTTGACTTACATGCGATAACAATGAGGCCTTTTGACAGTTTTCAACATATTGTTTTGATTAATAGACTTTTCTTAATTGTATACTTTTCTGAATTCAAGACTCTAAAGCCATTGACTACTAAGAAATAGCTGCTGCAATTCCCTTGATCTACTTACGCTCAGGACTCCAGGAATTATCTGTAAGAAGTATTCAATATACAATGCTTAAACCTGGCGGGGAAACCACCCAGTGTCTCTCCCCAACCTTATACTTCCAGAAAAAAAAATACTGAATGATGGGCCCAGTCATTTTTCATGCCAATGTAGAGAGTTAATGCTATCTTACCATCCTGTCACTTTCCAAAACATCTCTGTCTACACACACACAAAATCACACACACACACACAAAATCACACAAACACACACACACACACACATGCACACGCACACGTACACGTATTACCTAGAGACTCCAAAAGAAGGAATGCCTACATCCAACAAGCAGGGACTAAATTGGGACACAAAAAAATATATATTATATTGCTTAAACTAGAATTATATAATGTATATTTTTCATAGAAATAATGTTATAAAGGGAGATTATAAATTCAATTTATCTATTTAAGTCATATCACCTTCTATATGCCTTTGTTCCGTAGGGTAAAGCTATGAATAGACTAGTGGGCTCCAAATTGTTTTGATCAAACAAGTTTTTAAAAATTATGAGCATAACACTATGTAAATATATAGATATATATGTAACTATATAGAGATATTGATATTTTACTGCAATATGCAGAATAAAACTTAAAATTAGGATAGGAAAGAAATAGCATACATAGATGTTTAGTATATGCCTACTATACCCTCAACAGATCACCTGCACACCTCCTAGGATATATACTCACTCTAAGTGATACACCATTTTTCTGTCCTTTAATAGTTACTTGTCTGGTGGGCAAAAACAACATATCTGCTACCTTCATAAAGATTTTGTAGTTCATAAAACATTTTCATATACATTTTCTCAGGTAATCCTCACAAAAACTGTTTCCTCGTCTTACAGACTAGGAATTTAAGTAACATGAGTGCCCCAAGATCGCCCAAATAGGCAGTGGCTAAATTAGATTAGAAACCAGGGCTATACTACAGATACATGACAGATTAAATGGGCTTTTATGTGCCAGTCTGAAAACCACACCACCACTTTTCAATATTACTTCTAGGGGAAAATGCTTTCTGAGTTCTAATTAACTGACTTGTAAAGGAACTTTTAGAAGATAACCTAATCATAAATTAGGACTACATGTATTACATATTTCAAAATAAATTTTTTTTTCATGAAGGATTATCTGAACCTTTTATTCTGCACCTAATGCCAAAGAGTAAATCATGTAAACATAAAAGTCCTACCAAGCAGTGCCGAGATAGCCATGTTCTACAAGACTGTCAGCTCATACTCAAGGCAGCATTTCCACCCTTAGATGCGCCCTTTACTTGTATATCCAATTTCATGTCCTAAAATAAACAGACCACTTTCCTTTATCAGTGTTTAAAAATCAGAGGAAAAAATCATTTGTTTTAACTATGTAAGCATTATACGTTAGCCCTGCAAAATTATACTGTTCTTTCAAAGGCAAATCGTTGCAAAAGCAGAATAGAAAAAGTCTGGAATAATGGTGTTTTGGGTCTAGAAAGGTGGCTGGAGAAACCAAAGTGTTGAGTTTTCTCTCTGCCTAGGAAGGTGAGCCAGACACTCAGACTTCTGCTGGGCTCCCTTGAGTTTTCCCTTGAGAATCTTATTTTCTTTAGATTGCCAGCAAAGATTAAATAATATTTTTGCAATGCATTTTACTTTTTAAAAACATGTAACTTCTTTGGCCTAGTAATCTGATTTCTGTGACTCTATTCTAAGAAAATAATTTAAAATATCAAAAAATCTTTTAAGCATAAGTATTTCACCATAATGTTATTTATAAAATGGAAACATAAAAAGCAATCCGAACGTCCAACAATAAGAAAATGATGGATACACTCCATGATATATCATGTATCTATTTAAAATGATGGCTACAAAAGCCATACAACCACATCAAAAAAAGTTTATGGTATATTAACTGGCAAATGCAGAATATAAGCTGCATACACGCTGTAATTATAACTACATAAAAATATTATAAGAAAAAAATAGGTTAACAGTAAATGGACCAAAATGAATCAACATTTTGGTTAGGGTTAATGGAATCATTGGCGATTTCTTTCTTTTCTATATTTTCCAATTTTCTCTGGTGTAGGTATATTATTTTTTATAATAAAAGTGGGTTTTCTAAAAACCATCTAATCATTTATAAGGAATTTCCACAAAAAAATACAAATAACTCTATCCAAAAAAAGGAAATAATATATACAGTGATTCTAAAAAGAAAAACCAAATAGCAATAAACTGAAAAAATGTTCAATCTTCTTGAGTAATAAAAGAAATATAAATTAAAATTACGAAATACAATTCTATGCCATAAAATTTACCAAAACTTAAGTTTATACATTTTGTTCTGAGAATGTACAAATACTGAAATTTTCATATGAAGATGATAAAAGTAAAAATTGGTACAATCACTCTGGAGAGAAACTTGAAACCATCTAATAAAACCGAAAAATGTGATATATCTATATACATATGCATAAACTTTAGATGCATGCACATAAAAATTACAATCATGTTCATTGTGGCATTGTTCAAAATAGTAAAAAATTAAAAACAACTTATATTTCCAACAATAAGGAAATGGATAAATAAATTTTGCTATTTTCATGATATAATATTATAAAGTAATAAAAATGAGTGGATTTGACCTATATGCAATATCATAGATACATATCATAGATAAAGCATAATATTGAATGGGGAAGGGAGCATTTAAAGAAACTTGCAATACATGCACAACAATGCTATACTAAAGCCACATACACTATAGCAATAGTATTAAAATGTACATGGGGGAGCTAAACACCAAATTCAGGACAATAACAACCCTGGAAAGAAAGAGAATTGGGGTTAGTATTCCAGAGGACCTCAGTTCTAATCAGTAATGCTAAAAAAAAAAAAAAAAAAAACCCACTTGAAGCAAGATTAGCAAAACATTAGAGACAACTGGATGCATATTTGCAGATACATAGGTGACCATTATTTTCTTTTTGCGGGGAGGGGCTTAATATTTAAGACAAAACATTTTAGAGAAACAAGCACATAAAACTGACTCATCATTCAAAAGAATAAGAATTGCCTCTCAAAGGTCCAAAATCTTAGGTCTAAAAGAAATATACAGAGCTCATATTCATAGAGGATGATCCAGCTAAGCAAAGTCCTTTGCAGCCTGCTCTGTGGTATAAGGCATGTTAGAAATGTTGCTTCTGCCTTTGTATTTGTCTAGGGAAGTGGGGAAGGGGATAACTCATCAGAAAAGATTGCAATTTACTATGGCAGGGGAATTCTTTCTCAAAAACATTTCACATAGTCATTTCAAGTGCTTCGACCACACATATTGATGTTTAGCTGTGTAGCAACATGAATCCAGTATCTTAACATCTCTGCCTCCTAGAAGGTATTGACTTGTCCGACCTACAAAGGTCTGGAGATTATCAGTGCTTCCAGAAACCCCAAGCCCTCCAGAAAACAGTCATGTGTGGAAGGACCAGGGACTCTACTGTCTCAGAAAGGCCTCCTTCAACACTCTGAGAACTGCACTTACCACACAGGCCTACACTTTAGGAAAAAGAGGTGACTATTTTGAAAGGAGCCGAGTTCTAAATCTCTGCCTGTTATTGAAGACAATGTTATTTTGTTTGTTTCAGCAGAGGGGGCACCCTGGCAGACAAACCAGAATCCAAATTAGCACATGAGACATCACAGGCACAAGAGCTCTGGCAGTTGGGCAAGCAGGCACAGTGGATGACCAGCCCCACCTGCTCAGAACACTACCACCACGTGCCTCAAACACTAAAAAGGCAGGTTCTCCATTCGAACTAACAATCTGAATAACAGAAGATTTAAGTATTGACATATCCCATTTTTTGATCCACCATTCCCTTGAAAACATCTTTTGAGAACAAGTAGCCCCAAAACGGTCAAGACAAATCAGTCCAAATTGTGTGTTGTCTGACCTCTTGGCCATCTAGTCTGCATCTGGAAGCACATTTGGAATGTGGAGCAAATCATAATGAAAGATTTTCTCCCTCCTTCCTGAATATTTCAAGAGCTTTTCAGAATTCAGCTTGCAAGTCATGCTTCATTCAAGGCAGTTGATTAGTTCCAGGGTGAAGGGTACTGGACCGGACAATAAGTGGACAACAGACATAGTGATTCATAGATTCCTCTAAGAGTTGCAGGTGTTTTTAGGACAGAATGAAAGAAACGGAGACTGAGTCAGTTCTCAAAACTGTCCTCCTGTCATAAGATTAACCAGAATTACTCACAGTAATCATAGTCATTCTCAGAAATGTCAAGTGCAGGCACTCTTCTGGGCATTCAGAGTGCTTCTCCCACTTGCAGTCTCCCTCTCTCCTTCCCTTCTTTGGAGTGGCCCAGAAAAACGATAGACTGGCCAAGGGCTCTATCTAAAACCAAAGTTGTTCACCTAAAATTAGTTACCATAATACATTAAAATATGTCTTATCAGGGACGAGCCACTCAATTATTTCAAAAGAAAAAGAAATACAGCTTTTCCAATTAAAGGCAGTAACTGGTAGTATCAGAAAAATTGAAGAAAAGCTGTGGAATAAATTACAGTGATCCTAGCCATAGGGTACTTAATTAAAAATGAAGAAGAAGAAGAAGAAGAAGAAGAAGAAGCTGATTTCAATATCTAAGGGAACCCAAAGGTACAAGAAATGCACTGTGTTTGTAAAATAAAATGTTACATACATAAAACAGCCAAGACTCATCAATACTTGAGAGTTCAAAATGTACATAATTAGTTTTGAGTTTAATTCTCCTAGTCTATGATTGCTTAAAATTAACAGAGTAAAGAATCAAAATATAGAAAAAAAAAAAGTTAAAACTCTGTTAAAGAAAACCAGTGCACATATGCTTATTGGGATATAAAACATAAATAAGCTGTATATGCAATAATACGGTTCCAAATTCTATTATATATAAAAATATCACAATCCAGATTTCCACAGTAGGTTTTAGGTTAGCCAAATAAAGATAATAATTCAGGTGCCCCAAAAAACACCCTAGCAAAACTACCTACATTAAAAAGAGTGTTTCCCCTTGAATTATCAGAGTAATTGCCAAATACTCCACTTTTTTTTCCTCTAAGGACTAAAATGTTTGAAATAATAAGATTTCATATAAAAAACTCTCTTCACTGAATCTGAATTTCACCTCATTTGAAAACCACAGCACTTCAGGTGTCCAAGTCAACTCTGGAAATCACACCTGGACACAGCCTGCCCTCAACCCTAGGAGAAATTCTGATGAAGACCCTTTTGTTTAGGCAGGTGAACTCTCCCGAAAATGAAAACTAAAGAGAACTTTGAAGAAGGCTGCTGCAGGAGGGTGGGTGAAGCAAAGGGAATGTGTATGGAGCATCTTTTATGTGCCTCTCATCTTAGGAATTTCATGGCATATGGTCCTTACAAACACCCCATAAAGTACATACAATTGCCCCCCATTGAACAGAGGAAGAAAGGGGGGCTCAGCTGGGCTAAGTGGGCACCCAAGGTTACACAGGAAGGCCGGGGAGCCAGGGTTTGAAGGTAAGACCATCCTTCGATTCTGAACACCTGCACCTAGCACAGCACCAGGGGGAGTTGGAGGCACTTCATAAGTGTTTGTTGAACTGAAACTGACCATAAGGGCCACCCACTTAGGTGCATCTGGAGACTGGCATCAGAAGGCCAATATGCAGTATGAAGGACAACAAGGAGGAGCAACCTCCTTGATCTGTCTCGGGTAAACCGAGATATTTTATCACTCAGATCTTTCATAGTCCCAACTGCCTCCTCTCATCCACTTCTCACCATTACCTCCACCCAGCTCTGGCCACCTGCCTGCCATGGGTCTGCTCTACCAATGTAGCTGCCAGCCTCAGCAGGGGCCAAGGCTGCCTGTTCTTCACCCCACTTCCCGAGGGAGCTGGCAACTATGAAAACACTGCCCTGGTGCAGCATTGTGGACCAGCCATGGCTTTCATCCTTTAGCTATTTGGGATTAACCAGGCCCTGAAGAATCCTGGCTCCCCACTGAAAGTGTTGCTCCAAAATTCCATCAATTCGCAGGTGGACATTGGGAGTAAAGCTCTGGATGGATCCGACGGGTTGGGGAGTTCTTGCATTGCTTCATGTGGGGCTTTAGGCAGAGGTTTGAAATCTAGTTACTAAAAATATCTGTCAGATATTTGCGTTCTCTAACAAAAGAGGGGTAAGGAAGATCCAGGGAGGTTTGCTAACCCCTGGCAGGAATGCCACAGCTAGCCTGGGGAAGGGTTTGAAGAGGCAAAGACATAAAGACTATGGAAAGAGGTATCCAGGCATGTGCCAGGTGGCAGAGCCTGAAGGTCATTCATTCAGCCTCCATCACAGGGTCCTGCATGGCACCCTCTCCCCTGCTGAGAGCTTTGGGGAGCACTTTCTCAGGTACCCACTCTGCACTGGATATCAGCTATTTTTAGAATAATGATAATAATAGCTAAAGCTACAACCACAGTTTGCTGATAGCTACGGTGCAAGCAAGGTTCTTTACCTATTCTAATACCCATCAATGATACTGTTATTTCTCCCATTTTGCAGAAGACAATATGGGATGGATGTTTAATGACGAGTTTCCAACACTCAAAGAGCAAGAAGCCAATCTGGATCCCCCTCCACCATGCAGCCAGTCCACAGATCACCCTAACTGCTCAAGAAATAGACCCAGGCCCCTGCCATGGTTTATCTCCTTTCCAGCTTAGACTCCCCATCCTCCTTTATCCCTTCTTCTTGACTGCCTATGCAGGAATAAACATATGAAAACCTGGCCAATCATTCTCCCTGGGGCACAACTTCTATACCCCAAGTTTCTTAAGTTTTCTTCCTACATGGTAAGGAAAAGGACTTCAATAAACCCTAAGTACATCAGAAGCTGGCTCTGCTTTCACATCTTGGCCCGCACCAAAATCAGCAAAACTTCTCTGATTAGGTTTCCTCACATTTGACACACATCAGAGTGAGCCTCATGTCTTCTCGCATAACTTTGTCTTTGCCTCAGTTTTCAGGTTCATTTCTTCACCAGAATGAATTTAACGCAGTGTAAATCAGGAGATTCAAAATCCCCACCAACAGTGGGCCTGGACCACTTCAGAGACATAAAAAAGCACCACTGGGGTCCTTGCAGTACTTAAACACGTCACAAGTCCTAGAAATGTACATCTAGAAAGAACCTTAGAGAAAGTTCTTGTCATCTTCTCATTTTACAGGAAGTAAACTGAGACTCAGAGAAGACCTGACCACTTTCCCATGACCCCACTGCCACAGTTAACATACAGCAGGGCTTGGATTCATACTAAAGACATTGAATCCGAAGTTCATCTGTCATGCTACATATATAGCCTCCTCTGATTTTATAATTTTAGCCATTAAAATATCTATATTTCGGAATATTGCCCTGAATAGCAGAAAGGGAAGAAAAAGGCAACTCAATCTTCATGGAATGCCAGATACAGGAAGGCCCTTGAAAATCATCATTAATAAAGAAATAGAGGTACGGAGGTATGAAAATATTTTCCTACTAAAATCCAGCTGGCTGATGGCAGGGCAGGGGCTCAAATTCAGTCTGCAGTCTCAGCCCTGGGCTTTTTTTGTGATGCCCTGACAAAAAAAAATTGCATAGATATAGCCATTTGGTCTTATATTCTAAAGTTATTAGTTGCCATAGTACTTCATATTTCTTACATATTTTAGACAGTTAAACTATGCACAACTATAAATATTCAGAGGTGCTATAATTATTTAGAAAACAAATAAGGACCACTCAGCCAAAATCACAGGAGACAACTAGAACATGGGTTGAATTTAAATATAAAAAAAAAACCCCATATACAGCCATTTTCAGCTGGGCGATCAAAGGTGGGCACTATCAAAACTTCATACCATAAGCTGAAATGGAGCCGAAAGGCCCACAGCCCAGGGCAAGGCTTGCAGGCCTGGACACAAGCTCCTGCTTCCAAGCCTTCTCCCCCTTGCCCTCTGCTTTCTCAGACCTCTTCCAGATCAGAGGCCGTGGGGCGGGAGGGAGGAGCTGGTTTTGTGTTCTATATAATAAAGATTTCAAAAGGCCAAGGAATGGAACTTCTATGCCTTATTCTGCAAAAGTTCATTTCTTAATATTTTTAAGTAACATTTAAGCAAACCAAAAAATTTGCAAATGTACACAAAGCCCCCTTGTGGAAGTATATTTAAAAACCATTTTGAGAACTTGAGTCAGGAAAAAATGATAGCATGTGAGATATTTTAGGCTCCCTGTGGGCCGGTCATCATGAGAAGAATATACGCAGGTATTTGACTTTGACAACAGACCAACCAGACTGCCTCCTGGACTATCTTTGTGTAACTACAGAAGCCTTTTTTTCTTCTCTTTGTAGCCACCAAAAAGAAAGTCCCAACATAAATCTTAGCAGATTTCTTCTCATTTTAATTAAATATTGCTTTTATCTGTCTTTTATCAGAGAAAAGAAATCAAGTAGCATAACTTGGTTTACCTTTTTTCTTTTTCTTTCTTTTTCTTTCTTACTTTCTGGAAGAAAACACTTTTGCATCTCCCAAGACAACAGAATCTTTTGAACTAACAAAAGCCATACAGGTTCCAAGCTATAAGTTTTTCCTAGGGAAGATTTTTAATTTTCTTCTAGGAAAAATTATCAATTTAAACATCCTCTGAAAACACATTAAAGACCACATTAGGATGGAAATGAAATGAAACGCTGCATGTTCTGTATTTTTTTAACTCAAAGAAAAACTTTTTTGACTTTCATGATGTGCATATGGCCATTAATTTCAATGTCATATTATGGTTTTTGGCTGAACAGACAGTATGTATGTATGTATGTAAGCAAACAAAACAAATGCATTTTATATTCAAATTTATACAACACCATACATTTTTATGCTGTTTATTTGAAAATTAATTTTGGCTTAGGCCTCAGAGACAGCAAATGTTGTCAAGATTTGAGGGCTACCTGAAAAGCCTTGGGGACAGCATTACCCTTATGCATAAGAAACAGCAAAATAAAATAAAAATAAATGAATTTCCAAATACGTCATGGCTAATCCCTTGAGCTGACCTACAAATGAATTATGGAGGTTTTGCTACAGGACTGAGTAGATCTGGTGATTTCACTGAGAGATTTATCTTATTTTCCAACTTATTTTCATATCTTATTTCCTTTTCTTTTAGAATTAGACTGTAAATAAAAAGGCTAAGACTGAATGAAGCTCCCTTTCACGGCACTCATATTGGATTGATAAATTAAAACGGTGAGATGAGTTTTGTATGACCCATCCTCGAGGATTTGGGAAATTTAGCCGATGCAAAACAAGGCATTAATTTGGAGAGGCCTAGCTACTTACAATGCTTAGTGTTCTGACAATGATGAATGGCATCATTCCAAGCAAATGGTAATTTCACTTTTTGTGACAGTACTTTAGAGCAAAACCGACTTTCTTCGCACAAAGAATTTGCAATCCTATTGAACAGAGGCAGTACCTGAATATCAGAAATCCTTCATTGTTTAAGTATCATCTGATATTCTTGATTGGCTTCAGACTGAAGGTTGGAGTTGAATTAGGGAGAACGGAGGTTAAGTCCTAACCTTGAAAGACTTAGCAGCCATTGAAACACTGCCTTTGGGCACTTATTGGCCTGTATTTATCAAAAAAAAACTTTTCAATTCAATGAAGGGAGGGAGAAAACACAAAACTTGTCACATTCATCAAGTGAAGCCACTGGAAAGACATCTACAGAACACCCAAAAAGCATAATCTTTCCGAAGCGCTGATAGAAATGGTAATTGGATGGGTCAGGGAATAATACATCCAAAGCAGGGGCAATGCAGAATATTGCAAAAAATCAAGGTCAAAAATAAAAAAAAAAAAACACCATCCTTTTTAACTTGCAAAAAACTTACACTTGGCCTTTGTACTAAGGGAAAAATATACCTGTTGCTACCCACAATTTATGTCCTCTCAAAAGCCTCTTAAAAAGACCCTTTGAACATAAAAGGCATTAAAGACCCTCATTCTCACAGCGCCTAAGAAAGCTTCACCTTAATATTGGCTCCATTAAAATATGTTTTCTGAAAGCAAAAAAAAAGAGAGAGAGAGAAAGAGAGACTTTTAAAGAGAACAACTAAAAGCAGTTTGACTCCTTTTCTAAATCTAGCCCATCCATCTTTCAGCAGAGAAGGTATACCCTGGGGGGAGGAGGGAATATATTGAATATATTAAACTCTTCCCTGAGAGACTGCCAAAAAAAAACAAAAACAAAAACAAAACAGACTCTTGGAGGACTGGCAGAGAATACCAACATTGTATCCCAAAAGGAGAACAGACCTGATGAATCATAAAGTCTTGTTTACATGTCTTCCTGCCTTCTTTGCTAATGAGCTAATATCAGGACAGAGCCAAATGACACATGTAAACAGATGAGCCGTCTGGGGATGCCACATTGTCCCGTTTTTTATCTTACACAAACACCTCTGCACTGAACTTGGAAGGGTTTTTGGCACAACATAGAGAGCTGATATTCTGAGCTACATCCGACTGAAAAAGAAAGGGATCTGGTAAAGGGGTGTGTATTTCAGTTTGGTGGAAGAGTGCAGATGCAGGTGTCTCCTTACTGACAAAAGTATCAGTTAAGGGGGAATTAGTCTCTGAAAAGACAGTGTCTGGAGGCCCTCTTCGTTCCAGGGAATAAAGCAGAACACCTGTAAAACCTCCTTAGATAGGTTCTTTAAAGAGTTAAAAAGAAACAATCCAAAGCTCACCCTTGCATTTCCCTGTAAACTATATAAATGTACTGATATGTAAGAAAAGGCAGCATAATTTGTTAATTTGCAAAATTCTAAGATGCCTGTATACCCTTTCCTATTATTCCAGGAACTGAACTTTCCACATTAGAGTTCTACAGTGATGTAAGGAAGAAGACAGGGTTTATGATTTGTGCTGACAGAGCCACATCATATTTTAGGGAGACGACATCGCTATTGATGGCTCCTTCTAATCTATTCCCAGTAATATGCTCATCTGTATGTTCTCCCCGGGCACCAGAAGTACGATCTCAGATCCCTAAAACAGTATGTCATTTCTTTCCACAAATCTCATATGCACATATATTATTATTATTTAACGTTTATTAAGTGCCAACAGTATGCTAGGCACAATAGACATAGGGGGCCATAAAAACATATTTAACGCATCAAAAACCACAATAAAAGGACGCTGTGTTTGTGACAGAAGACAATAAAAATCTTTGCAATTCATAGTTAAAGATGAAATGCACCCCTGGTCCCAGAGCAGCCTTGGTACAGCGCAGCACATCAAAAATGTATTGGAATTTTCACTCAGCCGGAGTGAGGGAGGTTATGCATACCTGACAATTAAATGCAGCTTTCTTCAACTTCATGATGTTCTGCAACAATGAATTCTCTAATAGCAAAGCATTAATTAATTATCTGGTTAATCCTCAGGATTCCGCATCACCTCCAAACATATAGATACACTCTATGCTAAGCACTATGATAGGCATTTAAAATGCATTTCTCTGTATAACAGTTGGGTGTGCAGTTATTTATTTTGCTTAAATTTGGAAAGGGGAAATGATTCACCCTAGGTCCAGCTCAAGAATCACTGTCAGTTTTCCTAGAGTTGCAGCTCTTTCTCTTCTTTCTCTCTCTCTCTGTCTGTGTCTCTCTCTGTCTCTGTCTCTCTCACACACACACTCACACACGCACACACACACAGAGGTGAAGAGTGATAAATGCCATCCACAAGCTTGGGGATTTAAAATTAATAAAATATCAAATAACCAATTTGGACATGTATAGAAACAGCATTAGCCTGGCCAAGGCAGACGTATATGCTAAGGGTCTCAACTTCCTCACTTGCGCTAAAGCTTTTCGTCATGGTTTACTGCAGGGCAAGAGCACTAACTCTGGAGCCACATTTTATGCGTTTGAATACTGGTTCTGCCATTTCTTAGCTGTGTGCCTCTAAGCACATTAATTAAAATTTCTCTACTTGAGTTTCCTTACATGTTAAAAATATATGAGAAAATAGTAATTTATTTCACAGACCTATTATGAGGGTAAAATGAGTTAATGTATAGAAAAAGCTTAGAACGGTGTACAGCACATGGTAAGTGCTTCAAAAGCTACTATCTCGTCAGAGTCTCAACACTAAGAAGCAGATAATGTGCTGCTTTATGATAAAAAGACAATGTTACTGATGCTCTATATGAGTAAACCAAATTGCTTTCCTATTAGCAAAGATAAATGTACACTAGCCATCCAATTAACTCTCTTCTTTTCAACCTTTCATGAACTCAAGTGAATCTACAAGACAAGCTGGCTAAGACCCCACAAAGTTGGCTTTTCCACGGATCACCTTCACTGAACAACAGACAGACAGGATAAGGATTCACAAAAGGCCCTGAGGAGGTGTTATGAATGAATGAATGAATGAATAAATGAATCATTAGACCCTGAGGCCCTGAGGAGGTATGAATGAATGAATGAATGAATGAATCATTAGACCCTGAGGCCCTGAGGAGGTGTTATGAATGAATGAATGAATGAATAAATGAATCATTAGACAGCGCTTAGAAGATCACAGAATCCAACTGAGGATTCAATTTATAAATTCAGGGTGTTCTTTGAAAACATGCAACTCTCAACAATATGTGGACTACATGTATATTTTCCATATACTTTTACATACTTTTTACAGAGAACTTTAAGACAGGAGAAGTAAATTTTAAATCACTAAACAGGGCTCACTGTTCACTACCCAAGTGATAGTTTTAGTTGGAGAAAAAGTCAAAGTTAATGACTAAGTTAAAGTTTTTGGATTATCAGTTAACATCAATGGATATGCATTCCTTAGCCAAATTAGGATGAATAATCAAAGCTGCAGTATGTGGGAAAATATTCAGAGTTGCTACGTGGTACAAAGAAAGGAGAGTTATTGTTTTCTAATATTTCTTTTATTGTCACAAATATCCAGGGATTAGACAATTAACTGCTATAAATTAAGGGCCGTCTAAATTATAAGGTTTGCCCATTAACAAGTATAAAATAATTCTCTAAAAAAAAAAACTAAAAAGTGTATGATATAGATACAAGTGTATGATATAAATACAATTCTTTAAAATTATTTAAATATCACTATTTCCTTGATGGTCAATTACCCAATGGAAATTAAAAACCCATCAGGACTACTTCAGTGATACAACTCAAGATACTATTCTTCAGGAAATTACTCTGGGGCACAGAAACTTTTTTAGGCTTTCACACTTTTCCTAACTACTCTCTTTCTGGAGGGATATGGCCTCCTTTTTGTAGCTCCAAGCTTAAAAGTAGTGCCTTTTAATTATACACAGACTTATAAAGCCAGACATATTTAAATGTAATTTTGTTACTTGTACATGCAAACTCAAGCCTGGAGATGATGAAATGTTGCTAAAATTATCCTTATCCAGTAAAATTTATTGCAGTGATGAAAATCTTGACATCTATTCCAAAGTTCAAATTAAATTTCATCATAATACAGTAGCCTGAGTTGGACCAAAGTAAATAAGCAATTATTTATAGTAATTGTATGTGTGTGTGTTGCATGTATTTAACTTTCCAGAAGTCAGTGAACCCACATTGTGAGGTCCGCAGAATTAATTATGAGGGTACACAAAAGGGTATATTCTTCAATGATCTCAGAGCCCATCTGCCTAATACCCACCTGTCTAGTGGCTTTCATTTAACCACACATTATGGCACCGATATAAACTTTTGGATTCGGGTAAAACCAGTGCCATTTCCCAAGATATTTGCCTGCTAATAAACACAGACCGAAGGGGAAGTGTTGAAAGTTACAGCAATATTTTTCCTGTAATGTTTGATACGAATCCCAGCTGCATAACATTGTATGGTAATAACCATTATTTAATTAACAGATGAAGAAGCCCTTTTGAGCTGCTCTGGCAGATTTTGAACTTGATCTTCTATCATTTGATGTCATGCAAGACCAGATAAATGACAAGTCTTTCGAGAGTCTGCAGAGCCCCTTTAGAACAGCTGCACAGTCTTCCCCTCTTCTTTGCAGCAGGTTTCTCACTTAAGAAAAAAACACGCTTCATTACATCGCCTCTTACTTGAGCTGCAAGGGTCTATTCAAGGAAGATAAGCCTCTTAGAAATGAAGTAGCGTTGAATTTAGGTTTTGAGTGACAGCAGGAAGATTTATCCATTCAACAGACAATACCGCTTTCTCTGCATTAATCTAGGAGGCGGACAATGATCTGTTTTTAAGGCCTCGTCTCATCTCTTTCCCACAGCAGAAGGTGATTAGAGTTAGGAAACAGGGACTGTGAAAGAAAACTTGAGCGCTATCTCTCCAGCCCTCCTGTTTCCTGAGGGGGTAAGAGGGAGCCCTAGGCCAAGGGCATCAATCACAGATTCACAACAAGGATATGATGCTTCACTGTTGGGAAACCAATAGGCCACAGGTAAAGGGGTGAGCCCCAGAACCCAAAGAGTAAATCATTATTGTTAATCTCCCAAAGAGGAAAGAAAGCACAAAGTAGCTCCTCACAAGCAAAATCCCTTGAATTCTTCCGGCGGGGGCGGGGCGGGGGGTGGTAGAGGGGGAGGCAGATAAAAATGTCAGGAATCTTTTGGCTTTAAATGATATTCCACCACCTATTCACAGGTAAGGTTCAAAGAAGTCCCAGAACAGCTGGTCTGCCAACAGCAGCCTAGAGAGAAGGAGGCAAAGATTCTGCTCAACAATCACAGCAATGCCAGGCAAAATCTGAGTGTTTACACAACACAATTATTTCATCTCACCTTTTATAGCCATCTTCCCTGACTTAAAAAGGGCTTCCACAAAAATCCCCATACCACAATTATTCATTTGAAGTGTCCTTCTCTGCCAAGCACTGACCACAGAGCCCACCACGAACAACTTATAGACTGCTAGCAACCCATGAGGATATTAAACTGGAGTCCAGCCTTAGAATCCCATTTTACAGGCAATATCTGGCACTATCTTTAGCATGGGAGGCTTGCCACTTTAATAGTAGAATCATTGCTTGTACTTTGTGGCACATAAATAGATGAGCGAACTTTAGAGTGAATGTGATGGCTTAAAACAATGCTTCCAGTTTGGGACATGTATATTTTGTATGAGTTTCAAACAATACTGCTACTCTCACATCAAATGATCCAGAGATGCATTTTGTACACCACTCACAATCTTGCTCCTTTTTGCTTTAGCTCACCAAGAAGGTATCCAAATATCAAATATCTAAAAATAAATAACATGAAATAAAATGTTCATCTCCAGTTACCCTCAAAGTACTCCTGCATCAAAATAGAGAGCCCAACAAAATTTACAACCAAAATTTCAGAAAACAAGTATAAAGCAAAATGCTTTTGCATAGTACCTATTCTCCTGAAAAGGCAGTTTATGTAGCCTAGGAGAGACTCTCATTCAAGTGTGAGTAATTAAGTTAGTAAGTAAGAAAGCAGAGTGAAAGTCACAGACATTACCACAGAATTAGATCAACTTGCCCCAAATGACTTCCAAATTTGAGAGCAGATTGTGTGTTCTCCAGAAATCAATACAGAGTCATCACATTTTGACATTTCCTATTGTTAAATTGTGTTTCATTTTGTTTTTGCAAAATGTCATATTGAGACTTTTTTGACATTCTGTTGGAAATACCTGTTTGTCAATCTTAAAGCTACTGTCACTGGCCAAACACAGTGGTGGCGGGGTGTAACCCACGTTTCAATTCTCCTAGGAGCCCAAATCCAACACAATGTAGCCTGAAGAAGATTCTGAAGGGGGAAAAAAAACACCACCAAGACGCCTTTGGAAATCCCACATAACATGATAGCACAGTGGCTACACCCGCTTACTGGACAGTTCTTTACAAAAGCAATAACAATTCAAAGCAAAACAAAACAAAAAAGCACAAAGTAGCTGTTATTCTCATATTATACAATTTGATCTCAGAAAAGATAGTTTTATTTTTATTACCTCTGGGCCTCAAATTTCTTAAAACTCACCTACACCATTATTATAGAAAACTTCTTTTTACTGGCTTCCATAATCAAGAGTTGACCCCCCAGGTGGCATAAAAAAGCAAATTGCCTCCACCATCAAACCCTCCCTAATAAGCCTAATCAGCACCTAACATGATAGTCTTTATTTTCTTTCTTTCTTTCTTTCTTTCTTTCTACCTTTTTTTTTTTTTTAATTACTGAAGACTCCTGTTTTAAAGAAATCCCTAATTGCTTCATTTTGAGATGTTATGTTTAACCTCAGGAAATGGTGCTATAAGACCTGGCAAACAGCTTTCTGGTTGTTTCAATCAGTACCAGATTATGAAGTCCAGCCGAGTAAGAACTCTATTCATTTTCTTGCCCTGTCATCTTGATCTTATTTGAATGTCTGGGGAGCTGGAGGTGCTTAGCCAGCCCTGGGTTTCAGGAGTGGGGGTGGGAGCACCAGGGAGAGCTATGCGATGTGTTAGAGACACTGAAAGTTTTCATTTTGACTCCTTAATGAGAGCGACCTTTGACATGGGCTGATGAGTTCCATGCTTGTCCTGGTGTGCTTTCTGAAAACATTTGACACTGGTCACAGGTCTGACAGGGACATGACTAATGAAGTCGCGGTATAAAAATAATGGGCTGCAATCGCAAGTCATTTGCATGAAACCAAACTCCTTAAAAACTTGTCTCTGTTCACTTTCTGTTTTCTAAATGAGTCAATAATATGAATCAGATGGCTTGAAGGCAAGAGATCCCAAATATTCCTTCTATAAGTTTGGTAAATTAGTTGGCATTTGGTGCAATTTTTGTTGCCTTGAGGCCTGGTTTAAATTGGACTGTAGTTACTAAATTGCTGGGGCGATTGCAGAATGTGTAGGATAATACATAATACCTTGTTTTTCTTAAGCGTTTCGTCAGAGAGCTTCTTGTGAGGTCAAGGAACCCAGACAGCTCTTTGCAGGGAATATCAAGGGAAAGTAAACGAAGAAGAAATGGAAGGGGTAAGGGTGGATGTCTTCAGAGGAGGGGGGAATAAAAAGAGGGGAAAAAAGAAGAGACAAAGAGACAAAACCAAATTAAAAAGAAAAAGCATAAGGCAACATGGATTAAAGTCCAAAAATGCAAAAGGAGAGAAAGGGTAGGGAAAAAAGTTAAAGAGAAGAGAATGGAAAAATGAATGCAGAGGAGTTAGAGTAACAGGGGAAATGGGAACTACAAGAAAACTTTTAAGGAAGGAACCTTAAAAAAGAAACTGCCATTTCTATTTTAGTTTATCCTACGAAACTGTGTACTATTTACCCTCACAGAGTGCTAAGCGTCTACTAACTAAAATCCTGTGTTGTACAGGAGCCCACACAATAGGGCCAACTCTTGCTTTCTTTAGTCCCCATGTGACCCAGCCCAAGTCCCCGATGGTTCCTTCTTTCACCTAAAATTCAAAACACCTCCAATCATGGGGAAGCTTTAAGCAAAACCCAATCGTCATTTGACCAGCTGTATCAGAAGCAGCAGCCATGAGGGGGCACATTGCACACATTCTTTTCTAGAGCCTTCTTCCTATGTGGCTTGTCATTCATGATTTAAATACTTGAGATTTTCTTTATAATTTGTCAGTTTCAGCACATCTATTTGGGATTTCATTTTGTTCACCTGGCATATATGACAAAATTAAATATCACGTATTCCTAAAGTTAAATAAAAAGAAATACCGACGATTTACAGATACACACATGCAACAAAAGAGCAAATGAATAAAAGATTGGCACAGGGAAAAGTATACA
Organism: Pteropus medius; assembly: GCF_902729225.1. NCBI lineage: Eukaryota > Metazoa > Chordata > Mammalia > Chiroptera > Pteropodidae > Pteropus > Pteropus medius. The sequence goes on from NW_024342473.1 coordinate 175,539, forward strand.
CACAAGCTTGGAAATGAATCAGCTCTGGCTGATCTGCAGCCTTGGGAAATTTTCTTAATCTCATTGAGCTTTTGTTTCTTTAAACACAAAGTGGAGAATTAAAAGATTATTTTATAAAGTATTAGCAAAGTACCTGGCACACCGTGAGTAGCTAGAATGAATGAATTATGAATGAATGAATGTAGTAGGAATTTTTTTTGTTCTTCACCTTCAAAAAAGTATTTCTCACCTTCCATTTCTACATAAGAAATCAATAATAATTCTACTGATATCTCTCAGTAACACTGATGATGCAGGAATAGAAAACACACATAATTCCACAAACTACATTGCAGCTGCACATTCTTCTCCCAAAAACCTGAAATCCAAAAAAACTGACAACTGACACATGTTCTTTCTCTTCCTCTCTCTTTCTCCCGCCGCCCCCCCAACACCGCTTCACTCTCTCTAAATGACCGTATGTCAGATCCTCAGATCCCCACTCACATCTTAGGATCACTACATATCAGCCATCGCCTATATTTACTCAAACTGAGAAATAATGTTCACAATTTGACTTTATAATATTCAAAATAAGCAAATAATTTTAAATCAAATTTTTGACAAATATTTCATTGCAGCCTAATTCTTAAAAAATGAATAAATCATGGTCACTTTCAATTCATTAGAATTGGCTAAATTCCGGCCACCCCAAACCCCAGTTATCCTAGATACATATGCACTTACTCTATCAATTCTTCCTTACCTGGTAACTTAAATCATGTTCACTTTAATATTATGTAATACATTTAATATAATATTAATGAGACTTCTGTGTCCATAAACAAGTTGTGTTCTTGTTTACTGAAATAAAGGTGTAGAAGATATTCTCATTCTAGAAAACAAAGCTGACATTAAAAGACAGCAATTAACCTTAGAATAAATTTCAAGAAATCTAAACAACAAAATGAAGTAGAGGCGGACAGAAGAAAGTAAAAAAAAAAAAAAAGGTTAGAGGAAGTCTGAGAAGGCTCAAAAGGAAGAAGTTTGGAAATTTTAGTATATTTCCTGTTGAATTCAAGTGTACTACTGATAAACTTCTAAAGAAAGTGGGCTTTAACAACTGGGTACAACAGTGAGCCACCAAGAAGTCATTCTTCCTCTCAAAGTCGGTAAAGCCAAGAGCCACATAAAATACTCCACACAGAGCAGCATGATATTTACATTTTAAAGAATAAATATGAACTGAAATGAAACACAATAAAAAGCACTAACACAATGAAAAATAGACCTTAAGTGGAAAAGACAAAAGAAATTCTAGTATTTCACCCTAAGAAAGTGATAAAGAATCAAATGTTAAAGAATCTTATAAGAATGATGTTGACTGGTTATCCACCATTTCTACAGATTATCAAATAAGATGAAATGGGGAAAATAAAGAAAATCTTCTTGGCAGGAATAAACTCAAGAGTGTTATTAAATATAGGAAGAGACGACCAATAGAAGTTATGGAGTAGAGGTCTTTAAAAAACTTTAAAAAATGGGAGCAATGACCATCTGTCTTAGGTGTTTTGTGTCTTTACCTGCCTGGAGGCTAAATACTGAATCATTACCAAATGTACAATTCTATTATCCCAGAGATTGATGTCATTACTCTTGAAGTTTAATGCATGGGAATGAAACAGGCAATTGAACAGTGCTGAACTGAAGATTTAAGGGTGGAAACAGATGATGATAGAAGTCGAGCATTTAATTTCTCCAAAACTCCACAGAAGATAATTCCATAAAAATAAAAGTTCATTGAAGTTCTATTTTGTCTTTTACTTATGTGTGTATATAGCTCATTTTCTCTATTAAACCATAAGCTACTTGAGGGCAAGAGACATTATATATTCATCTTATTTTCCCCTTTCGACCAGGGTTGAGATCCAGGTGTCAGATCTATAGGCACCTTGTAAAGCCTTATCTGCCAGTGTCCTATCCAACTAGTTTGTTTCCTAGACTCTAGAGGTTAACTATTTTAAATATAATCTCTACCCAACCCTTCCTGAGAGCAAAATCTTCATGAGAGTGGGGAGTATTGTCTGCTTTGTTCATTAATGAATCTACAGCATCTAGAATAGCTCCTGGCATGTGGTTAGTTAGTATTCAATGAATATTGGTTGAATAAATTGTTGATATTCGATGTATTTGTTGAGTGCTGTTCAGGAATAATTTTTTTTTAATTATCCCAGACAGAAAAAAAATGTTAAGAACATTCTCAGGTGGTTCTGTATCCTTAGATGCAAACCCATACAAATCCTAACTTCTTTTTCCTCTCCCTCCTTATTATATTCCTATGTAAGAATACATATGACCAGCAAGTTACAACATGGTATTTCAAAAAAAAGAAAGTGTTTAAATAAAACCAATAGCCCCACAAAGAACAACTACTACAACTGTTATTTTTTTTACATTTTCCTTTCAAAATCTTCAAATATCTGTCTAATCAATAAGTAGTCTTAAAGCTAATTGCACGATCCATTTCTCTGCAAGTAAAAAGGAGTGAGAATATTTGATCACCAGAGAGAAGGCATCATGAAAACCATAGAACTTTATAAACTATTTAATTTAAAAAATTGGACATTATAAATTGCACCCTGCATTTTAATTTCTCCTTTTGTTTTTCCCATACTTTTATATTTTAAGCATCTAAAGCCAAAAACTAGTTTTCCATCTGGTTAGCATAATTTATTTATTGCCTTAGGCACAGATTTGCAATGTAATGTAAATAACAATACTATTTTGCATGTTATCATACCTCTAGAAATTCTTTTCCAACATTAATTTTTACAACCCTCCTCAAGGAATAGGTGAACACTGATATTATTAGGGCTCAGGCTATTAAAATATGGCTTAGAGAAGAACATATTTTCAAGAAAGTTTTAATTTACCATTTGCCAATTCAGTGCTATATGAGTGCCTACTGTGTTTCACTAGATCCCACAAAAAAGCATTTGCCTCATAACATCCCAATAGAACAAATAATTTTACACTCTTCCCTTAGTCGGGCAGGTAGGTGGCTGAGTCCTATTGCTTTATCTGTTTGTTTTAATAGATCTCTATGTCTGCATGATACCAAAGCTCAGTCTGTCCAGATACATAAATGAAATTACTCAAGTTTGGCCAGTTCTTAAAGCATAACCATCTGACAACACTCTTTGTGCACTGGCTTTTAAAAACAGCTTCCCATTTACAAAGTACCAGCAGTTGATATTGGCATTGATGTAGAAATAGTAGAAGAAATCATAGTAGTGGTAGTAACAAGTAACATTTATTGAGGACTATATGAGAGTTCTAAGCACCTTACAAGTTTTAATACATTTAACTTTCATAATAATCTCTAAGTGCAATTATTATCCCCTACTTAGTAGATATGGAAAGTGGGGCAAAAAGAGGTTGATAATTTCCTGAAGTCTCACAGCTGATAAAAGGTGGGATCAGCATTCCACAGCCTGAAACCAATATTTATTGAGCATCTATATTTTTGCCAGGCACTTTACAACTCTTTGACTGCCCAATATTTCCTATAATAGAGAAATAACTATCCTATATTTTGATTCGGCAATGAAAAACCTGGAATTGCCCAAATCTTTCTGATAATCACTCTCTTACCTAAAACAGTAAAAACTAAGAAAATAGTAATACAGGTTTTACTGACATGGTTATATATGGCATGGATTAGCACATGTGAACCCATACACACACACACACACACACACACACACACAATCACCTGTTGAACTGGGCAGTTCAGAGAGCTAGTAGTGCAATGAAGTTTAGGGAAATCAGTCAAACCGGTTAACTGACACTCTATGGAACACAAAGAGAAGGGGAGGAGATCCAAATATACATCGGATCTCATTTTTTCACTTTTTAATATTCTGTACTGGAATCATAAAATGACCTAACCCTAGAGCCTACAAAATATTGAGAAGGAAAGTGTAAGGACAACAGATGTAGCTTCTAATGCCAATCCGAGACTGTATTCACCTAGTTGCAGAGTTATATCATTGTATGCTGTCATAACCTAATCCTTCATGGAACGAAAAATTTCCAGTTCCATCTCCATGTCTTTTATCTTTGAAAAATGCACTTTTTTATTTGTTTACAGAGTCTTATTATTCACTTACCAGGAAAAAAATTACCACATTTACATTAATGCCTTTCCTCACGGTGGCCAGGACATGGAAGCAACTGAAGTGTCCTACGATAGATGATTGGATAAGAAGCTGTGGTACATATATACAATAGAATATTACTCAGCCATAAGAAGAGGTGAAATACTGCTATTTGTAACAACATGGATGGATCTCGAGATAATCATGCTAAGCGAAAAAAGCTAGACAAAGTTCAAAACCACATGATATCACTTATATGTGGGATATAAACCTAAAAGCAACAAACAAATAAGACAAAGATTCATGGACATGGACCATAGACTAGTGGTTACTAGAGGGTGGAGGGAGAAGGGGGATGGGGGAGGTAGATGAGGTAAAAGGGGTCAAATATGTGGAGACAGAAAGAAATCTAACTATGGGCAGCGAACACACAATACAATACGTATATGCCTTACTGCTGAATTGTACACCTGAAACTTACTGGATTTCGTTAACCAATGTCATCATAATAAAAATAAATTTTTAAAAATGAAAAATAAAAAATAATTAATTAATGCTGTCAGCCAAAATTAAATGCTGGCCTTAAGATTCAGCTCCAGAAGTAGCCAAGGGTAAGTATAACTAATTTGTTCATCTAATTGGTATAATAATTCAAACTGTTGCTCTCTCAACCATATTGTAGTTGCAGAAACCAGAAGAAAATTATAAATACAAAAGAATATTTATTATTTGATTTAATCAAAATAAAATTACAGGAGATACCTGGATATGTAGGGTATCTTTCATCTTTGAAGTAGTTGTATCTTCTGCATAATAAATATTATAGTTTTCAACATACACACTCATTTTATTAAACAGCAGAATAAATAATAACATGAAAACATAGAGCAGCTTACCTGCTCATAGATGATGACTTCTCCAAAGCTGCAGTGGTTTAAATACTTTTCGTTGGCAATTCCTTTTGGAATTTTTTTTTTTCATTTTTCCATAGAGATTTTGTGGGAGGTTTTTATTTTGTTTTGATTTTTTCATGAGCTACAAAATTATGTGGCTCTCCCTTCCATGATTCCTCCTATTAAAACTTCTGCCATCTTGTTAGGCATATAAGTGACATGTTCCCCAGAGTTCAGGGGTGAAGAGAACTGAATTTCAAAACCACACAATTTATGTGGTAATGAAGCACATTCCTCGCTTGTTTTTGTGTCAGACATATGGGAAGACTGTGTATAATAGGCTATTTGATTTGTGCGAAGGAGAGATTTTTTAAGCCCTCTGAAGAAAAAAACAGTCACACTGATTTCTAGGCTCATCTATACTTCTTTTCCTGTATTTTATGTGGAAACATTTTAGAACTCACAGTTTCCATATTAGGTACCCTTTCCACAGTTAATTAATCCTGCTTTCCCACATGACAAATGACCCTATCTCATAAAAGGGCACATTGGCAAGCAAGGATTGAGTCAAAGAAGGTATTCTTTGATATTTATATATAAATTTGTTTAAAATAAAAAAAAATTGGACTCTCAGAATTTTTTTAAAAATGTAGTACATCACCTATAGAAAAGTAAATTTAGACATCTTTTAGGTAAATTAATGTTTTTTTTCTTTTCTTCAAGAACCACAATGCCCAATTAGGAGGGCGGGTAGGGAACTGTGAGTGTTCCACACTTAGATTTTTAGGTCTAGCATATCTTGTGCTCTCAACTATGAAAATACAGAAAACAAATTACTCAAATAGCTATGCGGTAGCATTTGAAAATTGCCACTACATGGAATATTACTCAGCCATAAGAAAAGATGAAGTATTGCCATTGTGACAACATGAATGGATCTTGAGAGTATTATGCTGAGTGAGATAAGTCAGGTGGGAAAGGACAAGAATCATATGATTTCACTCATATACAGGATATAAAACAGAAAGAAACAAAATGACGAGCAAAACAAACAAACAAAAAACTCACTGACAGAGACAGCGCCATAATGGTTACCAGAGAGGAATGGGGGGTGAAGGGTGGAACATTGAAGAGGGTAAATGGGGTCAAATATATGGTGATGGAAGGAAAGTAAACTTTGGGTGATGAGCACACGATGCAATATATAGATGATCTATTATAATATTGTACCCTTGAAACTTATACAATCTTATTAACCAACGTCACCCCAATAAATTTAATTTAAAAATAATAAATTTTCTGATTGCCAATACAAATGATCTTCCTTGTTTTTCCTCCCAAATCTCCAAGTTTGGGGGGAAACATAAACTACTTATCATTAACTCGTTGACTCTTTTCACATTTACTCAATGTTAAGTTCAGACAGAAGAGAAAATCCCAGGATATTAGCTTAGGCTGTCAGGTTCCTACAGAGATACAGGTTTTTTGTTTTGTTTTGTTTTTTGGTGCATGAGAGCTAGAAAGATGAATGGCACCACCGTTCTCATCTATAGGAAGTGACCGAAAATCTCATCAATTGACAATAGGCCAAATATGGCCATCCCATATCCCTACTCATCTCTAGAGACCAAGTTACCATGCTAAACGAGATTCTCCTCTTGGCTTTACCAGTCACTACCGGTCCTGGAAAATCTGTGCCACCTCTTGGGGCCTCTGTTTCCTCATTCATAAAATGATGTGGATAGAAAAAACATTCTCTAATGGTCCCTCGGCTCTAGCATTTTACGATTCTATCTTATGCCATGTATTATGGTGCTATTCCTCACTCTCTCCACTCTCCAATCCCCACTGATTTATTGCAGGATAGCCAGTCAGTACAGCAAGCCCTGGGCTTAACCTGGCCTGTCTTGCACTTACCAAACCAAGGTATTTCTCACCTTCACCACTATGCTACTATTGTAATTCACATATATGTTTAAAAAAAAAACTTATCTATCTGCCTATACATCTATCCATCTATCTACCTACCTTAGATATACCTGTGTTAACGTGCAATTCTGGAGAAAAATTAATGTTTCTAAGGCTGTTTCCCATGACTACCCTTGAAACTGCCGCATCTGTTTTGTCACCAAAGACACCAATTTATTCTACTTTCAAGCTCCTGTTTCTCTAATATTTGGGTATTTCCTCTTCACTTTCTCCTATTCACCACTGTCCCTTCTCAGCATCTTTGGACTCAGAACTTTACATCTCCACATTTTCTATTTTGTTCCATACATGGACCAGAGGCAGATAAATAACAGATTAAGAACAAAGTCGGGTAGAGTTTGTTTTCCTTTTGTATTTATAAACGAGGACAAAAAAAAAAAACTAAATAAACATCGGTTTCCACCAATTTATCTTTCTAACATGCCACATTTCTAGAAAAAAAATCTACTGGTGTGATAAATAAGTATGAAAGTGGGAAGCCTGTTCTAGGCAGTGGGGTAAATACCAAGTTTAATAAAAAAAATTTTGAAAGGCTAAAATAGGTTTAATAACAACAGTAACAACATTAGGGTTATTTGCTCTCCATTAGAATGAGTCGTAGTGTCCTTGCGGATGAGTGATTATACCTGGCAAAATCTGCCCCCAATAGTACAGAATGTCCTCCCCTGCGTGGCTTTCAGAGACCAATTTGTTATGAAGACAAGAAATGGGAAGTCAGAATAAATCAGCAAAGATCTTTTTCTCTGAGATTCAGGCCCATCATACAGGTATGAGGGAAAAATTATTTGTTCAATCTCTTCTGCATGCCAGGCACTGTTCTAGGTACTTATACATGCATTATTTGATGGAATCTTCTCAGTAAATCAACAGTTGGTTCTTATGATTCTCCTATTACCTATGTGAAAACTGAGGTTTTGAAAGGCCACACACAGCCACTTGACAATGGATATGAAACAGTTGTACATTAAAATTATTGAGCTGCTGCAGCTAGAAAGAATATTTAATAGCATTAAACCAGAAGTGACAAAGTGCTCATATGTCTTCCCAATGTGGTCTCAGTTTTTCACTAAGCTACTGATCTGGAAAGTACTATTTCTACTAAAGATGGAAAGCATCCCTGCCAGCCCAAAGCAGAATATAAACAAGGACTACAACAACTAGTAGCAAAACTTTTGAAGAACATATTGGAGAAGACTTTCTGGTTTATGGTTAATAAAGATTCCTTAATCAAAGTGAAATTGAGCAAATACTTAAGGCACAGATGGGAAGCTGTATGCTAACAAGTGGTGTGATACAAAGATGCCAACTTCCTCATATGAAATGATGAAAGACAAGAACAGCAGGAGATAATACCTCATTAAGAATTAGAAAACTCCAGACTCCACCAGGAGTGCTCTCCATCCTCTCACTTATTAGTGGGGAAGAATTGGAAATAAATAACAAAATTACTTTGTGCATCATTTATTACTTTGCTATATGTAATTGTGCTTAAATTAATCATGTAGTAAACCTTATATTGCCCCAATTTATAATGTGGGTTTAGTCATTCTCTGACTTGAGGAAATATTGGCTTCATAAAACCAGAAGTAACATCCTGTAGGTACCTTGCAGGCTGTGGGCTGAGAAATCTCCAGAAGGATCGAACATTCAAAAGTCTGGTGCACAAAGTGGACAGAGAGATTCAGGAGCACCTCTTTGCTAATGCTGCTGAAGGTTTATTTCCCTTTGGCTTTTCTGTTCCATGTTATATGCCCGCATATTTAAAAGACAGAACAGTGAATCATTTGATTAAATCCAAAATCCACACACTTTCTGCTATGTCACACTATTATGACACACAGCTATTATTAACACGGTAATTACCTATTTCACTTGAACAAGCCAATATAACAATGTGTGGACTTCAGAAGTTCTCATACTAAAAACATAAAATAGAAGAAGAATCTGTTATAATGTAGGGTTCCTTATTACAAAGATTCAAAACCATAGGCCAAATAACATCCTCAGCAGCAGCAACAAGATGATAAAATTCTTTCCTAAAAGGAAAATTCCATTGAAAACAAGCACTTTCTCCATTCCAGCAGATGACCCATAACAAGAGTATAGAGAATAATTTTCCATAACAAATACTCATAAAACCAATGCTGCTGTGTTTCCTGGTCTTTGCCCGTTTCACCTTCATTTTCTAGAAACCAAGCAACTAAAGGGATGTGACTGCTTACACTTCCAGAAGGAGAACAGAAAGTAAGTGATTTTGGCTCAGGCCCTTTTGTTCTACCATCAATAGGCAGTTAGCTTTCAACCATTCTCACGCCTCATCCCTCACCATGCAAACTTCAGAGTCACCCAGCCAGAAACAAACACAAATAACTCCTAAACACACCACTAGAAACCCAAACAAGAGATTTTAAAAAAAATTTTTCAGGGTGTTTGCTGTTCACGGAAATTTGGAGCTCACCTGTAAAAATCCGGGCATCGGTAGGTACCATGCTGACCGCAGTCCTAAAGGCGGACGTAGCTGGCTCAAGTCCAGAAGGCCTCTTCCTTTCCCGCTTTCACATTCCATCAGCCAGCTGCAGCTTACTTGGCCAACATTATCTTCTTTGCACTTCATATAAACCCTCTACATGACCCCCCCCCGCCCCGCCCACCCTGCCAGACTATTATTATGTTCATCCTCTCCTCACAGCCTGTCCTCACTCCCTGGGGTGCTCACTTCCTCTTCTCCTTAGTTCCCCCAGATCCTTCCCCAGTACCCAATCTAGGTCCAACTCTAACCAGGTAATTTCATTCAAGCACACTAGTTTTTTTCTGCCCCGGAATTCTAGAGTTCTCACCACTTAGCCTCACAGAATTAAGAAGTTAAATCTCTCTAGTTGCTTCATTTGTAGTAGTCTTTCTTATCTTTTCATTTGGATTAAAAATTCATGTCTTAGAATTCCTTGGCACACCCTCCTCTCAATCAGGGTACTTAAAACCAAACAGCTGCCAACATTTCCCACAATGCCATGTACACTAATTCTAGAAATCTAAGAAATATATTTGGAAATTCCGCTATAATTTTAAAATCCAAGTATCTCAAAATGTTCCTAAGCATGGAATTTGTTGGGTCTATTGCTTAACTAACGCTCTTATATGGATCTTTTGCTGCACCTGCATGTTACCTCCTCCACTGAATTTAATTTTTTCCTCTCCTTGCTCCCACGGCTTTCTGAGCTAAAGCCCGTAGAGCACTCATCACATCTTATTATGTCAGAATCAGAATCACGTAGGGGTAAAAATGAAGGCCCCTGTCTGAAGGGCAGTGATAAAGTATTACTCGTTTTTATACTCAATCTCCCTTTCACTAGACAGATAGAAATAGATATCAATGATAGATAGATAATAGATGGATAGATGATAGATAATAGATAGACATGATATATATACATAATAGATATTTACATACACATATATCATGGGATATATATGTATGCATATTTAAAACATGGTATATGTGTTTATATATAAAACATGATATATATGTATGTATAAAAACATGGGATGCACATGTATTCATTTATTTATTTATGAGTCACTAAATGTTTGTCAAATGACCAGCACAGTATTAAAGCCAGTAAAATAAAGCTCAGATGTTCTAGTCTCATCTTGTACTCTGTGGATGGAGAAAATCAAACTTAGAGAAATTAATTTTTTCAAGACTATACTTGGTAGAAACAGGATATAAGGTTTGAGAAGCAGCTATCAAATTTTATCATAAATTCCACAGGAAAACAGCATAAAGATTTCCATTGGGGCAGAAAGAGATTGCAGCTAGACAAAAATGCTGAAACAGAAAATTTCACCATTTGGGGTTCCAGAGGCAAATATACTCTGCACAATGCACATTGTCTACATATTGGCATAGCTCACATGGCCCTTGCACTATCAGCATGAAAATCTCCTTTAGTGTTAGAGCGAAAACTTCAGATTCCTCTGCATCACCTCAGAGCCACCTCATCTGAATCTCTGGGCTGGGCCCCAGAATCTGCATTTCCCCCAGGGTTCCCAGTTGATTCTCTGCACAGCATAGTCTGAGGACCACTGCACTGGACTTGAGAGTTTCATCTCCAATAAGAGAGAAAACTCGAAGTCAGTCATTGACCATTACGTTTAACTAAGGAATCCAATTTTCTTTACTTATTCTGTATTCAGAAAAAAAACTTCTCACCTAAGTACCTCAAGACTCTCCACCAAATAAACACTGCTCTCTTGAAAATAGCTGGCCCTTTACTCAAATTGAAGGAAAAAAGAATCATGTGTGGCTTTCTGGAGATGGCCTAGTCCCAATTCTTTATGTCTACCTAGAGCTGTGGTCTCCCTCCTTCCTCACCTCCACCACTTCCTCCTCATTCTCTCTCTTTCTCTTTTTTCTTTTTTCCTTTTACTGCCACTTCTCCTCCCTAATGTGGTCCCTGAACCAGCTGTAATCAGTATCAGTATTACCTGGGAACTCATTTAAAATACAAATCCTTGGGCCCACTCCAGACCTATAGAATCAGAAACTCTGGGTGGGGCCCAGCGCTGGTTTAACAGGCCTTCCAGGTGATCCTGATGCCAACTAAAGTTTGAGAACCATTGCCCTAGAGGAACATTGGTAGACAAAGACCTCCTATCAGCCCTTCTCCAGCCTGATCCTCCTACTTTTTGGAGAAATAGGAAGAGGTAAATCACGGGCCGAGCCAGGGAGACCCAAGGCCATCTGCCCTGACCAGTCCATCTGCAGTATTTCACACAGTTGACTTTTATAACAAAGTTTATCCTGAGTGACAAATTTGAAACTCTTTAAATATCAACTGATAATCATACCAATATATTAAAGAGCAAGGTAACACAGCAGGCCTGGTAGGACACACAAATAAACATAACACCGACTGGCTTTAAAGCTTGTATCTATATACTAAAGTTAATCAAAGGGGAAGGAGGGCTAGGGGAAGGAATAATTTAACTTAACCAACATTGTCTATTTTAATGACTTGTTTGATTAAAATCCTACAACCAATTTCTAAGCACTAGCTTTCAAATTAACCAGTTGTTTGAATAAAATGGTGAATTTTCTTTCTTTCCCTCAAGATAGGCTCATATGGTACCACTTGAAATCAATGACTAAAGAAATGTTTAATCGTATCTGCCCATCATTAAATTATTACCATTAAATAGAAGTTTAAAAAGAAAACAAAGCTTAGTTTTTTTCCTACTAATGGATGTAGGGTTTCCAATGTTACAAGTTACATTTCTAAAGCAAAAAATACACGAGGAAGTGAAGTATATGCAGAAAATTCATCTCTAAAAGCACACTACCCACCAATGGCTACCTAATTTAGCAGAATATATTACCTCTATGCTTCATAAATCTTAATTAAAGCCGTTAGTTTTCCTATTATGTGATCGAGAAATGCCCCATTAAAGTTAAACAGTTTCTACAAGTAATTATACATATATACACTTTAAAATTGCTTCACACATACTGGAAACATTGTCTGCTAAATCAAAAACTTGCAGAATTTCATTAATGCAAGATTTTTTTTATCTCCCAAAAGTCAAATGTGTCCCAGAGGAACCAATATACTCAATGTTGGCTTCTCATAATACAATTTAATGCTCACAAACACAACTAAAGTATTTAAACATTTACAGGGGTTGTCATAAATGCTTTTCTTATTTTTGATCAAATTCAACCTTACACTTAATACAGTTAACTGTAGTTATTTAATTTAAAAACTTGCGATTCCAACCTCAAAAATTTATAACAATATAAATGCAGTTACTTGGCTATAGGATACGTATACTACGGGGACTCCATTCTTCAATATGAAACACACATGCCAAAACCAGAGAGGGGATATTTTTTAAAGTAGACGTTATTTTAAATAACTGTTGGCACATTGAAAAAAAAATCTTCGACTCCAAATTGAAAAATAGATCTCTTTTATTCATATAGTCATTTTAATCAGACACTAGCTCACCAATAACAATAATGATGATGCTTTGTTTCTATTTTTGTTTGTTTTGAAAAATAATACAAGATAAACTGATGACTTAGCTAATTGAAGATAACTATGTTACTCGGGGTATTCTAGCCATCCTAAACTTAATAAATGAATGGAAAGCATTATTGATAATCTCTCCATTTTCTCAGAAGATGTAATCACTTTAATTCATAAAAATGTTACATGTAGCTCTGTAATATTTTACTTCTAAATGCTGAACAAGTACAGTCTTCAGAAACAGTGTAACTGGCCTTAGGCAAAAAAGCACTTCAGTGCAAACTGTTGTGCCAAGAGCTTACCATTCTAGGGCATGTTAATGAGCACAGGCACAGAACACAAAAAGACGAGGGAAGCGAGACCACAGCAGCCCAGGCAGTGATGGATAACTCCTGATCCAGGCGAATGTAATATCTCTCAGGGACAAGAGTATATTATTAATTGAAATCCTTGTTTAGTTCCTCCATGCAGACCACTATATAATTGCATCTCTCCCTTGAAAACTATTTTCAGCAGAATCCGCAATGAGTAAAATATCTTCAAAAAGTTAAGAAGGAAATCTGTTTCAGTTATATGTGATTATTTTGCAATATACCTATTACAGGGTCACTGAATCCTTATTCTCATTATCATGCATAGAGCACTAAATAAAGACCTGTATATTATCCTACAGCACAATTAAAATGCCATTTAACAAAAAATTAAAACCTAAAAAAATTTAAAACTAAAAATGACTTAAATGAAATTAGTCTTTCCACCTAGCAACAAATGTAAATGAGCACAGTGTATTCTTGTATTAAATATAAACTTTTCAATATAAATGTCTTATAGTTAAAAATGCCTTAATTTAATGAAATGCATCTTCTTTAGTGACTGTATTTTATGAATATAAATTGGACTAGTCAAACACATTAGCATTTGTTTCTTATTCAAGTAGAGCATATCAAATCACACTAGTTGAAAAAGAAAATGTTTCCTAGGAAAATGAAAGTTTTGTGTGTGGGGGTGGGGGTAGGGTTGGGGAATGCTTCCAAACTGGGGTAAAGGAGAGATCAAATATCTCACTGAACTTCAGCCTGACGTGGAAACGTCACATTCCCGAAAATCTCGATCTTATCAAAGTGTAAGACTAAGTCAAATAGAAGACAGGGACATGTTAGGAGATGTTCAACACAGGTCTGGAAAGATAGGCGCAGTAATAATCCAATCCACTAATAAACTGGATAAGGAGCAGGGTGAGAAACTTTACAACCAGTCACACTAAATGACAGCACAGAGGGCAAAGAGGTGTGGAAACTGAGAAGATAGACTTCCAAGTCTTTTCCTGAAAGTGCTTAGATTTTGAGGAGAGTCCAATATTGCCTGACAAAAGGGTCTTTGTGCAACAACTCCAGGGAGGTGAAGGAGAGCTGCTCAGGAAAACCAGCGAAGACAGGCCTAGCCTTGTACACAGGACCCGTGGAGAACTCTGAATCACGTGGCCTGCAGAAAGGACAATGATGTACTGCTAAACGCACGACTACCATATTCAGGCAACATCCGTGTGGGCATAGGCCAGATGTCTTTAAAAAAAATCATGTTAGGCTTTTTCTTTCAAAAAACATAATAAGCAAATAACACAGGCTATGATTTCAAATTGCATCAGTAGTCTCAGACAAGTCCCCAGACATTTGACCACTCCAAGTGACCCACACAGAACAATCCCTCTGGTTGGCAGGGGCTCTGATTCTGAGTCCTGGGTGAAGTTGGCCAAATAGTCCAGGACGCTCTGTCTACACATATGGCCTTAACACCCTGTAGTTCCAATCTCCGAATGATGAAATAGGAGCCTATCATCATTAAAGCAAGCCTGGAGACAGAAAGAGAGAGGCTAGCAATTTTAAGGAGAGAAATACCCACGAAACATGGGTAGTGGTGCATTATTTAGCCAAATCCAGGATATCTAAAAAAAAAAAAAACTTAGGCTGGAAATCATGCAAAATCATCAGATAATTGGTGTTTCCAGCTCTAGCCAGAATTGCCCAAGTTCTCGCCCTTGCAGGAAAACATAAATAAGAGAAAAACACTTGTATTAACCTTTCTGGAAGTCCAAAATATGGTTGCCTGGTTGGTTTCATTAGGACAAAAATATTAAAAGGTCCTTGGTAAAGGGACAAAGAGCTTCTTTTTTTCTTTCCCCAGTTCTAATTGCCTGGCTACCAATCTGAAAATAATTTAAGTGTTTAAAAGTATCCAGTGAACAAACAATATCCTTGAATAAACTAGAAAATTAAATACTAATTTTAAATTAGCATTAGATGCAACTTTATCTGAAATGGCATCTTTTCAACTGCAATTCCCATCGTATAAAATAAACAGCCAGTTATAAAACCGTCCAAAAGTTTCTCAAAAACTTATTCATCTGCTAGTAAAACAAATGAAAAGGTTTTAATCTCATACAAGAATCAAAAGAAAATGGAAGGGAGGAGGGCAGGGAGGCAGAGGTAAGGGATGGAATTAAAAAGTATCTTCCTAGAGCACAGCCAAAATAGCCTTGTGTCAGAGACAGAAGCATGGTTTTGAATTTCACCTCCACCTTGAACTAGCCACAGGACCCTCAGTTGCAGATTCTTTATCCATAAAACAGTGGTAATGATATTCTTCATCAGAGTATAGCATGAAAACAATTCATGCACTGGCTGGTGTATAATAAATTCTTAAGTATTATCTATTGATGTTATTACTATCACGAGTTAATGGATCAGATTAGCTAGCAAAGGGAAGGGTCTTAAGAAAATAGGAGACAAAAATAGACCCAAATGAACTAAATGGGGAAAAAAGTATAGGAATAGGCATTCTTGCATTTGGCCTGATGGACACAGACTTATGAAGTCAGATTCTACTTCTATCATTCAGGGTATTGATAAAATTGTTCAACCTAGTCTTCACACTGTAACTGTAATTTTACCTAACTGAAACAAGAGTGAGCTACAATTATAGTGGAGAACTCTACATGCATCCGGGTAAGCCAAAGTTACAGTGTGTCCCACGGAACGTACTGATGAAAACTACATAATAAGAACAGCCTATTAGATGTTTAACTTTTAAATGAGAATAGGCTGGCTCCCAGTATACGATTCATGAAGATGTTCCATTATATGAAAAATCAATTCTTTCATTGGGAATAGTTGGAAAAATGGCTTAGGTGATCAGATGCTTTATTACACATAAATTAGCAACTTGTAAAAAAAAAAAAAGAAGAAATACGTAAAGAAAAAATCAACATAATAAATATTTTGACTGTAATTTAATCATTCTTTGATCATTCAAAAGAAATTCAGGAATCTCCAAGCCTCTACATCAAGATTTTGTCTTATAGATGTAGAAACCAGTCAACTAAAAGATGTCATAATTAACACAATGCCAGTTGAAATTTATTTTATAGATATATAATATTCTGCATAACTACCTCTTAACTTACAACAAAATAAAATAAAAATTGAGATTTAATATCAACTCATAGCAAATTATAAATGCTATTCAAGGGATTGAAAACCAAGCAAAATAGAAGAGACAGTCAAGAATTATTCAACTGTAGTTTCTGAAGGAAAAAAAGGATTTAAATACATAACAGAGGCAGGAAAGGAGGCATGATTTCTACAAATCATTCATATGCACACATATCCCTAAAATGTACAAGTATCATTTAGATGTCCAAAAACAAGAAACACCAGTTACCCAGAGGCCGTGATAACTTTCTCCATAAGAGGAACTAGGTCTGCAAAAGGCTTAGAAGTTAGTAGACTCAGACCCACTCCAGGAAACTCTGCTGGTGTTTCCATTATAAACCGCATTTCAGGAGTTTACAAGTTGAATGTTTTTAAAACATATTGGGTTCATAATGAGCTCACACATTCTTAAAATGTTCTTTTTGCTCTCCTTTAAAAAGTATGGCCACTTTTGTGAACAAATCATAAACAAAATTTCAGGTGATTTTTTTTGGCTGAGTTCCAAGACACAATGGCTAAATGTTTAAATAGGGTAAAAGGACTAATTATTTTCTTCATTTGGAAACTAGAGTAGAAAGGCCAGCCTCAGAAACACTCTACAGTGCTTCTGTTTTAAAGCGTTCTTTTGCAATATTTTCATTCAGTGGTTCAGGATCCTAGTACTACAGCTAGGAATATGCAATCAAACTTCAAAAACTCCATTTCTACATCTGGAGATTTATGCAATAATCGCTCCAGCATTAGACTTTTCTGAAGTTATTAGTGGTCAAAATTACATGTACCATGAAAGCCAGGAAGACTCTCAGAATGGAGCTAAAAGCCAGGTGGCAGGGCACCTACACTGAGGTGCCGCCACAAACCCCAAATTCAAACCAACCTTGGAGTTTTACAAGTCCTTGCCCTGTGCCAACCCCCAGCTTAAAATAGTTCAGGGCACAGCTCTGCAGGGAACTGAGTTGATGAGTAGGTTAGGGCTTAAAACCATTTCTTTTAAAACCCAAAAAAAAAAAAATCTGGTGGTTCTGCCAAATATAAAACTACTCTCCACAGCAGTCCCTAACACCTTGAGGGTTTATAAAAGAGGAAAGCAGCAGAGCCGCCAAAGCCAGGGATGCCTCGTTCCCACAAGGAATGGATTGTTGTGCATAATTTACCAGGCCTTTCACAAGGCAGTTTTGGACAGTGCAGCACCGTTGAGCTCCAGAACAATTGTCCTGCACCAGACTAGGAAAAACACCTGGATAGGAGGCAGCTCGCTGCTCGACTCTCACCACGCCTTGACCTGGGTGCCAAGTCCCTAATAAAAAAGTGTTTTCACTGAGCCTATGAATTGACAAAACTCCCCCTATTCACAGAACAGCTTTTCATCCTCGGGCTCCTATCATAACCAGAAGACTTAAAAAGCAACCCCCTTCCAAAAGGAAGAGAGTCAGATCCTCTCGCGTTTGGCCACATGAACTTTCTCTAAATTGCAAATATGCAAAAGACATGAATAATACTGATTAAAACCACACAAATTCCAACATCTAATTGATAATATTCCACATGTAGGTTAAAGGTCAAAAATACCCTACAACACATATTTATTGACAGGGGCAGACTTTTCCATCTGTTTCTGATCTTTATCCACAATTTGGTCATTGGCCTCAAAAGAAAAATCCTCTGCTAATAATAAACGAAATGAAATTTACACTTTCCTCTAAATACAATCCCACCTTCAAGAAGTTTGTACAATTGCCTTTTTTCTTCAGGCAAATTTCCTTTAGAGAAAGGCAAATGATACGGAGGGAACGGGGCAGCTGGAAGGAGAAAAGTGTTAATGAGCAGTTGTGTGTAAATATGAGAAATATTTCCCTGCAACGCCACTTAAATTAACTGAGCTTTGAATGGTTTAAATATATGAGCGATAAGGAAAAATCTCTCTCTCTCTCTCTCTCTCTCTCT
>NW_024342473.1:194173-254459 GCF_902729225.1 Pteropus medius
CACACTCTCTAGCTCCCCTGAGGGGAAGCTGAAGAGTACAGTTTGAAACCCACCAATTTAGTTCATACCTCTCATTTCACAGATGAAAAACTTAAGGAGTAGAGAGGTTAAGTGACTGGCTCAAGGTCATACTTTGTTAATGACCTGCTGGAAAAACAACTCTGGCCGGGACTGCTTTGCATGTGTGCCCCTGAGCCGTGTGAAGGCAGCCAGGCAGAAAACTGGGCTGGAGGACCAGACTCTGCAGGGAAGAGCAGTGAGAGGGCAGAGATACACCACTAAGGACACAGGGAACCTTGGCGATGTCCGGGGCTGGGGCCGGCAAGGATCCGAGTTGGGACTTGCTTCCTCAGTGCCACCAAAAGCAAGAACCTTGACAGAGCTGTCTGATGAAAGGGCCCTATGACATTTTAAGAGACACAAGTGGGACTTGCAGGGGACCCTTCCATGAACTGCCTGCTAGAAGTTGAAATAGTAACAGAGAAATCTCTCAGCCTCTAAAAATGAACACATTATGGCAGAAAATGAAGCTGCAGGACATTGAGACAATAGAAACTACTCTTCGGGCCCCACCCATCCCATCATGAGTCATCTTTAATACAGAATGAAGTTAGTATCTCCCCTGCTTAGTATTATCTAACTGGCAAAAGTAGAGATGCTGGTCTTTTAATTATAGATACTCATTGAGAAGCACATATAAATTCCCAGAGGCAACATGATAAGGATGAATGTCAGAAACTCTGAGTGAGAATGTTAGCCAACTGCAGAAATGCCCAAAAGATAGACTGGCTCTCAGATTCCCAGACACACAGGTAGCATTCAAGCAAAGAAGATGACATATGACATGGTAGATGCTGCTATGTAACTTCCAGCCAGTGGACCTAGACATACAATTAAGCACTAGACAGAATAAGTTTAGTCCTACCTCTAAAAAATAGACCTTTTCAGCTATGGTATGACAGCTACCGTGTCCTTTAAGCTTTATTAGAACTAAAAAGAAAAACAGGCAGAGTTACATACTTTTACACTGGGACACAGGCTAGCTTTTATCTTTTTTTTCTGTAGGCATGGGGTAATAGGCATTGACTCGAGAAAAAGAAAGATGAAGTAACCAAATTTCTTCTATACCACAGAAATGGGGAGCAGGAATCTTGTTAGGCCTGGGTGCTACAATTAAAACAAGTCAGTGCTGGAACATGCCAGTTTTTGCTAGACAATAAGAGTGAGCAAGACAGAAGGAGTCCCCACAGGAAGAAGGGTGGGTGATGATGAGGAAGGAAGAGGAAGAGGAGAGTGGAAAGAATGCTGTGTGATCGGGCGAAGGTAGAGTACCAGTAAGAACTGGTCCAGGTTACTCTGAGATGCCCATGAACTCTACTGTTGACTGGTGTTCTGGTACGCCATACTTCTTTTCCTAGAAATTATCACTTACCCTGAAGTTTACCCAGTTTTTTAAAGCAGAAGCTATGGATATCATGTGGTAAGCAACCATGATAAATGAGGTTTTATAAGTGACAGTGCACTCGATGACGCAAGGAAAAGTGAAGTTCGTTTACTCCTCCAAATCTTTCTGTAAAGAAACCAGAGCAACCTGAAAAGGTGAACATTTTCAAACAGGTGACAGTTGACCAGTAGGACCAGTTTGGGGGGAGGGGGGGAGATGATTTAACCCAGCCACTAAGCAGATGCCTTCAGGTTAATATTTAATGTATTACATGTAGTATTAACTACCTTGATTAGAAATGAAACAATATATAGTTTTAAACAACAAACATGTTGATATGTTACTATATACCAGCCTGCTATATTTGGTGCTTTTAATATTTTAGATGTATCAGTTAGCATACAGGCAAAACTGCTATAACAAAGAGACCCCAAAATACAGTGTCTTAAGCGAGAGAGAAGTCTGTTTCTTTCTCATGTAACAGAACAAAATGAGGCAGGCAACCCCAGGAAGGTAGGCAGCTCTGATCTGCCAGGTCATTCAAGGTTCTGGATTCCTCCGAGCTTGTTGCTCTGACATTTCTTAGGGTGTTGTTCTCATCTATACAGTCAGAGCTGACTCACCACTATCAATCTACTTTCCCACCCACTGGAAAGGAGAAAAGAGGAAAAGGTGGGCAGGCAGCTTCCTTTTCTAAATTGCAGATAATTTAAACATAATTCTGCTCACATTCCATTGGACAGAACCCTAATGGCATAGCCATATTTAACTGAAAGGTAGGCTAGAGACGTAACTTACAGCTGAATGGCCATATGCTTAGCCAAGGTTGAAGTGGTTGTGTTGTTTTAAATGGAGAGAAAAGAGAAAGAAATGCTAGGAGGCAATTTGCAGTCTCTGTCATTTTACCTCATCCAGCCCTTTCAACAATCCTGTATTATAACACTTTCTTTAATGAATAAGGCATCCGAGGCTGTCTACAATTTGCCCAAGGCAGGAAGTTGCAGAGGTGGAATTCAAACTCAGATCCATCTGCCTCAAAACCCATCTTCATTTTATTATACCATGTACCATGTACCCAATTAATCTTACTCCCACAGACAGGGCACATAATAAAGAGTAAAACTCATGCCATGTGGCCTTTTCTTAAAGCCAATGTCTTTTAAGAAAATACCAACACCAAGAGAACGATTTTTATAAGAAAAAGAATGTCAGAAACTCCTTTTAAGAAAATAAAAAGTTGAAGGGAGAGGAAAATTGCGAGGTATTTATTAAAATACCACTATAAAAGACACTTGAAAGAATGGATTACTTTTCCTACCACTACAAGGCAATCTATTTTGGTGGTGTCGACCATGAATTGTATTGATAAGAATAAAAGGGCTCATATGGAACAACTTTCTTATTATTTAATAACCACAATAAGCTGCTGCAGGACAATCTAAAACAGCAATAGCCTGGTTTGGTGGAGCTGGTGTGATGTACAAACACACATACACACACACACACCCCTTTATAAAAGAGCATCACTGCACCCTACTAACCTTAAATTCCTAAACACCCGAATGGATCTACGTCATGAGATAAATACTTACAGAATAAAAATTTACAGTCCTGCACATACATTAAATTTGCGTAAGCACTTTCAAGAAAGAGAAGCTCTGCTTGGGTTGGGTTTTCCCCCCTTTCTGTCTCTCAAATCAAGAGATATATTTTATAATCTACAGCTAGCTCACTGGCAAATCTCCATTCTTTTCAACCTGACAGACTGTTTGTCAGTTAAACTCCCCTTGTCATGTATCCCTACCACTGCCGACTCATGCACGGAGACCTTCACTTTTACTGCTACCACTTGCACCCTATGCAACCTTTGTCATTGATCACTGATCCGATCCAGTGCCCACATGTTCTTCAAGTGCCTACACAAGTAATGAGGTACTTGTGGTGTAAAATTAAACTGTCAACTGTCAGCGATTGATAACCACAGTGAGAGCTGACCTAGAACACCTGCACCAGTGGCCAAGACAGGTGTGACATGTTTGATCGCTGAGGCCTGCTAGTCAGTCTGACCCAGTGCTGTCCCTCCATGGACTTTCCTTGCGTTTCAGCCTCCCAGTTTTCCTGTGTCCGCAGTAAGCATCCCCAGGTTGCAGAAACCACTCTCACAGCCAATTCGGGCAGCTGGTCAAAGCGGCCATGAAACAGATCTTAAGTCAGCAGGTTGATTTGAAAGGAATATGGCCTAGAGATTTTCAAAGGTGGCATCTGGAGTCAGCCTAGTGTTTTTCTCCCACATACCCCCAGATTCCCACTGAGAGCTGGTGTTGGTGGCAGGCTTCACACACGCCACCTCCCCTCGATTGGAGTTTCTAGGCATGTGCCAACGCCTGGCAGAAGGGCCTTCCCTTCAGGGCAGGCACACGGCAGTCATTAAGAGTCTGGTGGAAGAATGAAGCAGTCCTAATGGAACTGCCTTATGGCTCTGAACATTCGCTTGAAGGCATTTAAGTTGAACTGGCTCGTATTCTATTAAAGCACCATAAATGCAAGCTTTTCCTACTCATATGTAATTGAATAACCAGCACAAAGGAAAAAACATGTTCTGCTCTGGCTATAATTGTTTTTAGTCAGAGTTGTTGCATAGTATTTAAACAAAGTTTTTATTTAAATTTTATTATTTAAATGTGAGAGATTTTTTTAACCTTAAGCAAAAACTGCACTTAAATACCTAAAACATCTTTTGTGAAAAATCTGAGAAGTATGTTGGGATTCCCATCCCATTCCACCATCCCCCCCACCACCAAACAGTTGCACTATATTAAGTTCATGTGATGAGAAGATAAAAATCTATTAACTTTCTGCTGACCTTATCGACACAGGACTCTCTGCAGACATTACAAAAGCCATATCTCTTCTGACTTTTACGTCCAGAACCTCATGCTCCAAAGTCCCAAACCAAATGTAAAATCTTCACGATGAGTGAAACCCTGACACCAATTCAGATTCCAGGCTTGCTGGCCTGCAGTTGATGGAGGCTCCTCTGGGGCACAGAGGCTGGCCTTGACTTTGCGTTTGACTTGAGGGCTTTTTTTTTTTTTTTTTTTTTTTTTTGCCATATGCTACTGGGGACTCTGAATCAAAACTATTTCACGAGGACCATATGTTACGAAAAGCACGTGATGGAAAGTGAATGGCAAGAAGTTGCCCCATATCACTGGGTGATGTATTACAAACATAATTAAATCTGAGTAATGTACAGTGTTATTTCAGTTAATCATTTCTTTTTTCAATTTAAGCAAGGAAAACATAGCCCAATCTACAAACGATATACTAAAGTCCAGATAAGCAAAAGCAAATTGGTGGGAAAGGAATAAAACAAGAGCTGTACAGCCTTGTTTAAGCTTCTGTACAAGGTCTTGGGATATTTGAGATATGTCGGTAGGAAGGTGACACATGAGAGTCTATGTAAATGAGCGGTTTGAAACACTACTCATTTTCCTTTCAGATCAACAATGAATTCAGACCAACCCCACTTATAAACGAGCAGCAAGTCAAAAGCTCACCTCTGTATTGGTTGTTTGGAATTCAAGAGTATGTTTTCCCACAGAAATTTTGTTATTGATAGCTGTTAGGTTCCCAGGCTAGCCCGTGAAGACCTATTAAGCCCAGTCGTCTCTGAAGTTTGGCATTTCTACACTACCTTTATGGCACTACTTGGAGGAAGGATAGAGCATGCTTTGAATTCAACTCGACTCAATACATTTATTTGGTCCCTACAATATTTTCCCAGAATGTACTGGTTACTACATTTCCCCAGAGGATATCCCAATTTCCTCTCTTCTCACATGCCCCCAGCTAGAAGAAATCACTTTCTATTCTGAACCCTCAGAACATTTTATCTTTACTTTCTTAAATCTCTTTCTTCCTGAACTACAGGTATTTGTGAACTGAGCTTAACTACTTACCGGTAACTTATTTTTATATTTCCCACATCCTACTTCCAAGCCCTGAATTTGGCAGGTTCGCAGTTCATATATGTGAATGGATGATTGAGTAAATAAAGGAATTCCATAAACTAGGTTGCCAAATATATTTCTTTCTCCATCAGCAGCACGAGGAACGATGGGATTTGGTTGAGGGAGAGAGAGAAAATATAACGACGACAGTAACGACGATGAGGATGAGGATAATCATAGCAATGATATTTACTATGTGCTTACATTGGCCTCAGAACCTTACAAGTATTGATTAACTTACTCCTCACAACAACTCTGTGTGGCAAATAAAATGTATATCCATCCTCATTTGACAGATGGGGATACTGAACACAAAGACATTAAGCAAGATTCGTAAACAGCATAATAGATATTTCTGAACACCCGATACAGTGTATTCTCTATGTGCATGTGCTTAAGAGGGATACCTCCATATGTTTCTCCATGCTACAAAGCGGCTTTCTGCTTTTCTGATCTACCTTAAAGAAAAGATTTCTCATGGAAAATATTCCACAGTTATTTCTTCGGTTTTCATTCGTGAACCTAAATAAAAGCTCTGTGAGAGCAAGAACCTTGTCAGTCTCAATCACAATATCCCCAGCCTCGGCAACAGATGCATTCTGGATGGATAAGTGAAAGAATCTGTTTGCGGTGATGGGACTCTGGACTCGGGTTCCCTCTGAGAGTTTCAGGGTTTATTGGTCCTATGGGGAGAGAGAGCTTTCTGAACTTACCTGATGATAAGAATCACCTGTGGCACTTGATAAACATCCCCTCTCCCTGGAGATTCTGAGTCAATGACCTGAGGTGAGGCCCCAGAATCTGTTTTTGTTGATGTGTGGCTACTGTGGGTTGAGACAGATGCTTCAGGTGGTTCTAAGCTTGGGAACCCCTCCGCCCCCACCACCGAAAGAGTATTATTCTATCTGTTCGGACATCACCTCCATGGCAGTCACAGGCATTTCAAATTCCCCAAGATTAATAGTCTCTGGCCACTGCCATCTTTTCTTCCAGGAACCTGTGTATTATGCCGGATTGCAGTAGGGGATGGGACCTTGCACTTCTAACTCAGCTGACTTTTCTAAGGGGGTTCTATGGATCTCAATAGTACCTACAAAACCTTTCACTCACACATTTTCCCCCTACATCTGCCCTCTCTGAAGGAACATTGGTGTCTGCTGAGTAAACGAATGAATGATGGAACAAATTCCAACATGGGCAAAACAAGCAAGACAGACAGTTGTCAAGAGTGGAAGTGTTTCATAAGACTCAGATTCAGGTCGCGCACAGGAGCATACTAAAATAAACAATGACAAACAAAATATATTAACGCATCCTGTTTCTATTGCTTTCCTTCTGACTTGAAGAGCATTCTTATAACAGCTAATAATCTCTGGGCATCAGAATCATTACATACCTTTTTAAAAATATTTTCTTTTCCTTACTGATAATGGGACAGGTGTTGTGACCTCAGAATCTAACGGATTGCTTTAGCCTTACAGACATCACTCTCTTTCTTTTTCTTATTCGTCTTCTCCCCATTCCTCCAATCCAATAATCTATGCTCAGAAATCAATAAAGAACATCAATCTTGGTTGGGAATGAAAGTGAAAAGCTGAAGTTACTATCTATGATTCTCCTAGAGTCTAGAACTAAGTTTCCAAACTTCGGCACTATTGAAACTTTGAGCAAGATGATTCTTTGTTGTGGGGTGCTGACCTGTGCACTGTAGAACATTGAGCAGCATCCATGGCCTCTATCCACTAGATGCCAAAAACAACCCCACACTCCAGTTATGAGCTATAACAATAAAAAATATCCCAAACATTGCCAAATGTCCCCCTGGGGATCAAAATCACCCTCAGTTGAAAATCACTAATCTAATCACTTATGTGTGGGATATAAACCGAAAAGCAATGAGTGAACAGGACAAACAAACAGAGACTCATGAACATGGGCAATAGATTAGTGGTTACCAGAGGGTAGGGGGTGGAGGAGGAAGGAGGAAGTAGACGGGGTAAAGGAGGTCAAATATTGGGGAGTAGGGGGAGGGTGAAGTGGGTAAAGGGGATCAAATATATGGTAGCCGAAGGAAACTGGACTTTGGGTGATAAACACACAATAGAATATATAGATGTCAAATTATAATGTACACCTGAAAATTATATAATCGTATTAACCAATGTTACCCCGATAAACTTAATTTTAAAAAATAAAATAATAATAATAAAAGAAAAAAAATCACTAATCTAGAAAAAATTTTAAAACAATGTATTTTTTAACTGATAGATTGGTCGATATTTGGGACTAATGTACAAGGATATATTAACTCACAGATTTGCTTGAACATTAAAGAAACTATAAAGATAATTCTCAAAGAAACCATTAATTCAAAAAGATCATGACTACCCTTTTAAGGGTGAAGTCTGATGGATACCTCAAAGAAGCTGGAATGGAATCTAAGATAGCTGATATTTTACCAAAAAAAAAAATTCAACTGGGTGGAGAGCAGGAAGACTAACTAAAATGTCTAATTTTGGCAAAAACACACGAAGTGTAATGCACTTTGCCAACATCTTGCCCTTGGAATTTTTTTATAACTTAAGAGTAGTTATAATCCGTATGTTCTTGGTTCTTATAATCTAAAAATCATCAAAATGCTGTTTTATAAGAGTATCACCTAAGCTTTGATGTCTAAGAAGCCCAGGGGCTTCTTTTTATGTGCTTATTTTCTTTTGAACAAGGAAATAGTGTTTTGCCAAAACAGCAAATAGAACTTGAGCCTCAAAAGATTTGAGTTCTGTTTGAAACATAGAACCTACAAATTCTCCACAAGTTTGAAACTTGACAAAATACATGCTCTTATCTTTCCTTGGACGAAATCTCTCTTGTCCTATTTTACATCACAGCAAAATCCAAGGTAGATTATTCTAGGAGACAAAGAGCTATAAGGCTGAAAAGAAATTCTGAAACAACACTGATTTGAGTTGGACTGATCAACACAATGCCATCCAAGGTAAGAGAAAATGAAAGAAATTAAATGGGAAGAAAAGAGAGAAAAGTGGGAAGAGAGATCGACTAAGTAACATGTTCTTTGACTTTCCCCAGAACCAAACCCAGCAAGCAAGATATTACATCAAAGTTAAATTGTTTAGATATTAGATGACCTGTCCATTTTTTTCCTTACCATTGATTTCCACAGTACAAAAATATTATTTCAGTGGCAAGGATGTAAACCTTATTCATAACAGGATTTCAACCACATCCTGAGAATGAAGCATCTCCTCAGATAGTGTGCCCTCATTTATATTGAAAGCATGCTGGTTTTATTTGTCAGTGTTTGTCGAGGGGGTCACAATATCAGGAAGCAGGAGATGGCTCATCAAAGCGTCTCTGCAAGCCCCCACTACTCATCAATTAGACAGTACCTTGTTTTTAACATCAGGGCGGAAATGCATCTCCCCTGACCTATTGTTAGAAGCTTCCTTCTGTCTTTAAGTTTTTTGGAAGGAGCACTCAGGACTGGACTTCTTTTTTCCAATAGGTAATTGTCACTAATTAATGCTCCTGTTGCATACAAGAATGTGGACCTGTGACCCTGAGTAATCTGGGCCTGTATTTCTGGCCATGGAGCAAGGACACTCTAATCTCCTGACTCTACCCACAGGGACCAGGGTCACAG
This sequence comes from Pteropus medius, assembly GCF_902729225.1. Classification (NCBI taxonomy): domain Eukaryota; kingdom Metazoa; phylum Chordata; class Mammalia; order Chiroptera; family Pteropodidae; genus Pteropus; species Pteropus medius. The sequence goes on from NW_024342473.1 coordinate 203,292, forward strand.
ATGCAAGGCTTCCCGCTGGGTTCCTGAGCAGGCCTCACTCTGCTTCAAAGCCAGGGAGTGCAGTGGGGCCGCTTAACTTCAAGGACAGTGTGGCATCTGGCCAGTGAATGCTATCTGATGTGAGGAGCAGGTCTCTTCTCGGACAGTCTGGAGATCTTTCTGCAGAAGCCCAAGCCCTTAGTTTGATTCACTCCACTTGCTGAGCACCTATCTGTGCCTGGAACTCTCCTAGGCACTGGGGATAAAATGATTAAAATAGAGTCCTTGGTGGAAATAAATTAGAACTGAGCTCAAGCTCAGCCCTTCGCTAAAATTTCCTTTTAAGTATAACTAGACACGCTGGTATTATTTTCCTTTTTTAGATTGAATAGAGTAAAAGAAAATAGCGTTGTGATTTTTTCATTTATAAAAACTGGTGAACTCATATATTCATTAATTCGTCTCATTCCCCTATAAGAGTTTTCATTTACTTTTCCTCTCCCTTGGCCTCCTCTCCCCTCCCTTCCTCCTTCTCTATCTCTCTCTGTCTCTCTCTGTCTCTCTGTCTCTCTCTGTCTCTCTTTCTCTTTCTGTCTCTGTCTCTGTCTGTCTGTCTCTGCTCTCTGTCTCTGTTCCCTCTCTTTCTCTCTCTCTCTCTCACACACACACACACACACACACACACCCCAAAGCATGGGAACCTCTGATGAACATAATACTCAGAATGACTTCAAGATAAAAACATAGCTCTCCCTCATACCCTTAACAAAGCACTAGATTATTGAGGATGCCTACCCAACATTCTTCCTTCACATAAAGAGAGCTTTATGTTTTGCTTTTCCTCTAATAGTAGATCTTAAAATCAAGGCTAGGAACTACCATTATGCACAAATGCCACTGGATTAATTTTGAATCAATAAAGTGATATGAACAAGTGTCCAATATTTTAAAAAAAGGAAATTACTACAAAATAGCTAAACAAAAGGCTTGGCACTTATTTTGTTAAATAGTCTTCACATTACAAATGTTGGATTTATTCAGATAATTCTTTCCCAGTTCCTTTTCAAATGTTTATAGCTTGATTTCCATGGTTCAAGAAGATATCACTGCTTGAGAAGTAAGATACAAGCATGTATTTTATAATCATGCAGGCTTAAATGATGGAAACAAATCTATCAGATAATAAGCAGTGAGGTTTTCACACCTCTTCTTTTTGGCTTATACTGATATGTGTAACCACTTTAGAAAGACAGCATAGCATAGTGCTTAGGAAGACCCTGGAGTAGGCTGCTAAATCTAAATCTTTCTCCTCCACTGAGTTGGGCAAGCCATCCAACCTCTCTGTGACTTGGTTTTCTTATTTGTAAAATGCGGAGTCAATAACCATCGATTAGATAAGTTCCCATCTCTAAAGTTTTTAGAAAGTGTCTGGCTTATAGTGTAAACGCTGTACAAGTATAAAGTACTAAATACATATTTATAAAATATATAGGCTCATATCTGACCCTATACTTAAACAAAGGAAAGGCAGGCTAGAGATGTGTTAGGAATAGCTGTTACCTTGGCTTGACTTTCTCAATAGCCTTTTATTCACTATGTTCGGTCTCCTCTAGTCAACTATAAAGTTGATAACACAAGAATTCTTCCTTACTCACCACAGTGTCTCCCACTGGGCCCAAGATAGTGCTTATACATAGAGGATCCTCAATAAATATGGCTTGGACGAATGAACATATTTGATTTGAAGAATTTGATTCTTCATTTTGAGAACTAAATTAAAAATTCTTTCTACTAACATTTTTACCACAAGTAGCATTGATATTACTTGTGTATTAGTGGTAAAAAAAAAAAAATTAATTTGATTGGGAAATTTATAATAAACTCGATATGCCTTGTTCAGTTTTTTCTACATGTTAAAAATAAGGAAACATCCATACAATCACCCCACACACATAACCTGGCAACCATCCATAGAGGCTACTTCATACCTTTCTATTCATAATCCAGTTGTTTCTGGAGATCCTGATATCAGGGAACTTCATTCGGTAGCCAGGAAGCTTTTTATCAGCATCTTAAAAGGTGTTAGTTTTTCAGGTTTTGTTTTTAGTTTCTGCAACTCTAAACAACAAACCCTCCAAAGCTGGTTACTCTACAAAAAGTACTGAGTTAATAGTTGCTCTTTAAAGTAAACACAGGCATTTCTTTGACTAGATACCATCAACTTTAATTTTATTTTTCTCACATACATGTTAATCAAGAACTAAACAGATAATTTCCTTCTGTCACACAGTAATTCCACAGTGGTGGAACAAAGTGTTATCTTAAGTTTCACAAAGCAATTGTTCAATGATTCCTGTTGGTGGCTCCTTTCCAAATCTTCTTGAATGGCCAAGCCTGCTAGCCCTTGAAGCTGGAGAGGGGCAGGCAAGGGGTTGCTGTCAGTCAAGCGTTCAGTGTTGTGGTACACTTGCTGGTTCTCCCCCAGGACCAGCTCCTGCTCATGAGGCTGACACCTGACTCATGCTGTCTGTTTGATGGCAATTGCTAAGAAACCTCTAAACCTTGTAAGTGTACAAAGGGAGCTGGGAGGCAGCAAGGAAAGCTTCACATCCTCCCAGTCCAGTGAATTAAATTATTAGGAAGTTTGAGGAAGAAGGGATGAGGGGCTTAGAGAAAGAAATTCATTCCTTGAAGCTGAAAAGCAGCACCAAGGTCAGTCCCTCCTCAAGTTCAAAGAAGTCTACTTCAACACAAGAAAATATTGTTCTAACTTACACTACCCAACCCCTGCCAAAAAAAAAAAAAATTCTATCAAGCCATCCTTTAGTGTTGGGCCAATTAATCTTTTCAGGTAGACTGCCTAAACTCTGATATATGTTTCCCCATCAACTTCCTCATATAGATGAAATAAGTTTGTTGAACCTCAGATGCACAGAACCCTGAGCCCATTTGGGATACCAAATCTGTTCCTCACACAAGTCAGTAAAATTTAAGAATTGAACTGAATGTAGAATAGCTTGACATTAATAGTCAATCCTATCCTCCAACTCCTTAAGAGGTTTGGAGGCCTACGATCTAACGGAAAGTAGGGTTATGTTTCCATTTTAATTTTTTCTACCCCCTCCTCTAATACTATCAGCAATTAGTCAACCCCAAAATATATTTTGAAGACATGGGAATGGCTTGGTAGAGGAATGGGTTCCCCTACACCTCACAAAAAAAGCCCAGACTTTTTCAATTAAAAGACGAAAACAAATAGGAAAAATGTTAACAGAGACAGGACCATGGGAAATTTTTAATGTTTATGTGTTTCTGCATTTTCGTAATCTTTATAATAAAAACGAATTGTTTGCATAATCGATATAAGTGTGTTTGTGTGTGTGGATATTCAGTGTTCTTGACCTGACTTCAGTGTTCATATAAATCATCTGGACATCTTGTTAAAAATGTAGATTCTGGTTCGGTAGCTGTTGGGGTGCCTAAGAGACTGCATTTCTAGTAGGCTCCCAAGTGATGCTCATGTAGCTGGTCCATAAACTATACTTTGAGTAGCAAGAATGTGGGCCCATCAGGTTAAAAGCTACACCTGGTGTCTTCTCTTGTGCCATGCCAAATGAGGTTAAAAACTTCACCCCTAAATTTGAGAGGAAACAAGCAAAGACAGAATTCAAGAGAAGCTGAAGTAGCTTATAGAACTTGAGCTATGTTGTCAGTGATTTTTTTTTCTTTGAACGACTTTGGTCTGTAAAGATGAGACTTGTTCCCCACCTCACAGTGGCCAGAATCTTGTGGCTAGTGGGAGGAACAGGACTATGAAGAAGGTGAATTTCATACTTACTTTTGTTATAGCCTAAGAATGGGCAGCCTGCCTGACATCAAAGTCTATCTAGGCTGACCATTTAGAATTGTGCAGAGGGTTTCAAGCCCTGAAATGCTGAACCTTGAACTAGCCCCAGGTCATGTCTTGAAACAACTGTCTCCCCTTTCCCACCTAAAGTGAATAAATTTTCATTCTTTCTATCCCCTCTCAGGGTCATTACACTGTCTCCTCCAAAGTACTCTTCATTTCACGGCTTCCAGGCAGACCCTGGGCTTTTCTTCTGTTCTTGCTTAAGCTCCCTTTCCTTTCCATTCAGGGCCATCAAAATGAAACAACAACTTCATATCTATCATGGCATTTAGTCTTTATATGAGGCCTATGGCCGATTATTAATACCACTTTAGAAATGAAGAAATTTCAACACAGAGACAACAAGTGACTTGCCTAAGAAGGCCCAACCAATAGGTGACAAGACCAGTCTGAACCACACACACACACTTCCTGTTATCTCGTTTACTCCCACTCACCCTTCAGGTCTTGGCTAAAGCATCCATTCCTCAGGTATAGCAGTGCGGACAAAGCTGGCGAGCTTGGGGGAACTGCAGGTGACCTTAACAGAGAACATGGAGAGACAAGGGGAGCAAGAAAGGAGACTGAAGTGGGAAAGGAAAGACCTCCTCAGTATGTGACATGGTCTTGAGTACCACACTTACGTACATCGTCTGATCATCTAACAAAAAAAGGGAATCGCTGAAGACATTTGAGATGATTGCGAATGGGATGGAGGGGTGGCTAAAAGTACAGTTCGAGAGAACAAAGAGACTAGATTATTTCATGACTACCCATTAGCTTTTTGTATAATTTGTCACCCTTAACCCATCACTACTTCAGTTCACTTTATCAAAAATAGGATAAGATACAGGTGGTAGCACGAGTTGTTGAACGACTAATAAGTAACCTACAGAGCACCTGACACTCACTGAAATGTAACTGACATGAGAACATCAGAATAATTCTGATTTAGTAATATTAATTTATCTTTTGCTTCCCCATTGCATGTGAGACATGTAGCATAAATTAATTAAATATTTGTTCGGCAAATGTTGTAATGAAAAATAAATGCGCATCTCTCACAGAAGATAAAGCAATCTAACATAAACTATATAGTGGGCTCAAGTATTTTAGTGAAAAGCCACTGTCTTCTCAAGAAAAGAGGGCTGTTTCTTCTACTTCGTAGCAGCATTTTTTTAACTGGTTATCTCTCATCTAAACATAAAAGAAGAAAAGAGAAGAAAAAGAAAAAGAGGTCCATTCTTTCTTTAGTTAAGAGAAGCAGCTATAAAAGCCAAAACCGATCTGAGCCAACTAGAGCTACTAGCCTGCAAAATATGGTGGCATTTTCACAGTTAATTTTGCTGCCATTTGTGCCTGAATTTATCGTGGTTTAGAAAAAGTAAATTGCGAGGCTAACACAACCCTAGCTCAGGAGTCCACCAGCGGCGGCGCATCCACAGTCGGGCTAGATATTTAGTGCCTCTGTGCAGAGAAGGCCACGCAGAGAGCCAGGGGAGGGATTACTGCTCCATGCTGCCCATAAATCACTTGGAGCACTTCACACAGTTCTACATCTCACAAATAAGGCTGGGCTGGCAATGTGTCACTGCTACACAAAAGGAAAGAGAGACCTAGATGCCTTCGGCCTCCCTGGTCCTTCCTCTCCTGTGTGTTCATAAAACATGAGGCACCTTCCCAAGGTTTGCTCTCAGTAGTCTCCCCTCACAGTCTCTGCCTTCATTTTACCTGAGGAGAAAACAGGGCATCGGGCATCTACTGATTTTAGCAAAGGCAGGTCCCCACCAACCCCTAATGCCAAAGTCACTTCTCGCTTATTACTTAACCAACACAGCACCCACCCTTGCTGATTAATCTTCCCCTGAACTAAAGACGATAAATTAAGTGTCCCCTCCACCCCCGGGTGTCTATTGACTACCAAACAAACATATGGACCACCCTACTTGCCCCTTTCTGCCCAAGAATTTTCAGAATATAGATATCAGATTGCTTTAATTGTTTACAAAAAGAAACTTGCTTTCCTTTTTAACACCTGCATAAACCTCTAGGGGGTGCTAGTCATTAACGTGCAGAGATTGAGAACTGTTGGACCCAAAGGCCAAAGTGAAAAACAGCACCCTGGTGTCCCCCTGCAGAACCAGCCCTTCATGTTCTAAGACAGTCATCAACACGATTCCTGAAAACAATAGTGGCTTCTTGTTTAAAATGGAACTGCACCTGCTAGAATAACGTGTCAACAAACAATTGCTTTGTTTTTCATATTAGCCATCCAAGCTGAAGCAATGGGACTTCCTGAAGTGAATACTGGAAGACTTATTCTTAGAAGGGGACAGAATTCTCATTTTAACACAAGGCTCAGAGGGCCCCAGTGATGGTCATCTTCCTTCCTTCTTTTGTACTCCCCGGTGTTCATCTTATTTGGTTTTCAACAGGTTTGTTTCCATTGCAACCTCTGGCTTCCAATGCCCAGTGCCATATTCGGCAAATACACTCATTTCTGCTTCCTATCTGTGAACGATAAAGGGCTTTAATTGCTGTTCCACCATTTCAAACAGTTCTCAGAAGATTCTTCCTCCTCTGTTGAAAATTCCTTGCCAAATGTTCAATCATTGCTAAATCATTCTGCTCTTTCAATTTACCAGTCTAATTATGATGTCTGCTTCCAGCTTTTCTATTGCTATTTGATGCTTGTCCATTGATCGAGTTGGGACACTTTTAAAAGGAGTTATTTTAGTAGAATAAGGTGCTTGGTTGTGATTAAAAATGTTTTAAGTGATTTGGCCAAGGTCGTCTCTATGGGCTCAGGAAGTAACCACGGCCAAAATACCCTAGTGGGGTAAAATATGAAAGGCTGAGAATACCTATTATTACCTTTATCAAGGTGCAGCCAGACACCAGGCTCGTGGGAGCAAGCAAAGGCCTCCTACACCATAGATTCTAATACAGCCAGAGCTAGTGATGTCTTAACAAGAACTTGAGGTCTAGTTGTTTTTTTGTTTGTTTGTTTGTTTGTTTAAAGAATCTTTGTTTTCTCTTCTGTGGATGAGAAAATAGAACACGTGTTTTTATGCTAGTTTGAAAATGACAAACAGAGACTGTAGAAAGAGTGCAGCGTTTAAAATCTTCATTCACAGAGCTGTGTGATCTTGGAAAAGTTACTCTACCTCTCTGAATCTCAAATTTCAAATCAAAGAACTGATGCTGTGAGCTAGCTGCTTTCTAAATTCCTTTTCAGCTTAGAAAGCCTAGGATATCTGCTCTAGCTAAAATCTAGCCTTGTAAAGGAATTAAAATAGATAAAATAGCCCAGAATATCAAAGAGTTTTGAGGAATTTCCCTGTTAATTTGAAACTTTGCTCTATTTGACATTTCTTAACTTACTAATTGAGCATTTACTTAAGTTGTCAGACTTCAGTTTCCTAATCTATAGAATGGGCATATAAATAGCATTTACTTCATTGAACTGTTGTAAGAATTAAGTGTATTAATAAATATAAGTCTCTAGAACAAAGCTTGGCATGTAGTAAACACACCATAGATGTTAGCAATCAGTAGTCACAATAATAGTAGTTGTTATGAAATAGTTGTTTGATTTATTTGATTGTTTAAAAATGCCTTTGAAAAATAAATAAGCTCAGGTAGGAGCTGTTTATTGTGTTCTCCTCAAATTGCTTATAAATAGGTGCCTAGAGCATCTGCGGTGCTAAATCTATACTATCACTGTTGGCCACCACCATTACCTGCTGACATTGACAAACCCAACAAGAAGAAACTTCCTTAAGACTGACAGGAGATGGGACAGATGCCATCAAAGTGTAAAAGCTGACAATTTGTGCTTCAAGCACTCCAAACTCTCCTTCTCCATACTAAATACTTTGAGCTGACACAAAGATGCCAACAGATCTCCCACAGCTTCTGCCAATAGTCAGTTCATTCTTAAAAGTAAGGGGTTGGACTAACCTCACTTCTAGCCATAAGACTATGTATCGAAGACCCTGCTTCTGTGTGGGCTATATGCTAAAAGAGAATATTTTCAGACTAAGCAAAAGTAGACAGCTCCGTTACTGATACCATTTGTGGCATCCACCCCAATAAATTTCATAAATCATATCAACTTCCACCTATGTGCAAAGATTATATCATCATATTCTTGAGACACTTTTGTCAGAATGAATAAATTAACTAAATATCAGTGGGAGTTAGTTAATCTGATTAAATGACTTTTACCTTTTATGGAGCTCCTATTGTGTGTACTGCACTGGCTCCAGAGTTTCAAAGATAAGATCATACTCTCATAAAACCAAGTCCTCCTCCTGAGGACTCGCAGTTAGCATATCAGTGTGGTTAAGAGCACAGGCTCTGATGTCAGACTGCCCGGGTCATGGTTGCTAGAAGGAGGAATGGCACGTAATTCATAAAAAACTTTTTCCTTTCACAATCTTTCCCAGTTCAGCTCCACTTCCAGCTGAAGAGTATTTACTGAGCCAAAGACCAGATGAAAACAGTAAGTCAGAACTCCTGAAATCTAGAACACTTCTTTCACATATATCTGTAGCACAGAGACCTAGAAAGTAAACTGCAAAAAGCATGAATCATTGAGACTTGTCAAGTCACAATGCAGTTTAGACACAAAGCCCCTTACCTGGTCTTTTCATTACTAGGTGGTGTGGTCAACACAGTCCTGATTAACTGTGTGCATTCTCAGCATTTGTTCATTCTAGAGTGAACTCTGATAATTCACATACAAATCAAGATGACCATTGATGGTTTGTGCAAACTGACAAAAATACTGAAAATGTGATAGATAGTTACAATATCCAAAAACTTCCCTTGTTCATATATTCTAGTTTAATGTGCTCTTACTAAATGATAATGCTTCACAATTATATGATTATATATTATTGAAGAATGATAACTTTCTAACACTGCACAATTTTCATTGAATGAGCAAAAGATTGATGGAGTTTGATGATTTGCAAAAAAAAAATCAAATAATATCAGGAACCCAGATTCTCATCCCATTGAATGTACAGATTAATATTTGAAATATTTTTTAAGTATTTTTATTTGAGGGTTTGTTGTTTGCATTTTCTAGAAACACATACATGAATTGTATGATTTGGGGCCATTTTATAAGGTCATAGATTTTAATTCTCCTCTATCTATCTTCTTTACCTTTAAAAAAAAAAAAAGCTAGACACGCAAGAAAACAAAACACCAATTTTTAGATGCTCCTCTCCCCCAAAAAAAAATACTGGGTCTGCTAAAACACAACACACACATACGCACACATACACACACAATTCCTCTGGTCTTACCTTTCGTGTAACAAAAACATTATTCCTTGACAATGTCCCCCTCCTGTCTTCATGCCCTCTCACTTCTTTCCCAAGCTGCTCATTCCAACACTGCTCTTAACTCTGATGACTCTTATTAAACATGACTATTTAATTACCATCAATCTATTATGCTACGTACTTCACCTCCACCGACACATCTGATCCCATTATGTGTCTGACCTTTAATGGTCATCAAATCAAAGCCATTCTGGTCAGTTCAGTCTGGGCCTGACACATGCCCAGGTCACAGAGATGAAGGCGCAGGGGCATAGCAGACCACAGTTACCCTGCCCTTCGCTTAACACCTTTGTCAATAGAATTTCACAACCGGGAAACTGCCAAATTCTGCCTGGCTTGAATAAAATGCCCTTCCTTTTATGGAAAGTTGAAATAAATAATCACACAATGCTGACCAGCACTGCCTTTTATATAATTGGTGCCTCTCCACCGGCATGACACACTGCCCTCTTTGATGTTTGTGTTGAAACGTTTTCGGTTAGAACAAGAAAATTGATGGGGCAGCCCTCTAGGATATGCCAAGCACTCCACAGAAACAGAGTCCCCTCAAGATACCCCAAGAAGAGAAATTGAAAGACAACTGGGGCATCAGCACGACACCACCACCAAGGGGGTGGCCGCCTCCCAGTGAAAGGCAACCCCCATGAAAGTGTCTGGGTTCACAGACTGGAGCAGCAGTTTGGGCTGCTCTACCTCAAAGCTGCACGCTGAAAAGCACTCCCACTCAACCTAATGAGACAGCCATTTATAAAGGAGCCTCTTCCGGGCTGTTGAGGCCTGGTCATTGTTATTCACCCAAAGGCTTTCCCTGGTGGTAAACATGGCACTGTTTTCCCAGACCAAACAGGGACCCTCCTTCGAGGTAGCCAGACACACTGTCTGGTGTGCACAAACATTTCGACTTCTAACTAGACAGCTCACCCTGGCAGTGTCTTCCTCTTGCTTTACTTTAGTAATGTGTGTGTATTTTTACCAGCCCCTCTGGGAAAACTGCCCTGCTTTATGGCAACTTGTCACTGACAAGGAATTTCTCATCAAGATTGAAATCTCCGACCATCCCCAAAGCTCCTAGCCCTCTGAGTTTCAGAGCTCACAGACCAGGAGGCTCGTCCTTGAAAAGAACTGTGGCTTTAGGAAGCAGGATTGTTGCTTTCTTCATGGCTATAATGAACGAAAGCCCACACATAGTCAATTATAAATGTTAGGCAAGTAACAAATTAATAGGGGGAGTTATTTTTGAGAAAAGCAATGTTTTCGCTTATATCTTTTTTTTTAATTTCTGGATTCTCTATTTTCCAACTGAGTGCTCATTACCTTATTTTTTTCCCTCCTCCAAAAAGGTATCAACCCAAGATGATGAAATATATCTATTTAGTTCCTTCTTCGCACTCCCATTCTTTGCCTGCTTAAAGCTATTTTCTCAATAGTTTTCTCTTTTTACCAGCCTTATCTAGTGCAAACTAAGTGTACCTAAAAGTCTTAACCTAGGGCCCATAAAGCAACCCAACCCTCTAATAATTGTCACAAGTGTGGGGCTGAAACAAGCTCAGTTCCCTGAAAAATATGAAGTTTCACTGTGTGAGAAATGGGAACACAAATAATAAATCAGAAAAAAAGACTTCGATCCCATTATCATCTTTCATCTGAAAGACTGAAATTCACAGTCTTTCCACAAATCACTTCACCTGCTGTTAAATGTCTTCCAGAAGACTCTAAATGTCTTCTAAATTGAAGTTAATTGTTAAGGAAGGATACGCTCAGATAATCTATCATTAGACCCAGTAAAAATATTTAGCAATGTGAGCTTCATTTCCACCTGAGATTCAAAGCAATTGACAAATAATCAAAGGTTATTCCCACACACTGGGAGGGTAATCTGAAGCACAGAGCATAAGATGAATATAAATTTCCCATTTCGGACAATTCTGAATTATCAAATAAATTACCCACCCAAAACCTAGCATATTGGGAAAAATAGCATAAGCTATTATTTGGTATGTAACAGCCATTTATCAATTCTAATTCCAAAATCTTATTTTATTCAAGTGATGATTGGGAAGAGTGAAAATATTCTTAACATTTTTCTGAGTTTTTTTCCTTGGATGACAATTGGAGTATCAGAAAGAATTCAGATAAGCGTGACACAGGATTGATATAACATTAGCTACATCTTCTTGCATTTGTTGTGTAGCTCATCCCAACCACCGCCCCAAACCTGAAGATCCATCTCTATTTTTATTAATTACATTATATTAATTATACTATATTAGAAAAATTTCCATGGTACTCTGTATACTCAGTATGAATTTCCCTATGTCTGCCTAGTATAAACAGACTTTACCCAATTAAAAAGTTAAAAATAATTGGGAGAGATTGATAAGTGTACATCCTGCTGCTTTAACATACATTTGTCCTCAAAGTAGCTAATGGAGAGTTTGGCAAGTCACAAAGTCTTAGAAAATGTCATATCTATTACTATACCTCTCCATCTCACTCAACAAAAAGGCCTCACCTGCTCCCGTTAGATCCCTGCATGGAACTGATCTGGAGTGAATGGTTCAGAGGTTTGCCGGCACACCACACCAGCCTTCTTCTCCCTCCTGATAGCAGCAATTTCAAGTTTTAAAGGATTAATCAGTCTTCTCTTTCCCTTACACCTAAAATACTCCTGGGTTCTAGGAACAGGCTTCAGGGTTCCATTGTTACCTGATGATCTCAGAAATGCTGGGGGCTGTGAGTACTCAGGTTATCTTTTCTCTGCCCCTTAACCATCCTACATAAATGTTGTTTCCTTCCTCCCTTTTTTCTCTTCCACTTTCTTCCTATTTCCTTCTTTCCCAATCTCTCAGACAAGTTGGACTTATCCCTTCCTCAGTTTTTAAGATGCCTCCATAGGCATCTTATCCTTGTGAGTACAACAATACGCACACACACATCACAATGCTATATCAGGGCTATGTGAATGTTCAATGTGTCACTAAAATTGCTAATGTCGGTCCATATTTGTGTCACCTTACTAAAGGAGGGCCAATCAATTAACCCTTTTACGTTCTGCTTATAAGGAGTTAACAGCAGTCAAAAAAGTGATACACAATGCTTTAAACAATGCTAATGTGTTCTTGTGAAAGGATGCATTGACAGTTTTACGAGACTGGAGTCTAGTGAAAGCAGGTGTACACGGTTCAACAAAAATGGTGTTGTATTGTGAGGTTTGAAAGGAGATGCAAAAGTCATTTTGTGTGGTTGGCTTTTGCAGAACCTCTGAGAAATTAAGCAAGAGTGAAAAGCCATCTGCTGCTGAGATACAAGCACAGCTATTAGCCTTCTTACTATTCACATGGCCATACCTGAAAGTGATATGGAGTGATATTACCTAGACTGCTTAATTAATGCTTTTACACACTGCATTAAATACATATTGGTGTGAGCCAAGTATAGGAAAATACTTAGATGGAGTCTTACATAGTTGTAGTTTACTTAAATATTAAAATATTATTTTTAAAATAAAATATAAAATTGTTCCTCACACAAGAAAAAAAAGGAAGCATTGCAATCTGAATCTAAAGTAGAATATAATGTTGAAATACTAATAATAATAGATTGTAATGGCAGTATTTTAAACTAAACTCTTTGAAAGCAAATAAAATAATTGATACTTTTTTGGTCCACACCTCCCTCTTCATTTTTTGTTTCCTGCCCTATTTCAGACAAGCCTTTGTTCTTTCGAACATTAACTTGTGAGGTAGACTAATGGCTTTCTCAAACATCCTTTACCATAAAGCACTTACAAACAAGGGCCATTAGGAAATCAGGAGAGAGGACAAGAATGAATTTACAGTTCTATGAGGTGGTAGATAAAGCCTGATTTACACTTCAGATGTGGTCAGATGGCAGGTGAAGTGGCAGGCCTCCAGAATGCAGCCTCATACCCAAAGTCAGGACTCAGAAGAGGATTCGAGATGCACCAACTATTTTGCAAGAGCTCCTGAAGCAGCTGTCCATACCCAGAGAGAACTTTCAACCATTTAACCATGTATCTCTAGCAGAGACCAGGAATGCTCCAAGAGCTGTGTAACCTAACACCTGTGGAACCTCAGTTTGCCACCTCTCTGTCTCTGGGCCAGGAATTCCCAGTTTCCTGGTCTTCAGCTCCAATGGCTGGTTTTATACCTGCTGTGGGGAAAGCCTCAAACATCTTAGCCACATTTGGAAGTAGTTCATTAAAGAGGTTCTAAATGCCTATTTTTTAAATATTTTTAGAATGAACACTCAGGAGTTTTATAGCACAGGAGAGGCCTATAAAAGTAAAGTACTTTGCTAACAGTATATGGAAGGAAATTTTCAAATTAATTTTTAGTGCACATTGTTGCTTCTGAGGGTTTTTGTTTAATTTTTATAGTGTTAGAGGTTACGCTCATCATTTTATTAAATGTTGAATAAGAGTTAACATTATGGAGCACCTTACTTTTGCCAGCTACTTGGCTAAGGATTCAAAAATGGATAAGACATGACCCTGTATAGGAAGCTCACCAAGTGATGAGACACAAACAGATATCTATATACCTGTATCAAGTACACGCAGGGCACCGAGGCATCTCAGCGAGGAACCATTCATTCAGTGGTGCAGTGGGAGTGCAAAGTTTGTGCTGAGAAAGTGACCACAGGTTTCAAAGAAGAGGTAGCAAGTGTTCTGGCCCTTAAAGGATGGGTGGGAGGTCAGAGGAGGACCATTCCCGGTCCATACTAGAGATATAGCACGTGCAAAGGCCTGGACATTTTTTTGCTCCTGCTTAGAATTTCCTTTTTTTTTTTTTAATATTTCTCCAGATGGGTAGAGGAGAAGAAAGAAAAGGACAAAAAATGCCTTTCCAAAAACCATGGTATATCTACATTGTTCACATAACAAATATACGCTTTTAGCATTCTTAAAATGTGTGTAAATATAAGATTTATATATTTGCTAGAATTATAATACCATGTAGATAGTATGGTTTTATAATGGAACACAAGTTTAAAGTTTTATGATGGGCTTTGTTCAAGACTCCGTATACCTGCTTCGGTATGTATACCCTCATTAGAAGAAAATCTCACATGATTAAATCTGAGGTCCTTCATGAATGGAAAACCAGGGCAAAATGCACCCCAGCCTGCGCCCCTCCACCCCATGCTTTCTAAATGTTTACTCAATTAACACCAAATAGTAAACTAATAACAGCTCTTCTCTCAGCCAAGAGATTTTACTGTTGGACTAGACATACTTTACTTGAATAATTGTTCATAAGGTTGAGACTGGAATGTGCACCTAGCTAAGCACCTTTGTGGAAAGCCCCTGTCCCTCTCAGGCCTCTTTTTGCTAAGATTCTGAGCACACTGCCTCTGGAGCTACTGACTGGTTGGGGACAAGCTGAGAGCTTTGCAGCAGATCACTCCACCTCTACACTGCCACTAAGGCCCATTTACTGGGCTTTGCTCCGTCTTCAGTTCACTGCCCAGGGTAGAGTTAACGGGGACATGCTTCAACACCTCAGCCACCGCTGGGTGGTCTGTACGGCGCAGACTGCCTGGCCATCCATCAAAGAAGGGCCTCTGAGAACAGCGGAATGCCAGGTCCCGCTGCCAGCCCACCTCCACCAGCCTTTCCATTGGAGCCCTGCAGAGGGGAGGTCCTGCCTGCTCCTCCACTGGCCATCCGAACAAGTCCCAACACGACTGGCAGATGGAGCAAGAGTGGCTTGTGACACCCTCCCTGCAATGAAGAGAGAAACTTGCCTTTTCTCTGCATCAGAGAAAATACACAGCAACTTTCTGTCATGAGCCCCATGCCATTTCAAAGTCACCAGCAACTACTACGGCCCTGAGGGTGAGGGAGAACCAAACTCCGAGACAGTAAGATCTCTGCTGAAAACACAAAACACATTGCTTGTGGCCCAGGTGTAAAGAATTCAGGATAAATAGGTTCAGGCTCTGCGGGACTCCGTGAGTGGCTACCCTAAAACAATGCCTGGGTTAGACAAGTCACCCATGGGAGAGATGCAGTTTGGTGCATTTTTCTCTTAATCCCCACAAGTTATGCAGAAGGAACACCTACTATTCTGGAAATTCTATCCCAAAACTCATCCTCGTGAAGCATACAGATATCCTCCTTCATCTGCTGCCCAGGTGGGCTGCACTCAGCTCTGCAGGGTGCAAAGGCACGCTACAAGGGGACCCCAGACTTAGACTCCGTGTCCTGGCTTCCAATCCCAGCCTTGTCTCCTAAGGATTTTAAAGTTCTTCCCAAACTTCACTCATCCCAATACGTCCTTCACGGTTACCTGTAGGTCACCTGGACAACAGTTACTTAATGATTTTCTTCAAGCAATCATTTTTGTCCCTTCAATTCATTTTAAAAGAATTGCAAATGGAAAACCAGTCTCATCTGCTATAATAGAAGGAAAGGTATAAAGATTGAGAAAAAACAATGTTATTAAATTCTAGCTAAATTCTTTTCCACCACTAAACCTCTGTCTTTTTGTTGAATAGAGAAATTAGCACATAGTAATCCTACGTCTGTTCTTGCAGTTGTTAGAAGGACTAGAAGAAAGCTTGAAAGGAAATGACAGACTCTTCACTTCTTGATTCAAGGCTATCTAGTACTAGCCCCGTGAACCACCAAAATCACCCTGCTCTCCAGTCTAGTCTACACCCCATCCTTCAAGAAACCCCATGCTAATGATAGGGAAATACAAGGCTGAGTTTGTCTGTTTTTGTTGTTTTATTTTGTATTCATTTTTCCCATATCAGAGAGAACGATAGCACTTTGACTCGTTCTCTGTCATGTATTGAGCACAAATTCCACAAGATGCCTGAGTTTAGGGACTTTGTCTACCCCAGCTTGCGTGAAGGGGAATGTTCAGACACAGCTTTAACTGAGAGCAAGCAAATGCAGCTAACTGTCATCTTTTCTCACGCCTTTCATTTCACTTCCCTAGAAGCATCCTGGTGAGGCAATATTTGGAATAAAGCTATGTGAAAACCTCCTAGAGATGACATGATATTTATTCAGTCCTTCATTTAGTCCTCCATGCAAAATATTCCATTCTCTCACCAGCCAGCTAGCATTCACCAATCAGGCAATCCTTCTGAGAACAAATGATATTTATAGCTCCATTTTACAGATGGGCTAACTCAAAGTCCAAAGAGGTGAAGGCAGTTGGCTAAGATCATGGATAAGGGGAGATGAATTTAAAACTCTAGACTCTCCAAACTTATGCTTTTGGGTCAAAAACTAGGTTGGCCAGAGTCACAGCTCTCACGTGCAAATAGCAGAAAAGCTGTTTTATCTACCAATGTCACCATTAAATATTAGGTCCCACAAATACTTCGTGAAAACAATGTCAACCTATCTCAGTTAGCTCATCCCAAAGCTCTTTATTTTTGTTTGGTTTGGTTTTCTGAGGCCCTATCTGAACAAAGGATATAAATCAAAAGGAAAAATCTCGTATGTGCTTTCTGAACATTCTGTATGATGCTCGTCTGTCCAATGTTCTGTATTTCTTGGCCCTGGAATCCCTAACACTAGGTTCATTGTATTACACAACAGTGTCAACGAAGGCTGTGCATTAAAAGAGAAAAGCAATGGAACCATCATCTGCTTTCTATCCCATGTAACTTCCTAATCAATCTTTTCCTGTGATAAACTAGGGACTGAGAATACATTTAAAGCAACACAGAATTCTGTGCACATTACCCATTCTCCAACGGCATTTTTTCCATCACAAAACAGGAAGTTCCAAGTCATTGAAACTCACCAGTATATTTGCTTGAAAGTCTTCTGGAACAACAAAACAGTACATGCCTATCCAGGCAAGCAGACTATTATAAAAGCAGATGTTTTGCTCACTTCCACCTCAGAGAAACACATTGTCAATTTAGTTAACATCCTCTGGTCGTTTGAACAGGCTTCTCAGGAAGTCAGCAATGATATAACTCAAGTACAAAATGATCCTTATGTTCCCATTTATCTCATATGTGTACATCTTAGCAGAAGATAGATGTGCGTGTGTGTTAAATAAATTAGAAGAAAAATGCCAGTAGTTGGGCTACTCACTACTCTCACTAAAATGTCAACCCACAAGAGTGGGATTCAATGGACAGAAGGTGCTTAGAGGGTGGGGCATCATCATACGTGGATTATATTCTTGCCGACGGTTTGGCACTGCCTGTTCCCCACAGCTAGCACAGAATAAATCCCACACACACATTCTCCCTGCGTAGACCAAGCCATGGGAAGACCGTGCCCAGTGTATCCCGAATTCAACGTCGAGGACTTCATCTGCCTTTTCCAGTGATCTAGTCTCAGTGTGTCTGCGGTAAAGTAACCATATTTCAAGTCAGCCAGCTCAGGAAGAGAGGTTAAGGTTGGAGTCGAGATGAAGGGACAAAATTAAAATGAAGAAACAGAGTAAGACAAGAAGAGGGTAGAGAATCAGAGGAAAGAAGATAAGATGGAAAAAGGAAAAGGAAAGAGGGAAGTAAAATAGTTGTGACCTTGGGCAAAAAAGGTTGAGAAAAGGTAAGCCTAACACAGCAGTCCTGTTGCTAGTTAGAGAATCCACCACACAGAATGGGAGCGTTTAGTAGGCCCAAATAGCACCACTAGCCACAGAGACAGGGGCAGTAAGAATAAAAACGCTGAGATACTTAACTCTTTAAGCATTATCATAGGAAAGAAAAGTTGCATTACTGACTGAACTAACTTTAGGTCCTCCCTAAACAAATAGGCCTTAGTCATTAAATATTCCCAAGTCTCCATACACACACACACACACACACACACACACACACACACACCCCCTTGCGGGCAAGAAGATAAAACAATTTTATTAATCAGTTTAACAGAATATGTTGTATCCCTTATTTACAGAGTTTTTGAGGTCATGCTCCCATAAACTTTTTTAAGCTAATGTGTTCATATAAGAGCATAGCAAATAAGTTTTTCAAAATCACTATTAAGCCCACACTCCCTGTATTACTACTCCAGACTTTCATTTAAATAGCTAAACCCTCTAACTTGATAATATTAACCAGGCCTTGCTGGTAAGGACACAGGAGGGCAAAAAGTTGGGGACAGAAGGGCTCGAGCTCCAGTCAGACTTTTTCTCTCTGCAAGACATCAACGCCACCCAAGTAGCACCAGAATTGCAAGGCAGCCAGACATCAGTGGGATTTGAACAAAGGGCCAAAGGGTCTCTTTTTTAAATGTCTGCTTGGGGCCTTGCAAACCCAGAATTTAACCTTATGCTACTGGGGTAATGTTCATTTGGGAGTACTTAAGCTTAAATTACTCTTAAATCACTTCTCTGTGCTAGACACACCCAACTCTTGGCAGTGAACCAGAGTCGGGATGCACCGCGCAGGACCCACTGTTCAAACCTGAAACTTGAAAGGCCTCAAAACTGAAAAAGTAAACACAGCTTCTAAATCATTTTTTTTAATCATCTGCTTCCTCTATCTCCAGCACCTTGTTTTTCTGTTGAGTAGTTTCAAGTAGCAGTCGGAAGTGAAATGCTAGTCCAGGATGGACTGTGGAGGACCACAGCACTCTCAGGCTGCAGCAGGCGCTGAGGAGAACACAGAAGTAGCACAGCAGACAGATCTGCCCACGTGGGCTCACAGGGCATTGGCCCAGGAATGCCTCGCATGGAGGCCAGTCCCTGCTCTTCCATTTACAAATAGTATGACTTTGGGAAAGTTAATTAACCTCTGTGCCTCTGTTTTCTCATCTATAAAATGAGAGGAATAGCAATGTCTAACTAATAGAGCTATTTAGTGAGAATTAAGTTAGTTAATATATATAAGAGCTTAGGATAGTACCTATTAGCTTATATTATTATTATTATTATTATTATTATTACTATTAATACCATAATTATTCTTAGTTTATAAACCATAGATTACTTCTCCTTGCTTGCTAAAGTAAATGCTCACTCCATGGTATGGCACTCAAGGTTTGAACTCTCTGCTCTCAAACGACTTTTTCATCCTCTTCTCCCACTACTACCTGCCTTGTGCCATCTGTTTAAAACAAAAGAGATGATTCATCATTGTGTGAACATAGCTCACAATTTCTTGACTCAGTTCATATTATTTTGTCTGCATCATCCCCTCTACACTTCTATCAAAAGTGGATCCATCTTTCAAGCCATCCTCAAATACTGAACATTTTCTTAGCTTGAATGTCCAAATATTAGTTGAATGTATAAAATTCAACATCTCTAGACAGTTTATGAACGACATCTAAACCTTTTATAATCTGTTTCAGCCTCTTCTTCACATATACT
Organism: Pteropus medius; assembly: GCF_902729225.1. Classification (NCBI taxonomy): domain Eukaryota; kingdom Metazoa; phylum Chordata; class Mammalia; order Chiroptera; family Pteropodidae; genus Pteropus; species Pteropus medius. The sequence continues at coordinate 222,842 of NW_024342473.1, forward strand.
AGTTGTCAATGTCTTTCTTCAAAAGTAGCAACCAACATTGTGTGCAATATTCTGAATATCTTGACTCATCCAGAGTATAAAGGAGCAGGTCTTTTTCATAATTAATTTCTTTATTGCACCCTAATATAATGCCAGCCTTTTAGCAGCTGCATGATATCCCTAACTGATAAACAGCTTCCGTTCAACTAGATAGTCTTCTCTTGAATCTGCTGTCAAGCTTTCCCGTAATTATGCTACTGATTTTTAAAAACTAAGTGAATAATTTTACATTTGTGTCTACTGAGTGGCACATTGCAAGCCACAGGGCAAAGTTCCAGTTTGACAAAATAATTTGGAACAAACTTTGTTATCTTTTGCATTGGCTATATCTACCAGTGAAGTCATCTGAAAAGTATTCAGTCTGCGTCATAGATACCAATGTGAAATAATATAGGAACAAGGACAGATTATTACAGCCATCAGCTAAAGAGTCTCCCCAGTTTGACAGATCCACAGACCTTGAGATATGGTTATTTCATCAGCTGTCTAACTCACCCAGCCCACTTTTAGGACCTTATCCACAAAGAAATAATGAGACTTTATAAAACACTTTACTAAAACTAAAGTTTCCAATGTCTACACCATTCCCCTAGCAAGCTGTCCTTTTTGTGTGTGTGTGTGAGTAAGGGATTATTTTGCTGTGACAAATATATGTTGATTCCAAGTAATTATTATTTTTTAATGTGCTAAAACAATGCCTGGGTACAATTTTCACAGAATATGAAAAAGAAATAGGAGACCAACAGGAAAGCCTCATAATTTCAGTGACAGAAAGAAGTAGCCCAGAAATCCCAACCAGTTTAGGATATTTACTCTGTTAAATTTAAGGGTCAGATGAACTTCTGTATACAAAGCAGCCACTCCTTAGAAGTTTATAACTGCCAAGTAGAAGAGCACACCTCCTAAAACCTTTAGACTTTCAAAGGTTCTTAATCCTATCCTTGGTTGACCTCCCAGATTATATCAGGTGAGCCATGCAACAGACTTGGAAGAGTTAAGATGGCCTGGGCTCGGTCTCCTGATATTTTAAAGAATCTTAGTCACAACAATTCCAGATTCCTCCGTCAAGACTCTATCCACTGACAAAGGCATTTCCCCGCTCCCACCATGATCCCGAGCAAACATGGACAGCCTCTGAATAGAGCAAAAAGTCTTGTGTGACCAGACCTAGCCTAACATGCTAGACAGTGATCTGTTCATTTCTAAATAAACCGTAATCACTAGTTTCCAAAAATGCTCTGAACCATGAGCCCCAAAGTCATGCCCTTGTGTGGTCCCCTCTCCTTGACTCTAGGCTATGACTTGTATTTGACCAATAGGGAATAACAGGAGTGACACCGCATGACTTCAACACTAGATTTTAAGAAGCTTCATGTCATGAAATAGTCCTCCTACAATCCAACCACCAGGCTATGAGAAGTACCTACGTAGAAACCCTACGAAGACGCTCCAATCAAGAGCCACAGCTAAGCTCTAACAGCCAGTAGCAGCAGCCTTTTGAATGAGCTATCTTGACTGTCTAGTTCAGTTATTTTCTAATGACAGCAGTCCCAGGTAACATCTGATTACAACCACATGAGACCTCAACTGAGAACCACCCAGCTGAACTCAAGCAACACCTGGAACGGCAAGAAATAATAATAAACTTGTATTAAGCCACTAAGTTTTGGTTTGGTTTGTTACACACAAATAAATAACTGAAATTAGACCCAAAGGGAGACTATGGGTGCTAGAATCTACTTTACTTGAGGCTTGGAAATGCCGATGATAAACCCAAGGTCTTAAGGTCTGACAGCCTCAGATACTGGAGGACTATGATTGACTCCAAACTCTGGAATAAGGATTAGCCAGAGGAACTGAACTCTCTGGCACTGTGTCCTGGAGACCATTGGAGAATATCACGCAACAGTAAAATCTTAGTTCAAATATAATCAACTGGAATTTCAATGAATCATAAATCAGTTATATGTAATATTTAACTTCTTAAAGTTTAAAATAATTTCTTTCTCTAACTTTTGTGATCTGAATTGGATTGAAAGAGCTACTCTTCGAATAAAAAAAATCAATAAATGTTTATAACCATGGCCTCATAAAATATTAAAAATGCCATTCATTTGAAATTATTTCACACACAGTACAAGGTAATGAGTATGCAATTGGGATCAGAGGAGACATGGCCTCTGCTCCCATGGAGATTGGAACCCAGTATAAAAGATAGACTATAAACAAGTAAACAAATGGTTATGACTTCAGCATGGAGTACAATAATAAAGAGTCAATGGCAGAGGTAGAGGAAATTCTGATCAAGGAAGGCCTCTCTAGAGAAGAAATATTTAATCTGACACCCGAAGGGTAAGAAAAGGTCCAAAGTACTTCATACAGGTTAAAGTACTTGACAGTTAAAACTCTTCTATGTAATAGATGAGACTGAGCTATATTTCATTCATTGGCTTGCCTATATTCTCAGAGCACTTAAAAGTGTACTGCCATTTGAACTCATTTCTAGAATGCCTTAAAGCCTCCTCCCACCTACCTACTGACTGACCTTCCTCTTACTCTTCTGCTTTGTCTTTTCCCTCAAAACTATCTCAATGCAAACTTCATAGTTTAGTTCTCACACTACACGCAACCCCTGTTTGTGGCCCAATTCATCCCCAGTAGCCTTTCTGCACATGACTGACAGTGTTTGTCCCCTGCAATCATACACCACAATCCCGAGAAAGAGCACCCTAACTTGCACACCACCTGAGCCTTGGTCCTCACCTGCTTCTAAAGAGAGAAGAATCTGACATCACAAGAAATCACTTATTTACTAGCTTAAATGATTTTCTGCTGCAGTTCTTTCTAAGAAATATATGGACTTTGTTTTGATCACATCAATTAGTCCAATAGGCAATGGAGGACTCACACATCTGCTTCAGCACAAATCAACACCTTCCTGACATCGAGACTAGATTCCCTGGTGTGGTTGACATGGTTAGTTGCCTCCCCAACATTCACTTCATTCCTCTCTCTTTGTGCCACATGGGTGGGATTAACATCTGTGGCAGAGCTGGCTGGCCGATCACCAAAGATTCATGCTCCCTTCCACAGTGTGGAGTGGATGCTGGGAAGCAGATGCCCAGCCAAGGACCCCATTTCACACTTCTCTTGAACTGAGAGGGGCCATATGACTAGTTCTCACTGATGGAATGTGAACAGAAGTGATATGTGTCATTTCTCAAGTAAAGTATTTAGGAAGCGGATATGTCTTCCTCAAGATCTCTTTCCCCCTGCAGCAACTTTGGGAACTCTGTGTTGAAGATGGAGGAACTCTAAGATATTTAGATACTAAGATCCCTGAATAACCTCTTGGAGGTGAACTAATCATTAGGATTAGGAGCATTTACATTAGTCTATCACATGACTGAGAAATAAATGTTCACTGTATTAAACCAGAGAGAATTTGGAATTCTTCTGCTATAGCTGCTACTTTTCCCATATTAATACAATATCCCTCCAAGCTCCAGGGATAGGTTCTGGTTTGGTTCAGGGAAGAGCATGTATCCCAGATCTGAGTCAATCAGCTCATAGTGGTCCTCAAGCCACAGAGGCAAGCCTATTGCCTAAGTCAGTCCAGTTAAAGGAAAGTTTATTTGTTTGTGAAGCTTTGGAGAAAAGGAGCCTTCTCTCTCCTCTAGAATATGAATAAGAAACCATATAATAAAACATTTTGCAACAATCTGAGGATGAAACCAAGAGAGGAAAGAAGAGCAAATTGAATAAATGGAGCCAGATAGTTGATCAAACTATGCCTGAAGCGTGATCTATGTATAGTTTTTCAGTTTCATAAGCTAATATTTTTTAAGCCAGTTTAAATTTGTTTCTCTTTATTAACAACTAATATTTTCCAGGTATACTTAACTAGACACAAAACTCTTGTAATCAATGTAGGAAAAAAAATAAATGAAAGCCAATTACAATATTAAAGATAATTCAGAGTTGACAAAACCCCAAGTACATACAGGATATATACATATAATACATATAAGATACGTAATTAGTACCCCAATAAAATGTTAATCAAAATTCACAAGTATTAATACCTATATGTAATAGGCTAGATTATGCTGCAGTAAAAAAATAACCCCCAGAATCTCAGTGGCTTATAACAAAAGTTTATTTCTTACTACTGTTAGGTTATGTGTCTCATTCTGGGCCAACTATGCATCAGCTCTATCTCTCCTCCAGGCCCTAGGCTGCTAAAATAGCCTCTATCTGGAATATGCCAGCTTTCATAACAGATAGAAAAGACAAAATACAGTGAGCCACATGTCAAATCTTAAAAACTTTTGTCTGTTCACATATATTGGTCAGATCAAGCCTGGAGTTATGAGATAAGGAAGTATAATTTTCTCCCAGGAAGAGGCAATGAATATTTACTGTGAACAATAGTTAAATATGTTATTCAATTTTTTAATTCAAAAAATTATTCAAATATTTTATTCGAACAATAAAAGTCTGCCATAATACCTAAAGTTGATACACCATACGCTACCAATTAAAAGAATACTTAAGTCTCTAAAGAAAAATCAGGACCCGACCTTATCATTCATTGAAAATAAGTTCATCCAAGATTCAAAAAATATCAGGGTACCAATAAATGATTATTAAAAAACCTTCTCCAAAACATTGTCTTTTACTATTCTAAAATGTTGATGATTACTATACTGAGGTGCTGGTCAGTAGAGGGCAGAACCAAAACAATATCAACGCGTTAATGGAATTTGAGAAGAAACCTATTCACAAGAGTATGTCCATCTTTCTGTACTATTCTAATATTTGATTTTACTATTGAGAACTTTTATCTATAAAAGGAGATGGTGACAGTAGCAGCTTTACAGAGGGCATAGTACTAAAGAGGAGGATTTTACTGAGTATTTCAAAGTACTAGGCGCAGTACAAATATGATCTCGTTGAGACATCATACCAGCCCTGTGAGGTAGGTAGTCTCATCTTTGTCATACAGAAGTGAAGTCGATGTCCCAGGTTGCAGAACTACTATAAAACCCTGAAACCTATACCCCCCATGAGTCAAGGTTTGCTAGACAAGAGACAAGATGTGACCTCACGAAAATTGTGAGGAGATGATTCCAAGCTCATGTCATTCTCCTTCACCCAATCAATACAAGCCCTCAGGAAAAGCTCAGACACCCCTCTGGGGGATAAATTTCAATGTATTCTCTTACAGAGGCCATGAAGCTTTTGACTGATCTCCTGAAGCCCTAGCAGTGACAATCCAGGCCTCGACAGGCAAGAAGAAGCTGCACTGGACAAGCAGACGTCTTCCCACGTAGGAGTTCTGCCACCTGTAACACTAAAGGCCACCCGGATATCAGAGTTGAGGGAAATGGAAGGGAAGGCAGAAAATGAAGGAAATCTGTTCGGTAATCAAGAAAGCCTCATTTGGTGAAAACCTCAGACCAGAGCAAGATTAAGGAGTCAGGAGGCCAGTGGCTGAGGTCTAAGGGGATGGGCTGGACTCACAGTAGTGACAAGAAGCAGGAAAGCACTTGCAGTTATCTTAGGGCACGGTCGCTGAAAGAAAATTAATCAGTGTGCCAACTGCTCTCTATTTGCATAGGGCACAGATCTGGGTGAGTCAGCACTTCTGAGTGACTTTAACCCCATCGAGCCAACTCCTTCCTGATAAAGCTGCACCTTCTGTGCTCCTGTGCAGTGGGAAGATTTGGCATTTCACCAAAGGTTTTACTACATATCTGTTGCCAGCCTTTCATTTCCCCTGCAAATTATTCCATGTGCTATATCTATACCCTGCTATTATGGGTCATTATCACAAGTGTTTTAGTCAAAGAAGCTAGAGGACTATGTTGATTAATTTAGTTCCAATGGGTACACCATTTTTCAGCTAGCAAAGCACTTTCCAGTATATTATCTCATTTGAACCTCATGCCAATTGTGTAAAATAAGTATTCTCACTCCTACTTTGTAAGTGGGAAAACTGAGGTTGGGGCAGTTAACAATTTACCCAAAGTCTCACAGCAAGTGGCAGAGGCAGAATTTGAATGTGGGTCTTCTGACAATCTGACATTGCCCTTAGGAAAGAAATTCAGAAATAAGAGAGAACAATGGTGAGAACAGGCAAAGAGTAATGCATTGGAATGGAGAAGAAGGTCCATATGACAGCTGTAAAATTATTTCAAGGAGAAATGAAGATAAATTGGAATTAAGCTCTCTTTTAATTATCCATTTACCAGTGATCTGTCATTGAGAAAGAACTAATACATAGAGTATCAATTTTCAGTAAATATAAATGGCAAATAAGGCATTTAATGAATTGCAAATGACAGTGTTTCTAAAAGTAGTTATCAATCACGAGTAAGGGCCTTCCCATTTATTAATCATATATTTCATTTCAGCAAAGAATATAACAGAATGGCTTCAAGAGAATACGAGGATGGTGCAGATGGTGACTGGGAAAGTAGGCATGAAAAATAAAACTTCTGCTTTATCCATTTCAAACATAAAGGGAAGACAAGGGAGAAGGAAAATATTTGTAAATGGGATTTTAAAATAGTCGGATAACTGATGAAATGTTAATAAAACTGCAAATTCATCAACTCTAAAGTATGTTCTGGAGCCAACTAACAACAAAAAAAGGAGTGAAAAGGAAAGAATCTTGGCCAAAAGTAAAGAGCAGTTGAGAGAAAATACAAAAGAGAAAAAGGCTGACTGTTGGGAGAGTTACCAGGGTTAGAGAGAGGGCTCCAACAAGTTCCAAGGCAAATTACCTTGGAGAGTGTGCCTATTGAATCACAGTCCCAGGTATTATCCCTGGCCGGAATCTTATTCAAAACAAAGGTTAAAAAAAAAAAAAAAAGTACTCTTATTCTGCTGACCTATCAAAAAAAAAAATCAGTCAACTGACTGATTTTCATATCGTTATCAAGTCTTAATAGTTTGTTCTGGATATGCTAGTAAAGCTACCATGCAAAGGATTTAGGGCGGTGTAAAATTATCAGGGGGCCATAAACCTAATAGCATCTTTCAAAGCTATTACAGAAAGCATGGTTCCAGAAAGAAATATCTGGAATCACAAAGCTGGAAAAGAGAGGTAGAGCTGCAAAGGAGAGTAAGAAATAGCTACAAAGCGCTACAGTAATTAGCCAATCAAATTTAGCCTTTCTTTTCATTTTTAAATTACTGGATTATTTTATACACCTATATACCAGAGTGGAAATGTCTGCCACCAACTCCAAAGCAAACCGAATTGCCATTTTTCTCAGGAAATCTAATGATTTAACCTCTCATTCAAATAACATTGCATATTTATGAAGCCAGAGTCTAATTAAATTACATCAGTCATCAATCTGATTTTGCTAAACTTCCTCTTCACAGAACTACTAATAGAGATGTGTGAATCCCCAAATATGAGCGTTTAAATATTGAACTATTAGCACTGTGTTTTCTAAACAAACCCTCTTATAAGCACACCTGGGTTGCTCCACCTTGCACATCCTCTCTCTCCCACACGCCTGTGTTTTTCTTCCACATCCTCGCCTCTGCCATCCTGTCTCCCACCTCACTACTCCTATAATCCAAATGGCAGAAAAGTGTGAATGAGCAAAAACCAATTTTGTTATTACTACCATTTCCTTCTGCTTACTCTCAAAACAGAAGCTGCATAAGGGAGAAATAGGTCACATATAAAATTACTAAAAGAACCTTCATACGAAATCATTCACCAAACGGAAGCTTCGTAAACATTAACTGAGGGCACCAGGACAGCGCTGGCCCGGCCTCGGGCCTCACCTCCAGTGAGCTTAGAGTATCAGGCCTATCTTTTAGAACATAGCTTCCTATTTTACCTCAAAGACATGTAAAGAGTACTATAGCAGAAAGGATATTTATCAGTGAGAATGAAATTAATCATTTCTGCACAGTAAAAAAGATATCCCTCTACAAGAGATGCTCCACTCCCATAAAATAAGTCACAAAACTTCCTCTGATTGCAATAGATATGTGCAGTCTGGTAGCTAAGAAATCTCTTTCCAGTTCCACCCCTCTCATATGGGCGGCCTGGAAAAATTACCCACCATTTCCTTATTTCAAGCCTCAGCTGCAGAATAGAACCATTCTATTTTCTCTAGTTGACCATATAGCTTGCTGCAAACCTCCTCTTGCACTGCAGCTTATAATGCTCTTAAAATACACAGACTATCTCAAGTACTTGTGATTCTATAGCCCCACTCCTGAGGCTAGAAAATTATACTCTCGGTTCCTGGCATTTTATATTTTATATTCATCTTACACTGGCATTATAATCAAAATAAACATCTGAAAGCTCTTATAAAAACATGGCTTTAATCTCTCCTTTCAATGACTGAACCACCTTATCCCTTTGTACCTGGTTGAGAGAAAATTCTAAAAATTATAAAATGCAAGTAATCGTTTTGAAAGAAAAAAAATAAAGAGGCAATTAGAATAATCATCATTGAAATAAGCCGCAGGATTAGTGCAACACAATTAATAATTTTGAAACATATAACTGAAGCTAAAAGTGACAGAGGGCCCCTCAAGTGTCCAAAGATACATACAAGCACACATTTTACAAATACACACTCACACCTTTTTACCGGCTTAATTCCTTCCTGTCTTTTAGTAAAGCCTTCACCACAAATGCACACAACCGTGTGTTCCTGAGCATGGTGTGTTTTGGTGTCCATCCCACTGAGCTCGACGAAACCTCTAGAACCATCAGGCACATTGAGCAAGTGCACTCAGGTGCAACTAAACATTCAACACCAAATGCGTTTATTTAATGAATCTTGCTGTAAATGGAAGTGAGTGACTGATAGCATTAAAACCAGCCAAGCATAAGGGTCACTGGCGTTCAACATCCAAACTTCCTAAAATAAGCACAAGCACAACCTGAAAACCTACTCTTCTGCTTTTTAACACTTCTAGGTAGAGACTTCTAATTTTTTACAATTCATTTTCTGTTTTCCCCAAATGCCTTCTCTAGAATTCCCAGCGCTCCCTTTGCACGGTGAGGTTGACAGAAGGATTTGTGTCTGGGATCCTAGAAAACTAAAAGGCAAAAGCAACTAGCAATACTGAAGTGCTGTCTCACAAAGCAGCTGCTGATTCTGTTTTTGTTTGGGTTGTTTTTTTGTTGTTCTTTAACCTGAAAAACATTATTGTCTCCTTAGAAATGACCACCAGGTTAAATTGGTCAAAAGATGTCAGAGCTCCTGGACTCTCAAAAGATCATCCATTCTCTATGATGAAGTCTCCTCAATGTTGACCTTTCACACTAGTAATCTCTCACCTATTGCTGCTACAAAGGCCAGAAATCATAGGCAGAAAGCAAGTTCATGGAGCGAAGTGCTGAGAGAATATTACCAACTTTCAACCTATGCCTGTAAAAACTAAAAAGAAGCCATACATTAAAATATATTTAACCCTGGAATCACCACAAGGGTAGCATGTGGGCGCCTTGCTATCTCTGCTATCTCCCTAATTCTTTAATCGAAATGACCTCCTTCTTCCCAGTTTCTTATATCCAGGCCTCATTGCTTCCCACTGCATGAGCCCCGCCCCGCAGAGGTTATGATTTAATTGGTTTGGGGTGGTTCCCAAGCACCCACATATTTAAGTTCTCCAAGTGATTTTATGCAGCCATATCTAAGTCACTGTACGTCTCTTCTCTACTGCCCTCTTTCCAAAAACAAAAAAACAAACAAACAAACAAAAGGACTAGATCTGAGAACTCGTTAGCCTTCCCCTTATTTAAATCCCACAGATCATTCAACTATGCAGCTAGCCAGATACGCTGTTGCAAGGCCCAAGTGATTTGGATATTAAAACAAAGTTGAGGATGGGTAAACAGGACTTGGTTTCAGATGGTATGCACAGAGGAAAGATTCAGAAATTTTAGCTCGCTTTCCTTGCCTTAAGAACATGCTGAGGGCCTCGGGCAAGTTTACAGTTATGGGACATTGTTTAGAAAATTGGAATCTGAACCCAGCACCATCCACTGGTAAATTGTAAGGTATAAGTAGTTTGTGATTTCAGGCAATGAAGTAATAAAGTCTCTCCTAAGCCATTCATTCAACAAAGATTTGTAGAGTTCCCTAAATAAAACTAAAAACATTAAATGATGGAAAATCACACTGCAGATAAACTCTGGGAAGAAAATGAAAGACAAAGAGATGATCAGCCCTTGTCATAAAGAAAAGATTACTCATATAAACTGCAGCAAAATCCTTCTTTACTAAGAGTTGTATGAAATCATTTCTTTAAATTAAGGTATTCTCTACCCAAAATCATATTACCTTTTATGAGCTCTGGAATACTCAAGCAATATAATGTTCCACTTCTATTGCTGGATGAAAAAATAAGGCAGTGGAGTGTTGTTGGGCTTTGGTGTAAAGCAGATCCAGGCTGGATCCCAGCTCTGCACTTGGAACTGGCAAATAACTAACATGTCACCAGTGCCCTCATCTCTAAACCAGGATAATAACATCCTCCACCTCACAGAGGCATGAAAACTAAACTCAATAGTGTATAAACACTAAATAATCCTGATTAGTACTATTACTTGTTGTTATAAATTATCTGTTTTGCAGATGAAGAAGCTTATACATGACCACACGACTAGGTAGCAGTAAAACCAAGGCTTCAGACCAAATAATGTGGCTTCAGAGTCTACACTCGTAATCCCTCCCTAGCATTTTTAATATTATATAATTTCTAGAGCTTTTCATAGCACTTTAAATTTATATAGCTCTTTAAAGCTTATAAAAGTTTACACATATGTCTTCTTATTTTAAAAATACTAGTCTGGAGGAAGGTAGTTATTGTTCCTATCTTATACTCGAGGATGTTGAGCTCAGAGGGTTAGTGCCCCACCCAAGGCCACCAGGTTGATAAGTAGCAAAGTTGGGACTCAAACGATGTCCTGACTCGCCCGGCAGCATCATCCACCAGAAAACATGCTCATGGTGCCCAAAATATACGGAACTTTTGAGATTATCATACCTAAGAACAAAATAAGAGCCTATCTTTAAGGTAGACAGGACTGAAATCATTGCAGAGAGCATTTTCCTCTTAGGATAGTGATTACTAATTGTCAAGTCTACATAATGAGATGTTATGATGTGATCAGGCAAATCACACGGTGAATGTTATAAGGAAGCAAATGGTCTCATTTCACACATCCTGGAAGCCATCTACAAGCCCTAGCCAAAACCACAGATTCACTTGGAAGGTTTCCTGAGGTGCAGCTCATTGTATTAGGTATCAGAGTATTTTCTTTCCTTGAGGGTAAAACCTTGGTGACTGAGATTATCATCACTCAAGGGCAGAAAGAGAGATCTGATATACAGATCACGAGGCCCTTTGAAAGCCTAGATACATATTTTTCACCTTGACATTTCCCATCTTCTTCAGATCCATCCACCCAGTATTTTTAGGTCAAAGAAACAAAGATACAATGTTGCTTCCTGGGTCAAATGACGTCTATGCTGGTGTTTTAATATTGTGACATTATCAACGGGATGCTTAAATCACGAGCATCTTATGCATTTAGGCAAATGGGGAGTTTGCTCAGGATTTCGAACGTTGCCCAGCAGTAATGATGTTGAATGCACTGATTTCTATGCCAAGCCTAGTGGCTGGAACATTGGCTTAGACACATACACACAACACAGCAAGATGGCTGGCAAAGAGAACTAGAAGAGAGGGTAATGCTTTTTATTCTTATTTCTCTTTTACAAACAACAAAATCACATGCCAGCCTGAGATACAAACTCATGTCAGCCTTTGGGCAGCACCATCTTCTACTGGATAAAAACTGAGTCTAACAGCAAGATGCACCTATTGAAAGCACACAGACTTCAATTTGGGCATTTTGATCATATCTTTGCTCTAAGACAGACCTATAAGTGGCAAGAAGTTGAAGAAAACTCTTTGAGATCTTCAAAAAAAGAACTTCTCCTTGAACTGTGACAGGAAAGGTTAGGTTGCTCCAACTACACAAGGGATAAAATACACTGAAACTGGTGAGCATGGGAACAGTAATTTGACATCTGCAGACCCAAGGTTATGAGGCATACACCTCAAGTACATTCTGCATCTTACAAGGTCATTGCAATCACCATTTCTCTAACCACAAACAAACATGATGGGTGGACCTTTTGGGAAACATTCAATTGCCCATCTAATATACAAATGTCCTTCATACTAAGCATCTGAAGGCTCAGAAGATGATAAACTTAGAAATATGCCTTAAAATTCATTAAACACATGCAAACTTTTAACTCTCAAATTTGAAACATATTTTTTCTGAGCTTAGAGGGATATGGGTCAAAGAATTTTTTGCAAGAATAGATGTACAGTGAGGGTATGCCATTGGTCACATACTACCATCCAGATCATAGTGATTCAACTTGAATAGACCTGTCACCCTTGCTCTTACAGTTACCCCACTGTACTGAAACCCTCTGTTCACACATCTCTCTCTTCCAATAGCCTATAAATTCCTCAAGAGCAGGAAACATTTTATTTCTCTTTGTATAATCAGTGCCCAACACAGTGATTGGCTTGGACTGTTGAGTATATATTCAATAAATATTGGATAACTGGACTGAATTATGGGTCCAGAAACCTAATAGGCTCCTCTGATGCTGACACTAACTTAGTATTTGCAGATGAAACACAAAACTCTCTCCATCTTTAAAGGAAGATACACACACATCTTTGTTCTGGCTCCTATGTTGTGGAGCAAGCTAGCTAAATGTACATGTGGTATATATAAATGCATTCGACAAATGAAATAAAATATAATACTTGTACACTTTTTACGCTTGTGCCCTAGGTTAGAGAATGAAGCAGGTTGGATATGCCTGCCATTCCCTAAGTTTCATTGTGCCACACTTCAAACATTTAATGAATATTCTCCTCATTTAGCTCTGTTTCAAATGGCACCTACTTAGAGAAGTCTTCTCTGACCACCCTTCTAAAATAAGGCCCCTGGGTGCTCTCTTGCAAGTTACCCTGCTTTACCTTCTACATATCACCAGTTAACATCTGAAAGTATATGAGCATATGCATTTATTTCCCCAAGAATGGGAGCTTTATGTAAGCAAGGGCTTCGTCTGTGTGTGCTGCTGCCTAACCCTCACCTAGAATTGTAGTCGCTCGATAAAGAGCTGTTGAATGAATGAATGGGTGATACTCACCAAGTAAGTATTTATAAAGAATCTGGTTTTATTTTCAAGTATCTTGAATGAAAACCATTTCGGCATTAACGCACAAGTAATTTAGTGAGACAGGCAATGACCTGCACATCTGACAAGTATAAAGAGAAATGAACTATGGTATTATTCTCAGATGGGAGACCCCAAACACTTGGAATGGCACTGCAGCTTGTTGAGTGTGTGGCTTCACAATGTTAACAAAGTATTTGAAGAAGAGTCAGGCATAGGATTCAGTATACCAAGCTCATAAAACCATTTTGTAGGCATTGATAGCCAGCAACAGGCACATGGCAAACTTTGTCTCAATTAATAAACAATTGTCAGGAGTATATGTATGTCTGTCAAATGCTGATGCTCAATATTTTCAGGAAAGTGAGTGCTTCTGGGGTTTCATTCATCATTCCTAATATATACTAGGCACTCAATAACTGTTTATTGACTCAATTTGATTGATCTCATTGAAAATATACTTTGAAAATGTTAACAAGAGTAATGCCCCATGGAACAACCTTTATGCATCCACAAAAAAAATATACATAAATTTGGAAAAAATACTGTACTCCAAGGAATCAAAATCACAAAGTAAATTAATTCTTTAAAAGATTTATATGACTAAATTTTTAACTCCTTGAATGGTGCCTTTTCAAATCCAATCTAAAATGTCTAGTGTGTTCTTAATCTAATATAATCCAATGAGCTTTAATAAGCAATGTTGTTCCCACTAGAACCAAAACCCAGCCGTTCCATTTTTGTAAACTTTTGTGTAAAGGAATGAGCTGAACTAATTTTTTTCTGAATTTTTTATATTTAATCAACAACATCATTGCCAAAGAAAACCACTTTTCAGAAGTCTCTCTATCCTGGTTTATAACTTATAATCAAAAACTGGAATTTTGCATCTGATGGGCTTTAGCGTGTAACATTATACTGTCATATCCTTGATGCTATAGTTAAAAGTACAGATAGTTTCCATTATAAAAATTTTCCCTTAGCCTGGTTACCCAGTGAAAAACATTTTCTTGTAAAAATGGTCTTTCCAATTCATAGGTTAAAAACTATTGTGGGTAATTTTTTTTAAAGAACATCAAAACATTTTTGATTGCCTTCAGATAACCTTCTGCATTTATCTTGCCACATCAAATAGCTTAAGGTGTATATGGGGGATAGGATAGTATGATAATAAACAAACAAAGAAATCACATTTAGAAAAAAACAAAACAAAAAAATGTTGAGAATTGAAACCCCAACAACTTACTTATCCTTATCCAGTTAGGGCTATATGAATTGATTTCACCTACAGCCTGTTCTGAACAGCAGGAGAAAATGGAAATGGGGTATAAATATAAGGTCCAGAACAATCCAGTAAGCTTGAATATCACAGATATATCACAGCAGATCTTACAAAGATATACCTTAGCTCTGGACTTCGACCCTTGGTCCCCCAGGGGGTAAAGATACTTGGAAATCTGATCTGTCCTGACAGAGTGAGGCAACCCTCTATGACCTTCCCAAAGCCCTGCTGTGCCCGCTGCTCAGAGGCCAGCACACTTCACCCTAAACTGTGAGCTTCCTTTAATTGTACACTTCACTTTCATTTTCCCTTAAAGTCCTGGTTCAGGGAACTTCTCTCTCTGTTCTGAAAACTGGAAACTACCCAAATGTCATCCATGGGGGACTGGTTCAATAAAATGTGTTACATCCAAACAATGGAAGATCTGCTGCCTATAAAAGAATGGGCTAGATTGTTCTGTACTGATGGGGTGGGGGAAGGTCTGAGGTATATTATTAAGTTTTTAAAAAGAAAAAAGCAAGTAGCTTTAAAAAGTTAGAAAGCTGTATACATGTATTTACCAACAGATGCATGGGAGAAACTTTGCAGAACTTTAAATAATGAATAGTGGTCATCTGCAGGCAGAGTGTGACGAAAGAGAAAGGACTACAAAGCACTTTCATTTTCTATGTGATAAGTCTTGCAGTTTTTAAATTGTTAGAACAAGTGTGTATGAATTTTGTAATCAGAAAAAAATCAGGTTTCTAAGATAATGAAAAAAAGATTGATAAAGGCTTCGAGGCATCATATAAATAACATACTAGAGTAAATCAAGTTTGAACATATGAATGAACCTGTATAAAGCCTATAACTTGAATTCAGCCCATGAACCACCAAAATCGTATGAAATTTTTTATACATATTTGCATTTTCTGGAGAGGGGCTCCCTACCTTTCATCAGATCCTTGTGGGCATCCAAGACCCAAAATAAGGTCACAAACCATGACCCTAGCAGAAACCAAAATAGTTGTCCTATCGCTCCATTCATTTTTATTATCATTTTATCATGAAACACTTTAATACTATCTAATTCCATGGTTCCTGCCAAAGGTAAAGTCTACAATGAGCACCAAAATATAAGAGCCGTGGTTCTTAGTCTCTGCCCTCATTTAAAGTGGCTCCCAATGCCTTAAGAGCAGTTCTAAGAGCAGGATAAGAAGTCACACCAGGCTGGTCTTGGCGACAGAAAACTCCTAATGGGCACTAAAACCCTGCAATCACTCAGGGCTTGAGGACAGCTGTCCAAGGCACAAATAGCCCTGTTTTTTCCATAGAAATGAGAGATTTGTGAAATGGGGGCATGGGGAAGGAGGAGTGCAGTGTGCGGGAGGAAGAAGTCATGGCTGCATTTGAATTAAGATGACCCCATTAGGTGAGTGGGATTAATTTAATCAGTAAAACAAGATTGAATGCAACATCATTATCTGTCAGCCTTAAACTGTTTAAAAGAGCCTTTAATTAAATAGACATTACGACATACAGCAAAATTCTTCTTGCTATGCTATGTCAATACAGCATAAATCGGGGTTAGAATTTATGTAAAAACTTGGCTTCTGATGACTTTTGTGAAGCTGACTACTCCCAAATTTCTGGGAATTACATGAGTCGACCACTTCACCAGCCCTACCTTGACTCCACTGACAGTCTCCAGAGTCAGGTCCCTTACAGTTTCCATAAGCTTTAAGATCAAATGTAAATCAATAACGATTTGTAATTTAAGCAAAGAGGCATGGGTTATACCTGCACTGGCAAAATGAGGAGCATTATTGGTGAAAATCAGGAATAATACTCTACTTTCCAAATATGCTTTCCAGGTGGTTTATCACTGTCAAAATAGGCCAATTGTGGATTTAGTATGCAATTAAAGTGTCAGATATTCCAGAGTTCTAGTGCTGACATTACCTGACTGTGCAGGTTTTAAAGGCGAAGAAAGAAATTGAAGGGTTCACATAATCCACCTAAACCCATCAGTAACCACTGTCACCTAATTGTACTAATATCCGCCATATGCAAAGCATAGAACCAGGCACTATACGAAACAGAAATGAGCTCTCCAGGAGTTTTACAGTTAGCTAGAAAAATAAGATATATATCAAAGATATATAACTAAATATCAAAATGATAGTAGGTAAAAATAATTCCATACTACTGAAATGAAAAGACAGAGAAATGATGTCTCCAGGATTGATAAGAATGAACTTCATGATGAAGGAGGGTTTAAACTAAATATTAAAGGAGTTTGATTTTTGATGGTAAAAATAATGTAAGGGTGTATTTACAGACTATGGCAACACTGTGGCCAAAAGTTGGGAGATGGAAACACAAGCCTAGGCTGGCAAGAAAGTGAGAAGAGCAGAATGAGTAAACAAGTTAGACTAAATGAACCAGCCTTGAGTAGGGAGAAAAATAAGCCTGAAGTGTTAACAAAATAATAATGAACATGTGTTGAGTTCTTACTATATTTAAGGCACTTTAAATGCATTAGTTCATCAAATCCTCAGTGAGGTACCTTTAGTCTAAAAGCAAGGAAACTGAGGCATACAGAGATTAAGTGACTTGCCTTCATTTCACCCAGCTATTAAATGGAGCCAAGATTCAAATCTAGGCAAATCTAACTCAGAATCTGGGCTCAGAATCACCATATTTTTTGACTCAAGAGTGGGAGGCCCCCAAAGGCCAGGCTAAAGAACTTGGGCTTTAGCCTCAGGAGTAAAAATTGGGAGCTCGGTACTTGAAAACCCACTGATAATGCTTATAAGCATGGCTCATCACTAGTCTAAGTCCTGCTCTACAAGCACTGTATTATCTGATGATTTCTCCAAAAGTAATAAGTAATTACTGACCATTTTCTTAACTATAATACTGATTTAGTATATGTGCTGCCAAAGTGAGCATTATATAGTACTGACTTAGATATTTATAAAGTTCTTACTTCAGACTTTATTGGCAGTGTTCATTGTATTGGTATTCCATCACCATACCTTTCCCTTTTAGTCTTTAGGACTTAATTTTACCTGTTATTCACCTACCAATTCTGCTAGAAATACAGCTCATAATAGTAACAGAACAACATATGTTTATTTTCAAATGTTCCCTGAACATATATAACCTTCTTGCAAGGAGAGTCACCCTTGTCAAATAATACATTCATCCCTTAAAAACGAATTTCTCCATCTTAGTTTGATGTCTTAAAAATCAGTTGGGTGCTTTAGTTACAGATGTACAGGACATGACATCTGGACCCTCATAGGGGGCAGGGGCAAACTCTTCCTCTGTTATACCCACAGTAGCCAAATGACTTCTTCTCCCACTGTGGAAAACCACAGAAAACTGTCTCCTAATGATTTACTGCCCAACCCCCAGCCCACAAATCAAAGAATTGGGTTGAGTAAAAAATCAGAAAGAATGGTGGCCAGTGGCTATGTGAGGGGAGTGAGTTTTCAGTTTATTTTCTTAAACCAATTAATGATGAAGCGGCATGGAGGGAAAGAAAGACACAACATGGCTGTGAAAGACTTTTTTCCAGATAAATGGCCAGATATCAGATTCTGTAATAAGTACTTCCACCTATCAAAACACACACACACACACACACACAGACACACACACTAACTTTGGGGTTGAGGAGAGGATATAGATCTTAAAAATACAAGGTGATACTCAGGAAGGCTTGTGGATATCGTAAAATGTTGGAACTTTGAAGGACCCTTTGAACTCATCTCACCTAGACATTGCAAACCCAGGGTCCCCAAACTGTACATGACAGACAGAGGTGTTTGGCTGGGCCTGCAGAATGTTGTTTGTTGTTGCTGTTGTCTTTTAAATTGAGTCAAATTTTAAAGTAGAGAAAATTCACAGGACAATCCAGAGGACCTAGCAGCACTGGGCCATTTTGCCCAATGGTAGCAGTGAACTGGACCGAGAAGCAGCTGCCACTTTTGGAGAAGGCTTGAACTCTCAATTTGCCACAGTCCCCACCACTTTCTCTTGTTCCGGAATATGAAGGCTGGGTATCAAAAGTTCACATAAAAATCAGAGAGAATTTAGTGTTTATACTCACCTCTCCTAGACATTTATTGGAGCTGCCAATTCCTATAAGTATTTGAGTTAACAAGCTCTATTCTAGTCCAGTCCCCTCATTTTGAGAACAACTCAGCAAGGGTAGTAAAGTGACTTACAAAACTTATTTCATAAAAATTTACATACACAAGGGTTCATAGCCTAATGACAACTAGAGAGTATGCACAACTAATTTTAAGCTGTGTGCATACAATGCCAAAATCTGTGGAGCAAAGTTGAAATTTCAATCACTTTATATAGTGCCCCCTCCTCCCGAAAAAGAGCAAAGATTCTCAAGTTTTCAGAATAAATTTACTGCCTATTTTGGCTTGGTATAGACAGTTTCTAATATGCCTAAATTTCAGATATGACTTTTGTTTATCCTGAGGGCATGATTTATTGAGAAGACACACAAAATAATTTATACATGCAAATAGTTCTAAAACTAAATGGGTAAAAACAACAGGGAGAATAAAAATGTTTTTAAAATTTCTCTTCAGAATATTTAACTGATATATCCTCAGGGAAGTGACTAAGATTTATTGAGGGATCACTTGTGACTTAAGATACTTTTCATATATTTACCCCATTTAAACCTTAGAGCAGCTCAAGAAAGGTAGTACTATTACTTCTACTTTATTAGAAAAGATACTGGGGCTCAGAAGCTTTCCATAACTTAAAGATGACCCAGCTATTCAATCAGATACCATGCCCAGATTCAAAAACTGATGAGCACATTTGTAATGTCCATGAGAGCAGAGATTATGGCTTGTCCATGCTCACAAAACGATCTTATTGATATTTGTTTCATTAGCCTGCCCATTGC
Source organism: Pteropus medius (assembly GCF_902729225.1). Taxonomy (NCBI): domain Eukaryota; kingdom Metazoa; phylum Chordata; class Mammalia; order Chiroptera; family Pteropodidae; genus Pteropus; species Pteropus medius. The sequence continues at coordinate 242,358 of NW_024342473.1, forward strand.
CAAAGCCCTCCAAGTGCTATGTATAAGGTCTTTCATAAATGCCATAATCTGAACAACTCTAATATACAAAACTAATTCCTTTAGTCTGGTCCTTGAACAGGTTAAGAAAGCTTTGATTCTTCCTATGGCATAGACAGTAACCCCTAAGCAGGTGTCTGCTAAGGGAATTAATAAAATCTCTTTTCTAAATAAAATTCTCCTTTAGAATTGTTATAAAAGTTAGTAGTCAAGGATTTGGCTGATATACAAGCCAAAAACAAGTTTGCTAATGAATAAGAATAATAATTAAAATCAAAATAAGTAATTCAAGAATGAGAGCTTTTGAAGAGTCAGGAATTTGATGAAAAATTCACTTGCTTTTTTTCTTTCTATAATGAAACAGTTCTTTAACCACAAAACAGCTTTTATAATAATGCAGAAGAGTATGGTTCCAAGTAAAACACTCCCCCCATTTTAATCATGGCTATTATTTTTGAAAATGAAAATGGCTGAGGTCATTGTAATCTATTTTAGGTTTTTGCATGGGTTGGTGGTATTTTTTTCTTGGCTTTGAGTTCTCCACATTACCAGCTAAATATTATGGGTTTTGCTATGTGCCCTTTCAAATCCCATTCTTTTTAATAATGTTGTACTTTATACACATAAATTAGAGTGAATTCCACTTTCTCTCCTAACAACTCCATATGGAGTCCACACTTTCAAGAGGACTAGAACTTGCCTTTCTTTTTTTTTTAATTGTGTGTACTCTTTAGAACAAGTATGATCCTATCTGCATAAAAATGCCATGGATGTTCAAATGCTGAGAGATTAGAAAAAACAGGATTCATGTGGTCCTATTCGAAACCAAACTGAAATATGAGAATAACTTCTGTATATCAACCCCTTCCAACTTCCAAAGACAGACACAGATAAAGAAAAAAACGCCCAGAAATAAAACTCCATCTAGGAAGAAGTCTATACCTATAACTAAATACCTGTAGATTAGGGGAGTCTACAGATATCCAGTAAGGACGCATCAGTGAAGTTCTCTGTCCCCTCCCCTGTAGGACACAGCAGGCAAAATTATCATATTTCTAAAAACACTTTAGCTACATAGTCAGGCCTCCCTTTAGATGTGATTAATATTTCACTGACTTTCTGAACTTAGCTTGGTTTTTTATTATAATTCACTAGACACATCATACAGAACAGCCCAAGATCCTTCTAAATAGCACCAACCCAGCTACACATGAGAGAATGATTTTTTACAAAGCATACATATTGTGAAGGTTTGCCTATTAAAATGCCTTACACTGTTTGTTTGTTTATTTTTTAAAACATCAACTTGCAAGGCCAATGTAATAAGATGCTGCAGCTTTTATGAAAGGTGAAATAATTTTAAACACAGACACACAATGAGTTTATTTATTTAGAAACTTGTTAAAGAGAGTCTGGGAATTCAAATATTCAATGTTGACATTGTACAGAACTGGCCAGGAGCCAGAACTCAGTCTCCAGAGGGACCCATTGGACAAGGAATTCAGGCCTTTCTCTCCTCCCACTTGAGCTAAATAGGTAGAGGCCATTAGTTATACCCACAGCAATATGTGAATCTCACTCAAATAAGCCGCCCTAGCCAGGGCACTTCAAAGGAAGGCAAGTGTATTTAGCTTTTTAGTGCTGAACTACAGCAATATGTCACACTTTTAAAAGAGTTTTGTATACAGTTTCTTCTCTATGTAGAAATATCGCCGAAGTTTCTTATATGGCATGTAAGCAAAGGTAATTAACAAGGATCATACTTTTTTCATTTACTGGGTGGAGGAAAATAATATCAATCTGTGTGTGAACTGGGGATATCGGAGAAGCACACTGCTTCTGTCTCCCTCTCTCTTGTTTTCTGTTCTGTTTATCCCTTTTTATCCTCTTCCTCACACTTGTTCTCACTACACAGCCAATTTCCTTGAGAAATTCCCTGGTAAACTCGGAAGGCCAGAAAAGTGCGAAGGGGAAAATCTAATTTTAGAAAAGAGGACCGTGGCAAATGGAGTGGGGAGGGAAAGAATAGTTCATACTGGGCAGCTCAGCTGAAAAGAAAAGCAGACCCCACAGACCTTTTTAGAAAGTGCCCAGAGCAGTGGCTTCCAGCCGAGGTGGGGTTCACTAGCACTCCACCACTTCGGAAAAATATGCCTGACATACTTATAGTGCGACGGTCTCCCCATCTCTCCCCAGCCTCTCTCACTCCCCTACTTGACCAGGCTGGGAAGGGGCCTGCCCTGAGGGGAGAGTGGATGGGTGAGGGTGCCTGCCCTCCGCACTTGAGTGTGTCCCTGAACCCCGGACTTGTGAATGTGTGAGTGCGTATGTGTGCATGTGTGTACGCGCGGTCAATGCAAACCCTCTCCGAGGGAGCAGCGCGCCAGGGACGCAGCACCTCTGAGGCTGGAGAAGGAAGAGTTCTGGCCTCTGCTTGGGAGTCGGGAGCGAGCAGCTAGCTGGAGGAGGGAGGTGTGGACCCCCACCTTATTCCTGACCAGGGTAAGCTCTGCTTCGCTGTTCACTAGGGCCTTCCCAGCTCCACCCCTACTCCTCATCGGGGCCCACTTTCCCTGCAGGAGGCGGCTTTGAGATGAGGGGTGGGAGGGTGTATCCAGCTCTTAGGAGTAGGACTCTGCCAGGCGCTGAGTACCTTGGGAACGGGGTAAGAGCTTTTGGCCAGGAGATGACAAGTCAAGTTTCTCCACTTCAGGGCGCGCTTCCAGCAGAGACAAAGAGGAGGAGGTGCGGGGAGAGAGGGCACCCAGCCGGGCGTGCCGAGGGCAACAAGTCGTAGCTCCCCTGCCTTCCTCTGCCTTCCTTGCCCTGGGAGGACAGAGCCAGGCGTCCTCAGCTGTGGCCTTCCTGCCCCAGGCCACATCTGCGGCCCCGGATAACCTGGTCCCAACTTCCGAAAATGAAATGAAATAAACTCCAAACTACAATGTGTTTAAAGGGAAACTGTATACAGAGTTATTACCTTAAACTTTATAGAAAAGAAGAAAGCAAAACTTTCATGAAATGATGCATTAATTTCTGTTAGATAAGCGACCTACATGTTGAATGTCTGTCCACTGAGGAGGCCGGGCCTGGATTGTAGAGAGAGGCCTCCGGCTCAGAAAGCATGAGAGCTGGGCTAGCCCGCAAAAGGCACACTCACATGCACACCGTCGCCAAGACCTGCGACAACTCACTCTCTACAAATAAAAACCCGAAAAAGGAGCCTTTCTTTCCATCTTTCCTGCCTGTGCAGCTAATGAACCGTCCTCTTCCACAGTGTTGAGGATGGGGGAGGAGGGGGTGAAAAGCGTTATTAACCTTCCCCTAAACACAATTTTTCTTTTTGGCGAAACACATGGAAATGCTGCAGGAAGACTACACTCCAAGTGCCAAATGCAATAAAGAAGCCCTAAAGCCAGGGTAATGGTCAAGTAATGGCAAATAAACCGCCTTCCTAGAAGGGGCCTCTGCCTCCGTCCAGCGTTTTTCCTCCTCAAAAGTAGTCTGAAATAAACAAATAAGTTTTTAAACAAAGCTCTGTGTTTTAATCTGGGGTTTTTTTGGGGGGGAGGGGGGCTTAAGGATGAAGGAAAATGCGAGTAGGTGGATATATGAAGAGTGCAAGCTGAAACCTTTATTATCTTATTGGGCTGCTAAGGTGAGGAGTTTAAGTATGGGATGGAGGGTCGTCATCTACCTTACCTACTTTTGAGCCTCTTTTTAAACCGAGATCAAGTGTACAAGTAACAAGTGCCCCCCTGCCCGGGGTCTTGCTAATCGCATCGCCTTCTGAGTCTTTACGAGTCTTCTGGGGGGCTAGTAGCTAAGGGGGTTACTCGTTGCAACTCGTTCATTGCTGTAATCGAAACCCTACCGGGTATCACTTTAGAGAAGTAGGGTGGGGGTGGGGGTTCCTTCGGTGTATCAGGCCCTAAACAAGCTGGGCAGATCCAACCTCGCTTCTTTCCCATCACCAGGAGAAAAACAGTTGCAACTAGCATTTCTGGCAAGGCCCAGGTGCTATTCTAGCTGCTCCCTCCCACCCAAAACAAAAAAACGACTAGGAGCCTCCCGGAGCTGTCAGAGTCTGCTTGGATTTTATTTTTCCTTTTGTAAAGATGGGAATAAAAACCAAGGGCTTTAGACAGTACAAATGTCAATCCGCTTGCTTTTCCCTTATTTTTTTCATTAAATGGATTACTTCTCCCAAATGATTGCAACGAATTTATTCTTTTCAACTAACATTTAAAAACAACAAGCCCTATAAGTTGTTAAATGGGTTATGCACTCATTTGGGGTTTAACTTCAGTGGGTACTTTCAGAGTCTGTGGTCCCTGGTCTTGGTCCATAGGATCCTATACCGTAGCCAAGACCGCGACAGGACTTGGCCACCAGAGAAATGTGTAGAGAACAAAAAAGAATAACAAGCAATCGAGAAAACAACTGTTTCCTTGCGATTTGTTTTCACTGCAATATTTACTTTTGTAACGATAAAGGTAGGTTTGTGTTTTTAAAGTAAGCTGGTCACATTGCCTCTTCCTAACCCAGAAAAATAGAGAAACCGGTGCAGACAGAGCAGCGAAGTTTTCGTTGGATTGCACAGCAGGGGTCACCACCACGCGCTAGGAAGCTCGCGCACCACGCGGGGGAAGGAACCAGCGCTTCGAAATACAAAAACGCGTCGTTTTGATGCGATGTCCTTTATTACCCAGATTGTAACTGAAGAACTGTATAAAACAGCTGTTCTGTCTGAGAAAGGCAGCCGCGGTGGCAACAGCTGGAACGGTCCGAGCGGGAACCTGAGGCTTAGCAAAAGTTTGTAAGAGTTCGTATCTGGTTATCAGAATGCGGCAGCGGCATCCTTAGAGATATTATAAACAAAATAAATAGGTCTCCCACTGGATGAATGTCAACTATCACCACATCGGAAAGAGGCGTTTTCTGGATGACGAGTGAGCCGTGCGTGCGGGAATGTTTTAATACGGCAGTATACAACTTGACAATTAAAATTGTTGAAAAAGTTGCTCAAGAAAATTCGAAGAGTGTTGTGTTCTGCTTTCACTTCGGCGGATACCCGGCAAACCGGCGCGCGAAGCTCTCGGCTTTCATTTCACAACTGACGCAGGATTGAAATAGGCTCTCCACCCCCGACCCTAACTGCACCCCCCCCGCCGCAACACACACACACACACACACACACACACCCCTAACCTTTAGTCGCAATGGAAGCCCCCAGGCCTGAAACATATGTACATTTATTCCTCCTCGGATGAAAATAAAGACACCGGCTTCATTTAAAAGCAGACAAGAAAAACAGGAGTTCCACCGGCGCTGGAACTGTTGCAGCTAAGTGAAATGAACAATATCACTGTTGCAGCTAAGTGAAATGAACAATATCCAAAAGAGAGACAGACCGAAGACCCAAAGAGCTCTGTATTTAGGTTGATCCCTGAGAACAGGGCGCAAGGAAGCGTACTGGGGAGGGAGTGAGTGCTTGGGTGAGGACTGGTCGAAACACTAGAAAGGAGCCTACGGCGACAGCATCACGCTGGGGTAGACCGCGCACTCCCACCGCTAAAGAAACGGATTGGGCCGGCGGGAACATGAGGCTTCCTTCCGCGCGGCTGCTGGGGGAACACTGAAGGCTGCAAGGCGTGGGGAGTACTCGGTTTTAATATGCAAGGAAGGGGAGGGGGAGACTAGGTATTTCACTGAGGAAAAGCATCCCACTCCCCCAACCTCTTATCTCTCTGGTCCACAACAAAACAATTAGAGTTCTGTTTTCGGCGAGTGGGAGAGCAAACGGCGGCCTGTCCTCTCCTGAGACTGCTCCAACCCCGCGTGCTGACACCTCGCGGAGGAGCGCTTCGGACTGTTCAAGGTTGCTGCGGGTCTTTGCACCGCCAAGTCCCCTTAGATTCGAGGTAGAAGCATTTGGGCAAACCCAGTCTTGTCGCTTATAATCCAGGTTGAGGCTCATGCTATTTCGGAGAGTGTCGGCTCCGCGGGCAATGCTGGGCGAAGTCACCCAACACTTCCACGAGAAGAGTGGGGGATGGGGGTCCGCCACCCCCCTCCCGGAACCTAATCGCCGTTGTCCCGCGTGTCGCTGGCTGCTCCACTCCGGGCAGGCAGGGGGCGCCGGGGAGGGTTAGTGACCCAAGACCCGAGCTGCGTCCAGAAGGAGAGCTGGAGGCTCCGCCGCGCCCTCTCTGTGGCCCAACATCCCGGCAGCCTGCCCCCTGGGGGTCGCTGGGCGCCCCGCCAGCCTAGAGCTCACGGGCCGGAGCGCGCCCTTTCGACCTCCTTCTCCTCCGTGGCTGCCGCCCCTGGCTACGCGCCCTCCACTCCCCTCTCTTCAGGCGTTCGCGGGGCCTCTTCTCTCCCCACCTGCCCGCAGCTCTGCGGAGCCGGTAGCTCTGCTCAGCCCGTGTCCTGACACACACTCTGCGACTGCAGCCCCCACCCTCGTCTCCCCAACTCCCCACCCCAATCCTCCCGCCGAGCCGCGCACGCCGGAGAGCACCGCCGAGCGCACAGCGCCCACTACCGCAACCGCAGCTCGGCGCAGCCCGCCAGCCCGCGCAACTTCCAGCGGCCGCCTCGCAACTTTTCCCAACTCCACCACCGCTGCCCGCCGCCGCCGCCACTCTGTCTCCCTTGGAGCCGGCCACCCACCCCAGAAACAAACCAGGGATCGAAAATGCTCCTTCCCCAGCCCGCCCCCCCCCGTCCCCGCTCCTCCCACACCCGGGACTAGCTGGTTGGCCAGAGCAACTCTCCTCCCGCCTGGGGGAAGGGGAGGGGAGGGGCTCTCTCATCTCCTCTCCCCACACCCCTTCCCGCTCGCTCTCGCGCTCTCTGCTCCCTCCCACCCCAGACTTGGCTGCCCCCATCCCCACCCCCACCCCGGGGTTGCCACAGCTGGTCGATGCGCGAGGCTACGGACTGCCCGGCTCCTTTGGAGCCCAAACCAGGAGCGAGAGCGCGGGCGGCCGGGCGCGGAGTCTGGGGCCGGCAGGTTGCTGGGGCTGCGCTGCGCCTGCCCTCCACCCGGGCCCCGGAGCGAGAGGCAGCCCCGCGCTCCCTCCCGGAGCGCTGGAGACAGATATGCAAGATGGCAGAGGAGGGGAAAAGCCAATAGAAAAGGGATATTGCACCTACTTGTGGCCAGTTTCCTTGCCCTGCCTTTGGATCTCATGCTGTGCCCAGTCCTGCAGCCGCTGGTGTGTGGTTGGGGTTTTTTTTTCTTGGATCTTTTCCTTCTTTTGCTCCTCTCGCTCCTCCTCTTTCTCTCTCTCTCTCTCTCTCTCTCTCTCTCTCTCTCTCTCTCTCTCTCTCTCTCACACACACACACACACACACACACACACACACTCACTCTCTGTCTTTCCCTCTTTGACTCACTCTCCCTCCCTCTCTCCCTTTCTCTCAATCCACACTCGCTATCTCTCCAGCATTGTCAGTTTGGACACCTTCGCACATGCGCGCTAGACGCCCCTCCAACATCTCAGCGCCGCCAAAAAAAGTTTGGAGCGATTTATCACTTTGATTTGGAGATCTTGTCAGATGGCAATCGCCGAGGAGGCGGAGAAAGGGAGCCATGGGGAGGGCGGCGGGGGGCGGGGAGCGAGCACAGCAAGCCAGACGGTAGCAGACACTTCGCCCCCCCCCCAAAAGAAAGGAATGAAAAGACTTGGGCAGAGTATTGATTTCGTGTTCGAATCACCAATAAGCCTGTATCATTATTACTATTGTTTTTCCCATCATAAATTACAGGAAATTTTCTATACCATCTATACCAAGAAGTGGGGAGTAGGGGAGGACTTTTAAAATCTTTCCCATACTAAAGAACTAGAAAGACTGGACTCTCGACAGATAATCCAGAAGTGAGATTCATCCTGAACTCCGGAAAATCTGCTTCTGCCGCTGCTACTGCTATTGAAGCTATAGCGGCTTCTTTCAGAGTTAAAAGCAGAATAAATAACTGTTTATTTCTCGATTTTAGTTATAATATCAATGTTTGTTGCCACCTTTAGAACATTTCAGTGATCTATTCCCACCAAGTTGTAATTTCCACCTTTGAATCCCAGATCCTGGCGGGCTTGGGCACTTGATATCCTAGACCTCCTGCCTTCCCTGAGGTCGGCTGTCACCTTCCGGCCTCCCCCACCGCTGCCCCGGTCCCCTCCTGCTGCAACTCAGCCTGACTGCCATTTTCATTCACTCGCTTATACCCACAACCTCCGTGGTCATAAGAAGAAGGAGGTGGGGAAATCCATCCTCCATCCTTAAAAAATACATTGTCGAAATTTGCTTTTATTACAGGATTTACCAAGGAGGGGCATGCAGAAATGGGGAGCTCCTAAAGGGTCTAGCTGTGTTTAAGGTATGACTACCTATAGATTTTCTCTTGGTACAACCTCCTTGCATTAAACAGTTTTATTCAATGCCTTCCATGAACCATTTATGTCCCCATTAATATCTGTTGCAAATCCTGCCAGACACCATTAAAGAAAATTACAATCTTTTCAGTCTCTGTGCTGCAACAATACATACTTGATGTTCAAGTTAAAGGAAAAAGAAAAGAAAAGCAGGTCCTGGTCATGAGTTTGGCAAAGGCAGGAGAGGGGAAGGAAGATCTTCGAGAATGACCAGTTGTACCTGTTATTCATTGTCAAAACTAGGACTGGGGGTATACGTGAGCAAATAGCAAGGTTTGTCCCCAAGAGACATCCATCAATGGCTCACAAATATCTTAAATTGAGAAAATCAAAATTCAAAGAATTTACCCTAAAAATGCCCGCCATTTCTCCTTCTCCAGAGTTGTGTAATTCCAGGGGCATTTGGCTGTAAGATACAGATCCCTTGAGAACCAAGGTACAGATCCCAAGAGAGACAGATGTGTAATATAGAAATGTGAGGAAAGGAAGAGGGAAGGTGCGAAGGAAGGAATTACACAAAGCAGGAGTAAAACAACTTCCAAAAGAAAAGGCTCTGGTGCCCACACACATGGGCACAGAACTTTATGGTTTTTTCTGGACTAAAGAAGCAGGTAGGGTTTTTTAAAAATACAATTCCTGTTACCCTGTGCATACAGGTGGTGTACTTATACATTTGGTGGCTGCAAAAGCACCCGGCACTTCAACATTCTGAGTGTAGGTGCCCAGGGGTCTATGAATGTGAGGTGACTGGCTCCACTCAGTGTAGATGGAGGAGTGCCCTCCCTCTGACCAGTAAGTCCTTAGGGAAAAAAGGAGACGTGGGAGTTCAGAAAGGAAGTAAAATATCTAGGGACAGAAATGCACTAGGCTGGCTGGCAAGAAGTTCATAGAAGCTGCTTCTGGTCAGTTTAAAGAACTCTCTGGCGACCTTCACCTAGGCTAGAGGACACAGGGGCAGAGCTGGAGGATCAGGCCCCTCCCAACTGTCAGAACCTAAAGGGCCTTGGCCCCCAGGAAAGGAGGTGGAGTCCACTAGAGACCCAAGAGAGCCCTGGAAAGAAGGAAGCTCTGCCTGGGACCTTTCATATCACTTTCTCATACCCTCCCTTCCCAGCTTAAAAAATAAATAAAAGAAGTTACCATCCTCCCTTCCACTGTTCTAGTTAATTCCTTTCGTCTCATCTCCCAGGGGATCTATATCCGGGTCCCCTTGCAAAGAGGAGGTTAAGAGGAGTGCCGGGGAATTTTCTAGGAAACGAAGGTACCATAGAACCAAACCCAAGGTTAAATACAAGATCCACATGTGAAGTTGCGGTGGTAGTTTCTGCTGAGAAATTATAAACCACGTGGCGGCCTAGGGGGTGTGGTGGGGGCTCTGAAAGGAACTGGGTAGAATGTAGAAGACTAAAGAAAATCAAATCTGAGCCCCCAAATTTGAAGATCACTGTCTTTTAAACTTTTCTAGAGGGCAGAGAGGTGGGGACGACGGCTGGAGCACCCTCCCATTCTGGTTTTGTAAGTCCCCGGGGGTCGCGATCGCTTCAGCGAACGGGTCTTTTGCCTAGTCTTTGCAAGGGTATCGGGACACGAGCGAATACAACTTCTTCTAACTGAAATAATAAACACAAACTCCTCTGTGCCCTCGGGCCAAGCCATTGTGAAAAGACAGGCATTATTCTTTTTGTCGTTTAATAAAGTATTCACAATATCATCACTTTTATTTTCAAACCTGAAACCTGGGTTTCTTTTCCTTTTTTTTCCCTCCCGTTCTCTTTATTTTTTTTTCTTTTCATTTTTTTTAATCATTTGCTTTCCGTCTTAAGTGAGTGTTAATAAAAGACCTAAGTTGCTAGTTCAAGTATGTTTAACCTGGTAGAGCAAACGCCCAGCAGCAGCGGGCTGCGCTCGCCGCCTGCAGCGCGGCGGCCCCGGCGCGCCAACCCCGCGGGTTTCCATTCCCAAATGCCTAGACCTCGTCAGTTCCACCTGTCCCAAGTCTCAGCCGTGAGACCCAAGCAGGTGACTTTCTGTTGAGCTGCCCCTGGGGTTTCCGACATCCTCTGACGGAACGTCTAAGCTGTCGCTGGCGCAAGAGGAAAGAGGCCTCCAACAAGTTGGCGGGGCTGCCTTTGCTGCCTGTTCCCCACCGCCCGCCTTTCCCTCTCCTGCTGAAATTCGTTTCCTTGAGGGGCAATAGCAAGGGCCCCAATGTTTAATTGCGTTTCCTCCCACGGAAGCGGGCATCCTAAAAGCGGTGCCTCCTTAGAAAGTCGATGCGTTTACGGGATTTTTTGGATTTGTTTTACTACTGTCTTTCTTTCTTTTCTTTTCTTTTTCTTTCTTTTTTTCCCCCCCCTTTCTGGTTTTTGGGGTGGTGATGGTGGTGGTGGTGGTGGTTGTCGTTGTTGTTGTTAAGTAGAAGAAGCGAGATCGAGATGAGAATTGGAAGGAAGATGGGTCGTTGAAAAGGAGCACAGGACAAGTATACCCCTGCCCCAACTATGTTTCTTTAATTAATGCTAGAAATGGCAAAAAAAAAAACTGATTTTCAATACATCGCATGCAACAGGAAATTTTCCTTTCCCTGCATTATAATTGAACCATCCCCACAGTGTCTCAGGAAGAAAGTTTGAATTCTTTATGGAGGTATTTCTTGGCCTATTGTCTTTGTGCAGTGAACTTTCCATGTTGCTATTCAATCGCCAACCTATATTCTCCTGGCTACCAGCAAGATTAATTTAATCATTGTAATGCAATTATTAATACTGTTTACCCAACGATGGGTTTCAGGTTGGCTGTTAAGAAATTAAACTCTCGCTGGGTGACCAGAGCTAGGCAGGGGTTTCTTCATGTTGAAATGAAACAGTCCTCTTTATTTAGTCTCAGAGCTCTAGCTTTCGGCCACCGGCTCAATTAGCCAAAATGGAAACAATTTTCATTCATTGCAATAACTCACTGTTCTGGAGATCGCTTTCAAAATATACGCTTTATTATTATACGCTGACCTCGGTGGCGTGGAGTGGCAATAAAAGAAAGGGGCAGGGAGATCTATCTAACCCCCTTGGGCTATAATTATTAGAAATTAATTGGGTTCAGGACCCCGGGTAGTCTAGCTAAATTAATAGCTTGTCTAGTGGTTTAAATCCGAATTTTTAGTCCACGGGAGAGAAAGAGAGAGTCACAGACATGAAATGCAGACCCAAGGGACGCCTGAGTTTACTTGCAAGACACTCATCTATTAAATAGTGTCCAGAATACATTTGTGTTGGGGAGAGTGGGCCGGAGTAGGAGGGGGCGGGGACCAGAGGAAAGAAAGGAACGAGACCGTGAGGGCGGCTGCTAGGGAGCTAAAAGGTCTCGAGTTGATTTTATTCGATTTTTCTTGTCTGCATTGTTTTCGGGAGGGGTTGCATTTAGGGGTTAAAATACAAAATAAAGATCCCGTGTACTCGGAGCTGTGGTGCTGGAGTAAAAGTGAAAAGGGAGCCTTAGGCAAAAGGAAATTACTGCGAGCCCGCGTGACCTTTCAGGGAGGTAATCAATCAAGTGATCAACAGGGATATTTATCATCGCTATATAGGACTACTTCGCCCTGCACGGGCGGGGTGGGGGTGAAAGGAGGGTGGAGACGCGCGCGCGC
>NW_024342473.1:854714-1070510 GCF_902729225.1 Pteropus medius
TGTGTATATATACGTATGTACATATACATGTAAATGTACCCATATATGTATATATGTTTTCGACTACTTCGCAAAGGAATTTGTTTTAGTCCAGATCCATGAAAATGGACAGTGGTGAAGTACAGTATGAAACATTTGTAATGCATATTAGCAAATCATTGCTTTTCACACACATACAGCCACTCGCTGGCACTCAGAAAAGCACAGTACAGACTGGGTCCAGGATGAATGCATTTCTTGGGTTGTTAAATCAAAGATTCATTCTGTTGCTTGCTGTTCCCTCTTCTCCACGCCTATTACCCTTTGCATTGTAATGTCTGCTTATACTACATCCCAGAAACGGCCACTTCCAACCCATAGGCTATCAACTTGAATGACCTTTTATGAGTATTTCTGCAGCTTGTGACACCAATGCTTACACCTTCGTTCCCTTGTATAAAGAGCTGCTCTTCCTTCAATTCTACTCCTACTCCTCTGCCCACATTTTTTCTTTCTTCTTTGTTGCTTCTTATTTTCACCTCTTTTGATAGCCATTTAACAAAGTTCTCCCCTTAGCTCTTTTCTCTGCTCACACACTTTGTTTTGGTGATATCACCCCCTGGCCAGGGCCAGTGGAATTTTCCAGGACCTCTCCGATTCCCTCGATAGCCATGGTCCCTTAGTACCAGCCTCTGTGACCTAGCAATATGAAGAGGGGCATGAATGTTCAGAGCAAATGGGCTGACACGTGCAAAGCTCCTGAGCAGCTGTGGTCAGCCATTTAGACTCTAGGCACAAAGTCTGCTTTGTACCAGGTCTCTAAGGGTGAGGGCTGGTGCTTGGCATAACTTCTCTTCATGGGTTTCCATCAGCACTCCTGTCTCAAGTGGCCGTTCCATGTCCATTGCGCCTTACACATATCTAGCACTTATTTCAGTGTACAGCGTTGAGACTGCTTAAATATTACTTGTTCAGAGAGAGTACTTTGTGATGGTACTTCGATTCATTTTCTTATAGCACTGAGCACAAGTTGTAATTATTATATGTATTTATTTGCTTGTTTTCTGCCCCACAGCCTATTTATGTTTTGAAGCACAGCTTTTTTGAAAAGGGCTGTCCCGGTAGGGATGGTAATTCCTCTTGGGCAAATACCTTCAAAAGTAAAAGTATGATCTTTGCACCAGTTTCATTGGAAAAAGAGTGAGCAGGAGGCAGACCTGCTGGGTCTTTTGCTAGGTATGTACTGAGAGGTTTCAGAACCTGAACCAGGGCTGCTTGTTTGCTTTAAGGACACACCTAGCCTTGTTAAGTTGGAGACCTGGCCAGTAGTCACAGCAGCTGTGCTAATAGCAAGAACAAACATTACTGAGCATTAACTATGCACTCCAGTTATACTGAGCACTTTACATACATGATCTTAATCTTCCCAAGATGGTTATGATGAAAAGGCTAATGTTATTTCCATTTACTGATGATGAATCCAAGATCTGGACAGGTTATCAGGACTTCTCAATCTTTTTCATCTGATATAACAGACTTAGAGAATAATAGTATTTGTATGGATATGGGAAGGATGTCATGTGTAAAGGGGCAAGGATGCTCACAGGTAGAGGTGACTAGCCTGGGGCCTTGGCCACTTCCCAGCTGCCCTGAAGGCTGAGGAATCAACATATTGGCACATCTATAATTTTTGGGAAGCTCTAGGTTAGGTACATTTTGTAAGTCATGCAAGTAGTAAATGGCAGAGCAAGGCTTGATGTGAGGGAGATCAGCTACAGGGACTCATTACTATATAGGGTTGGGAAATGCACGTGCGTGTGTGCATGTGTGTGTGTGTGTGTGTGTGTGTGTGTGTGTGTGTGTGTGGGCCATGGGGAGTTGAGACATTGGATATTTCTTTATAAATTTTCCCCCTCTTTGGGTTCTTTTTCTACCCTAACTCATACAGAAAATGTAATTGAAACTCTTTATTTTACAGAGGGAAAATTGAGGTCAAGAAATGTGAATGACTTGCCCAAGGGTCCCAAGCTGCTGAGGGACAAAGCTGGAACTAGATCTCAGGTGTCCTGACCTCTGACCTAGACCCTACTGTCTCTTGCAGCACAAGCGTTTCACGTGTGCCTGTCTTGTTTCTTCGCATCGATGCCAAGCTCTTTGTCTTGAAGTTCTTTCCTGCCTTCCTCAGCACCTCTGCCATGCTGAGCCCAGGGCAAGTGGCCAGCATGCTAGGCACTCTTGGGATGTACTGTTCACTCTACCAGGTGCTGTAGAAAATGTGAAAGAAGCCCCGGTTCTCCTGGGTTTGCAGGAGGGAACTCATTTTCACAATTAGCAATTTGAGAAACTTGCAAGTTTCTATAAAAATATGTTCGCCTTCTCTGAACTGGTAACTGACAGCCTTCCTACAGGGCTGTCAATCAGCCCTGTATAGAGGAGCTACATGCACTTCACAACACCCTTCTCACTGCTGACAGGTGACAGAAAGGTGCTGAGCTTAGAAGTCATTTCTGTGACCTGGGTTATAGAAGTTTTGAGCTAGAAAAGTGCTCTCCTAATTAGTATAATAGAGTGAGCGGTAGGCTCTTTTGAAACCCCAATAAGAGCGAAAGTTTCCTTGATTCGTTTGATTCTTTTCAGCAAGTTTTTAAGTTTTGGGGTGTATGTGTCTGCATGAAGCAGCTTGGGAATAATAGTCTCTGGAGCTAAGCAGAATTCAAGGCAGACTCGGCCTTTGCCACTGACTGCCTTGTGGTTCTGGACAAGTCACCTAACCTCTGAGAGCCCTGGTTTTGTTATCTGCAAAATGAGTGTAATAATGGCACTTATTTTGTAGGATTTGTTGGAAGGGTTATGTCATTGGTGTTCAGCTAGCGCCAGGCACATTATAAGTCCCCAATGATTTAGCTATTATGATTCACCACAAAATGGGAACACTGATATCTACCAAGCAGAGAGTTTGAGAGGATTAAATGAGTTGATGTATGCACAGTGCCTAGGGCATAGTTTTTGTCTAATAATCATAAAAACAATAGTAATAATAACAATGCCTAACATTTAGGGAGTGTTTAATAAGTTACGGCTTAGAGGCTTTATAAACATCAGGGAGAGCTGCTATCATTATTAAAATTTCAACATGTAGCTGTGTATTTGGATACTATTTTGGAGAGCTCATCTTCAGAGGCTTGAAGACTGGTGTGCACTTCCTCCCCACCCTCTCAATGTTTCTGCCTTTCCCACCCCCCAGTATGGTGGTTCTAAGCAGTTCTCAGATATATTTGGGGGAACAAATAAATGCAAATTTGTGGAATGAAGGAGTGATCTAGATCATTGAATAGGTTGCGAAAGGACCGATCCCCCTGGTGTTCACCTCTTAAGTCTGGCTTCGGTTCGAGGAGGGGAAATTGGTTTGTTCTGAAAAACAAAATAAATAAACTCACTAGACTAACTAGATAGACTCTGAATCTTTACAAATCTTCCTCGATCATGAAAATCTGACATGAGATGAATACAGGAATGGGGAGACTCTGCTTAAGCTTTGCGAACGTCCACAGAACCAGCCCAGGGAAGAACTTGGGAGCCTCACCTGGGGGAAAGCCATCTGTTTGACAGAGCTCTGCTTCCCTTACCACCTCCCCAGGGATTCAGTTACCCGATAATGAATTAGAAGATGCTAAAGAACAAATGAGGATGGTAGGAAATATGAATTACAAACACTAGTGCTAAACCATAAACTAAGAGTGCCAAGCAGAATGCCGCTCAGTGTGGTGATTCTTTATTGTCTTTTAGATCCTTCTCATTGATTGCATTTATTAATCCACATTTAGTGAGAAATACTGACTTCGAAGATCTCAGAGGAGGCTTGCTGGAAGAGAGGACCATGAGTTTTGGAGTCTACTAGTCTTAGATTTTAGTTCTGGCTCTGCCACTAAATATCTGTCTGCTTCTCAAAAAGTTACTTTAACCTCTGACTGTCTGGCTCCTCATCTGAGGGTGGAACTAAAGTCACCCCTCCCTCCACCGGGTTGGTGAGAGTGGAAAGGAGGTGCTACCTGACAGCACCATACGCAGTGTCCTGCCCACAGGGTTAGTTTACTCCCCCTCTTGGCATCTGTGGGGATCCTCTATACTAGTGTTTCCTGTTTCTACTTTCACTGTCTGTCACCAGAATGGTGTTGTAAATCCATCATTCTAATGACAGTATTTCAAAAACATTCTCATTTATTATGAACTAGAGAAAGCACATATCTTTTCCACTCAGCCTTCCTCATCCACCCATGCCCGAATCCTCTCCATCCTAAGCTTCTTTTTGATGTCCACGGTCAGGGCCTGGGACCTCACAATCTCTTGCCTGTTCTATACAGTATGCACATAACCAGCTTCTCCAGCCCTCTTCTCTCCTCATTGTTACTAAAATACAGATCTGGTCATGTCACTGAACTTCTCAGTGCCTATGGAATAGTATCTGACCTTCTTGTCTTAGCCCCCAAATCTCTTCTCTAAGAACCTGTTTCATTTAGTGAAATATCTTGATGGACCATTTTGTTTAGAAGATAATAGATTTTGGAGAATGGCCAGGATGAACTTGGAGTGAGATAGCCATATACAAACTGCTCTGGATAAGATATGGACGAGAGTCTTTGAGCTTGACAATGAACAGGCTAGGGAGTTTGAAGGAAGACAGCTGCCCATCAGTGGGGCTGGAGGCTAGAGCCAAGAAGAGAGGGTTGGTGGCCATTCTCTAAAAGCAGGGAGAATTGGAATGTCTTATATTTAATTGTAAGCTTGCTGTCTGTTGGAATGGACTGCATTGTATCTTCCATCTCTGGCCCAAACTTTCCATAAAGTCCACTGCACATACAATCTTGCCTTCCTGATATTTTGAGGAGGAAGGATCTGGGTGTCATCTAGCTGGATGGTGAGGTGAAGAAAAGGGACATCTGGAAGCGAAATGCAGGCTGGAGACAGAGACTCTGTAGAAATAGACATTTAGAATTGGAAGAGCTGGGAGAAAGGAAGCCTCACAACTCCCTAGGGGCTCTAGATTTTCTATTTGTGCGTTACTGGGAATCAAAACAAATTTTACTTAAATATTTCAGAACAATTTGACCTCAGCAAACCGGAGGGCTTAAGGGTTGTGCATCCATTGTAGATCTGGCAGTGACAGCCAGTTTCCATTTTCTTTCCCATCAACAGAATCCCTGTAATACTGAGATTGGCAATATAACCAGTCTGAAGACTGCATTTATCAGCCTCGATTGTTGTGGCTGAGTATCCAGGTTTTAGCCAATGTTAGTAGAAGTTGTAGGAACAAACTTATGAGTAACCTTTTTATAAAGAGGACAAAGATGTGGGAAATGACCTGCCTCAACTTTCTGTTCTTTTTCCTGCCTTCTGGAACTGAGACATACTGACTGGAGCTCCAGCAGCCATTTTGGATCTTGAAGTCACCTTGAGGATGGAAGCCAAGCATCTGGATGGTAGGGCAGAAAGATCAAATAGCCTTAGTCCCTATGACTATGGGAGCACAATAGCAGCCTCCCTTCAGATTTCTTTTACATAAAGACAAGTGAAGTTATCTCTCATTTTTAGTTTTCTATTGTATGCAATTGAACCTAATCCTTATCTGCTAATATAGTAGCAGAATTAGAAAGTGATTAAAGAGTGGGCTCTGGAGTCACTCTATTCCTTGCTTTCACTCTATTTCTTGCTCTGTCACCTCTTAAGCAGTAGTCTTAAGCAAGTTGCCAAACTTTTCAGAAGCTTTTGCTTTCTCATCTTTAATACGAGGATGATAATACCACTTATCACATAGGGCTTTTGTGAGGTTTAAGCAAAACAATGTGCTAAGCACTTAGAACTCTTTTAGTACATAGTAAGTGCTCAATAAATGGTAGCTGCTTCTGCTACTATTACTATTATTACTACTATATTCATAGTTACTTGCCAGGTTTGGTGTTCATAAAAGACCCATTAATAAGCAATGAGTCCTTTAGGGTAGAGATAATTCTTATTTATTTTTGGTGCTCTCCCAGGACTGGTATATGGTGGGTACCTACCACATCTTTACTGGACTATATGTTACTAGATTTTTGCCAACTATTTATTATGAGTAGGTGATAAAAATTACTGGCATTGTGAACCAGGCAGGGGACCGATGTTGTGAATACATACTGTCATTTAATCCTTACCAAAACCATTTGGGATATGGGCTTAGAGGGTTATTATAGAAAGTGAATAAACTTAAGAGTAATTCAGACCTATATTCTCTCTGAGTTTCAATTTTAATAATATTAAAAGAGAACTGGAGATAAACTTAGAAAAAAAGTTAAACTGGCAATCCTTCATACAAACTCAAGTTCATAGGAGCATCCTGGGGAAGGTTGCTTTTAACTGTCAGATATCACTGGCATGAGAGCTTTGCTTTGTGTTTTATCCTAGCCAAGTGAATTAGAGAATTTCTGTAAACCATCTTGCCTCCATCCCTCAGTCTCTCAACAAGGCTATAGATAGGAACTAGGAAGAAAAACAATTTCCCCACCTAGTTTACTTCATCTGGTATATATGAAAGGACTTTTTCAGGTTTGGTAATGGGCTTGGGGTCTGGTTATGGTCGCGGAGCTATTAAAGTGTGGATAAGACATTTTGGACAAAGGGTAAAGGTTATAGCACAAGCTCCTGCATCTGAAGTTTCCTTCCACTGTGATAGGGCTGTGGGCAGTTCTGGTGTAGATGCAGGACTGGTAGGAGGAACTTAGAAAGTTATTGTAACTTTGGATCTTGTCAAATTGTAGAGAAAGCGGTTCTCTCTCCTCATCAGATTTGTTTCATGTTATAAGCTGGTTTACATGGCATAGGGGATGATGCCACAAGGCTAAGAAAATCCCATAAAAACCTGTTGGCCAGATCGTTTCTATCCTAACATACGTTTCCTCTTCTTGTAGGTCATGGCTGCAGAGAAGGTAGGTTTTGGTTCCCATAACAGAGTAGTTCTTAACTCTGGCTGCACATTTGAATCCTCTGGAGAACTTAAAAAAATACCAACCCCTGGGTTCTACCCCAGTCCAATTGAATTAGAATATCTGGGTGGAGCCTGAGCATTAGTATTTTTAAAAAGAAATTGAAAGAATTCAAAGATGAGCCATAAATGGGGAGAAAATATTTGCGAAAACACATATCTAATAAAGGTCTCATATCCAGAATGTATAAAGAACTCTTAAAAGTCAACAATAAGAAAATGAAGACCCAAATAAAAAATGGGCAAAACATTTGAACAGACACTTCCCCAGAGAAGACAGATGAATGTCAAATAAACACATAAAAAGATGTTCAAAATATTAGTAATTAAGAAAATGAAATTAAAACCACATTGAAATATCATTGCAATATAACTTTTAAAATGGCAAACAAACAAAACAATTACAAAAAAAACAACACATGACAATTGTGAGTGCTGGCAAGGTACAGAGCAATTGGAACTCTCACTTATAGAGGGTGAGAATGAAAAATAATACAGCTACTTTGGAAAAATGTTTGCCAGTGTACTATAAAGCTTGCCACAAAGACCAAAAATGCCACTTCTAGGTATTTATTCAAGAGAAATGACAACCTGTGTTCACATAAAAACTTGTATACAAATATTTATTAATGGTTTTATTCATAATGACCCCAGATTGGAAATAACCCAATTGTCATTCAACTAGTAAATGGATAAGCAAGCCGTGGTATATCCATACGAGGGGATTCTATTCAGAAATAAAATGGCACAACCCACTGATATGAACAATATGAATTTATGTTGCATCATATTAAGTGAAAGAAACCAAACTCAGAAGCTTATATACTGAATAATTCCATTTATATGACAAGTAGTTGCCAGGGGTTGAGGGAGGGAGGAGAGAAAAAATACAAAGATGTAACATGAAAGAATTATTTGGAGAGTGATGGGACTTTCCGTATCTTGATTGTGGTAGGAATTTCACAATTGTATGTGTTAGTCAAAGTCATAGATTTGTATATTTAAAAGGGTAAATTTTGTTGTATGTAATTATAACTCAATAAAGCTAACTCCGCCTTCCCCAATCTGTTATTTAGAAAAAAAGTTGCCCAAGTGATTTAAATTCATAGTCAAGGTAGAAAGATATTGTTGGCATAACAAATTTGAATCTAGGTTCTGTTATTTAAATTTTAATTTCTTCACATGTAAAACTGCAGACAATAAAACCTACTTTGAAGAGATATTATGAGTTTTAAATATGATAACATATGTCAAACTCCTAATGTGGAACTTGGCACCAAACAGTAATAACCACTTATTTAGTACTATATATCAGGCATTGTACTAGGCACTTTATAGACATCTCATTTAGTCTTCACAACTCTAGTAAGTATTATTACTATGACCATTTTCAAAGTGGAGAAGGTGAGGCTCAGAGAACTTATGGAACTTGCTAAGATTTCACAGGTCAGTGGCTGAGCCAGTTTTCAAATCTAAAATTAACATTACTCATTACTGTACCACTTCTGAAATCTTAATTTCAAACATCCCACTCTTTGACTTCATTTATACTCTTCTAGCACACTTTTTCAATATTTTAATTTCCTGGACTCATTGAGAGCACCTATCTCCATTGACCTTACCACTTCTCATGAATCTCTACTACTCTTATGTTCTCACTTTCAACCTAGACTGTGTGGTCCTGCACTGTTTCCTTGGAAAACACCCCTAACCTCATTGCTTTTTCCTCTCTGCCTCGAAAAAGCTAAACCCCGTTAATCTCAACGTTTTATTTACTCCACTCTTGCAACCAAGCAGACATCTATCCTGAAGATAAGTGCAGACTCTGGAGACTGGACTCACCTTCAAATTTAACCATGAATCTTAAATGGGCAGTTGATTTAGTACACTCTGCTAGGCATCTATTAGCAAAGGTGTTAGCTGTGTTTATCTTAATATTCTAGCAATATAAAAGTGAACACCTGACCTAAGAAAAGCCAATCAGAGTCTTTCATTGATGTTTGATATGTGGATACTGGATGAGAGAGAGAGAGAGAGAGAGAGAGGAGAGAGAATAAATAGAAAGAGGAACCTGGTGTGGAGGAAGAGGATACCTTTGGAATATGTTGAATGAAGCTATGTTTGGAACATCCAGATGGAGATGTTTGGTAGGCAGTGTGAAGCTTGGAGGACATGTATATGGCTGAGGTATGAATCAATATAAGCGTGGGGTTAACGATGGCAGTTGAAACCATGAGAGAGAACATAATTACCTTAGAGAGAATGTAGAGTGAGAAACACCAACATTTGAAGAAAAAGTAGAGAAAGGGAAGACATGAAGGAGACAGAGAAGAAATGATCAGAGTTATGAAGAGAATAAACTAGAGAATATAAAATGTTTCAAGAGTTCCAGTGACATAAGTTCTAAAAAATATCTATAAGACTTGGCAAAGAGGATGTCATTGGTGACCTCATTTAGGTTAGTTTCATTAAATAGTGGGGGCAGAAGCCAGAAAGTAGCAGGATGAAGAATGAAATGGAGGTTAAGAGCCATCAATGAGAATTCTTGAGGAGTTTGAATGAGGAGAGGAGAAAGATTGGAAGTTGATAGAAGAGAATGAAGAATTATATTTTAGAATAGGAGAGACTTGACTAGGGGAATAAGACTGTTGAGGAGAGGCTGAAGATACAATTGGAAAGGGGGACTGTTGAGAGTAGACGATGATAGAGTTAAGGGAACAAAGAACTGAAAGTGAGGGCATTTTACCTTCTGGAATGAGAGGAAAGGTGGCAAGTGTGGGTGATGATTGGATATGGATTTGGTGGTGGAATGTTTAGGGAGCTCATGGCAGTTATCTTCAAGGAATAAAGGTTGTCTGCTCTAAGTTAGGAACTATGCATGGAGCGGGGCTTGAAGAGAGCAGTGAAAGTGTAGAAAACTCATTGAGAAGATTTGACAAAGGGCAAGTGAAAGAACTCATGGGCCCGGCAGAGGGAGGCTGGAGACCACAACTCTGTGGGGTTGAGTGACCTTTTCCAAGAGCTCTTGTTTACCTAGGTGCAGACCTGAGAAGGCAGAGATTCTGGGATGGATGGGATGGATTTTACTGGGCAGTTTCAGAGGCGGTGTGTTGGACAGGGAGTCAAGGGAGAGGGGGGAATTTTTGATAAGGTTTAGGATCATGTATAGTGAAGGAATGAGCTATGGTCAGAGAGTGGAGTTTTAGTTTAAGGTTCTTGACACAAAGCCATTCTGGGTGATGACAACAGCAGGGTGTGACCATGAGCATGGTGACTGATGTGGCACCAGTAGAGGCGAGGGTCATGGGCATAACAATATCCAGTTATAGCTAGGCTACCTGGATGTTCAAATTGTCTGGGATTATGACAAAAGCTGGGCTGGAGAGAAAGATTGTGAGAGGGAGTGACTGAGGAAGTGAAGACATCAGGGTATGTATGCATTGTGAGTCAGGGCGCATGAGCCTCAGGAAGGCGATTGTCACTGACAGGCATTGTGCCAAAAGCTTTGCATATATTTTCATATTTACTCTTTATAATAGCACCATTAGTTAAGCACTATTATTATCCCCATTTTGCAGATAAGGAAAACAAAACTGAGAACTCTGAGAGGTTTAGTAGCTTTCTGCAGGCCACACTACAGTGAGACAGGGTGGAGCTTTGATGTGATGGTGGAAGGACAGGGCTCTGGAAGGGCCGTGGGGAGGCAGACCCTCCTGATCTGGTGAGTGGCCAGGAGGCTGGGAATGACATCTTTCCCAGATTGGGTGGCAGGGCAACAGTGTTTTTAAGTTTGATCCAAGTTTTAGTTAAGGCCAGAAAGAGAAAAAGACCATGTATTAAAAAGTCTGAAGGTTGAAGAGAGTTAGATTATTGCGACATGGAGAAGTTGTCAAGGAAGAGGCAATATGGAGATGATGATATAGGAGTGGAAAGAAGACAGTGGAGGGGACTTTCTCTAGTTGAGTGACACCGAGTAAGAGGTCTGGTTGAAGAAACTGGCTATAAATATGCTAACTTTGGCATAAGCTATTTTGGTCTTGACCTTGGCTGGGGCTCTAGGAGGATTCTGGCTGGCCTCGACAAGGAGATGAATCAGTCATAAAGCATAGAGAAGTGTTATGGACGTAGCCATATGTGGAGGAGGGGTCCTTGATTGGGGAAGGTGCAGTCTTTTCTTTTGGTGCCTGGAGCTTTGGTGAAGTCATCAGTTACTGGGCAGTACAGTGGCTTTCAGTGGCATAAACAACCAACTCTCTGAAAACAAACTAACTCTGGTTTGTAGCATTTGCCAATTTCTGTGGTATAAATACTCCCATCATAACCAATTTCAAGTTAACATGACCTCACTGAATGCAAAGCTGAGAAGTGTGCACAATCGGGGCTCTTTGGCAGCTGGTAGGAACAGGCTCCTGTACAACGCTGGCTGGTCCAAGCTCAGGTCCATCTGAGCAGCAGAAAAGCCTAGGTTATACAGCACTCATGGGCGCTGTGACAGGGGGCAGCCTCGCAGAATGAGACTGGGTCTTGTTCTGGTTTCTAAATGTACTGTGACATCATGAAGGGTAACATTTGGGTGATTCGTCCTCAGGAATCATTGTGGTTTGGGGAATGGGCCATAACAGGACGGATCTGGGGAAGATTGAGCAATCTGCGTTAACTGAGGAGGACTCTTAGCCATTGGCTCTGTGACCCCTGTAGGGACTCCCCAGTTACATGTCTGCCTTTTGTTCTACCATTACTGGGCCATTCCATGTGATAACACTTTAAGATCTACAAATTTGTGGTAAAAATCTGTCACCTTCTCCCACATAATTTCTTTGCCAAATGAGTTTGAAAATAATTGCAATCAGATTAATAGAATTTCAAATACCCATGAAATTCATCCAGGTGAATAATTTATTTTAATCTATAAGGAAAAAATATCCTCTGTTCTGCAGCAACTTCAATTATTAGGATATTCATGCATAATAGAGAATGGCTTCAGAAAAAGGAGATGGTAAAACCAACAAGGAAATAAGCCATGACAGGAGATAAATAAAATCAGTCTGGAAATATTTTTCTCATCAAATTGCAAAAATGTCAAATGTAAACCAATGTACTTTCTGGTCACACGTTCCTACTCTGTGCATCCCACATGAGTGAAGACTATTTAGTCTAGATATACAATATTAGTGCAGAACTTTTCTTGCAATGGCATGTATTAGTACACAGATCTTCCCATATAAGTTAGCATTCTTACTTCTTACGAAACATTTGAAAAGACCATGACATTCTCCCGCTCATGGATTGAACCACATGATCTGCCTGATGCTTTTGCATTATAACCACCAAAAAACAGAAAATTTTCTTTTTCCTTCTTTTTCAAATTGTTCTTTAATCTATCTCTGGCATTCTGGGAAGGTACCATAGATCACAACGGAAGAGGAGGGAAAGGCAAAGGAAATAGGAAAGCTGTTTCACAGATGATAAATGTTTAGGTCCTAGTACTTAATTTAAAAAAAAAAAAAAACAACAATGATTTTTTAAAAGGATTCTTTCTGAAGAAAAGAGAAGGTGCTAATTTAGCTACCTCTGTAGAATATCAGTCTGTTGAAGTTCTGTGGCAGATGTTGCTATGTGAGTCTCGCAGTGGCTTTACATTTCTCATCTTGGTTTCCTCCTTTTGAGAGTCACAGTGCCAATTTGAGGCTCATCAAATACCAATCATATTAGATTTACTGACTTCTCATTTTGCTACTCTGCCTAGTCTTTATTCATTATTTATATCATGGCTATCTCCTCCCTCTCACCACACAAAAAAATTAACTTATCTTCCAATGAAAGGGAGAATTATAATAAAAATAGAGCCATTAAGACATGATGGGAAATGAGAAGTTGGAGATGGCTGGGAACCAGAACAATTATTTGTATCAAAAAACCAGCGAAAAGGGAAGCTACTACAGTTGAACCAAAACGTAACCCTGAACTCCCTGGCAGTCAAAGCACAAAGGAAGCAGGATGACCCGTCTTCTGCCACTTCATACAGCTCATCACTAAATACTCTAGAATTGTAGGACGAACAGCCCGGCAAGCATGCTTTCCGCAGGCCTTCTGCTGCTCCGAGACACTTACCTGATAATATGGATGCAACAGCTGCAATGATGAAGGACACAATGACACCAGGTCCTGCCATTTCCTTGGCCACCAAGCCAGATACCACGTACATCCCAGTGCCCACGCAGCTGCCAACACCAAGGGAGATCAGGTCCACAGTGGTGAGCACCTGGGCCAGCTTGGTGCCGTGTGCCGTGGTAGCCCCTGTTCCCTCCAGCATGGACTCTACTGGTTTGGTACGCAGGATTCTAGAGTGCATAGCATACCAGGCGGCTCCCCACTGCACCCGCCGGGGGTCCAGGGAGGCGAGGAAGCCACTCATCCTGAGTGGTAGGGGTTACAGTGAAGGTCAACTGATGGAATAGGGCTATGGAAGCCTTAGTGGATGCTTCTGGAACTCATCTAGTGCACGGAGATCTCCCTTTTAGGAAAGGTCCAGAGGGACCCAAAGCGGCCTTCTCCTGGGCATGAATGTCTGTAGGAAAAACACAAGAAAAAAGAAGATGAGACCAGGTGGGAAACAAACCATGACCTAGGGACAGGATTGGAGGTCCATGCACTGCACTGGGAGAACCGGTCTATCCTGTGTACTCACGCGCAGGAAGGTTGCTTTTCCCTTGGTGTCCTCTCCAGCGCTAAATGACGGTCTGTAGTTTGCACTGTGTTGCATAGTTGTTCTGAAGAGAATGGTCTGAGTCAGGACACTGCCACTTACTTCTCTGGGACCTTGTGTAAGTCACTTCACTTCTCTGTACTTCGGTTTCAACTATATAGTGGGGCTAATAAAGTCTGACTAGTAAAGATTAGAGTATATCTGAACCAAGCTTAAGACAATGTGTGGCACATGGAACATGCTAATCTGTCCAAACTCTAAGTATTTTTCACCTGGTTTGGCCAAGACTTTGTCTGTGATCCTTGGGCATATTCTTTGGAGACACAATAGCCTCATTGTTTTGCACAAGGATGTAAAATTAGATCTATGACTCTCAAGAGGGGCAGTACTTTGGAAGGTTTTGGAGCCTTGCTCTCCAATGAAATGAAAATGTTTTGAGCATTTTTTTTGGGGGGGGGGTCTCAAAGATTGAGGAGGGAGGGAGTGTCCTTGGTATTTGGTGAGCAGGCTCCGGAGATGCTGAATGTGTGAGAATGTATCTCATCAGACATCCTTGTAGACGAAAATTCTGGTTGCGATGATCTGAACCTAAATCCTAACTCTGTTTATCATATAAACACTCGGGATTTTTTAGGGAGGATTTTAATATAGAAGTACATTTAAATTTCCAGATATGCCACTATAGAATAAATTGAAGGAAGATTGCAAATTCCTTAGTTTGGAACTTAAGAGGACTTCTTCACACTTTCAGAAAACCAAGGCCCCCACGGCAATGCTACCGTGCTGCTGCATCTCCCACGCAGCACACTGTAGCAGCCTGCTGTTTGGAACTGGCCCATTTACAGTATTTTTCCATATAGTGCATGTGTCTGACAACTTCATTTGGACATGCCTGCGTGTTTACATACTAAAATATGCTATATACAGGTAGATTACTATATACAGAGTGTTTACATACTAAAATATGCTATATATAGGTAGATTACCCATGAATTTTGCTTCAAACATTAAAGAGGGGTGTAACGAAAACACTTATTACAAAAAAGGTATTGGGTCTGATAGAGTTGAGAACTATTGTATTAGATGATTTCAAAAGTTTTGTCCAGTTAGAAAAATGCAAAGATTATATAAAGCGATTTTCTTTGGAAGCCAGAAGCTTTAAAAAATTCTATAAAGAAAATTTTGAGGTATGGCTAAATGTGCTGCTAAGCCTAGGACATTTGCATTTATAGTAAGTACCAGTTCATGTAATCTACCAATATTATTAATTAATACCACTTAGCACCTAATGTAACACTTGTATGCTTCTAAAGCTTTTGCAAACACTAACTAATTAGAAGAGTCATGCGAAATGTGGCAGTTTGGTTCACAGGGGTTGGGTGATGGCCCTGCTGGTTTAATTTCCTCCTGGATTTGACAATGATGCTTCATACTGGATTTTGGCTGTATTTTAACTCTTGATAACACCTTAAATATCAGTATAGTAGGATAGTGTCACTATATATGCCGAAGTCATTTAAAACCTAGAGTGTTAGCACTTTTTTTTTTTTAAGATTTTCAGATTTGTGAGAAAATGTGTCACATGTATATCAGAAAGGCTGCAAGAACAATTGCTTTGCTTGAGCTCTTGTGGGGAAATTAATTTATACATCTATTTAATTTCAACTCGGCCAGCATGTATGGAGCATCGATGATATGCCATGCATGGTATTAGATGTGGTACCTGGTCTCATGGAGCGCCAAGTCTAGAATGGGAGATGACGGACAAACAAGTCACAATGCAAAGGAGGAGGTTTGTTTTTTTCTGGAAAGCTTTTTTTTCCTCGTACAAAAGCATAGCATGGCTATTGCAGAAAAATCAGACAATATAAACAATGACATTCAGTGAGGAGAGACAAGAAAATACAATACACAGGTAGAGAAATAGAACCAGATGTTTCAAGAGAGAGATAGGGCTATGTTATAGGTTGAATTGTGTCCCCCTACAGTTATGTGTTGAAGCTCCACTCCCCAGTACCTGAGAATGTGACCTTATTTAGAAATAGAGTTGTTGCAAATGTAATTACTTATGATGAGGTCATACTGAAATAGGCTGGGCACCTAATCTGACTGGTGTCCTTATAAAAAGAGATTTGGCAAAACAGGAATAAACTCTTAGATATAAAGAACAAACTGATGGTTGCCACAAGGGAAGGGGTTGGGTGATGGGTTAAAAAGAGGAAGGATTAAGATGTACGACTTAGCAGTTATAAAAAAAGTCATGGAAATGTTAAGTACAGTGTAGGGAAAATAGTTGATAATATTATAATAACTATGTATGGTGTCAGATAGGTACTAGAATTATCAAGGTGATCACTTTATAAGTTATATAAATGTCTAATCACTGTGTTGTACATCTGAAAATAATATAATATTGTATAGCAACTGTAATTGAAAAATAAAAAAATTATTAAAAAAAGAAATTTAGACACAGAGCCACATACACACAAAGAACAAGATGTGAAAATGAAGGCAAAGGCCAGTGTGATGCATCTACAAGCCAAGGAACACCAGGGATTGCTGGCAAACCACCAGAAGCTAGGGGAGAGCCATGGACCAGATCTTTCCTCATGGCCCTCTGAAGGAACCAACCTTGATGACACCTTGATCTCAGATTTCCAGCCTCCAGAACTGTGAGAAAATAAAATTCTGTTATTTAAGTCACCCAGTTCAAAGCCCTTCGTTATTGTGGCTAACGAATACAGGCTATAAAGAAAATCAAATCGAGTGACGAAGGGGTGAGAGGGTCTCTGTGGTCATGGCATTGGCTCCTGAGTGACGACAAGGAGCACTTGTGGCAGGTGTCAGGGAAGAGTTTTCCTGTAGAGCAGGTTCAGAGGAGAGAACAGAGGGAGCCTGTTCTGGGAACTATGTGAGACAGGAATGGGGTGAGGGGAGGATCTGAGTGCTGTGTTAAAGCTGGACATGTGTCGACTAATTTAATTCTTACAACAAATCTACCTTTAAAGATGAGGCAATGGAGGTCTAGTACCTTCTCAGAAGTCGTGGAGCCCATTAAGGCAGAGCCAGCACTCGGCCCTGGGGTGTCTGCTTACAGAACTCATGTCCCTACTCCTGGCTCTCCTGCCTCAGGTATGTAGGGTCAGACTGCTGGGGTCTCTCAAGCCAAGACGAGGGCCTTGAGTTTACTCTTAAGTACAATTTAAAGCTATTGGAGGGTTTTATTCAGATGAGCAATGCATTATGATTTATATTTTTAAAAGCTCATTGTAGTTGCTGTGCAGTTAACTGAGGAATCATGCCCAATGATAGGTTGGTCCCAGGATGGATGTAAAAAGATGAGTGAGTGCACCTACTGCCAAGGGAGGCAGGAGCTCTGCACCTTGGCTGCATAGTGGAATTACTCCGGGATCTTTCAGAAACACCGATGCCTGGCCCTCGCTCCAGAAATCCCAGTTTAATTGGTCTGAGGTGTGGCCTAGATTTAGGATTCATTAAAGGTCCTCAGGTGAGTCTAGCAAGGCAGGGTTGGGGTCCACTGCCCTACACCACTGGTAATGACTGAAGTGCTGGGTATGGAAAACTAGATATTACCTGTGTTATTTAATTTTACGTGTCAACCTGGCTGGGCTAAGGGATGACAGACAGGTGGTGAAACATTATTTCTGGGTATGTGTGTGAGTATGTCTCTGGTAGACTGAGTAAAGAGTATGGGTGGGCATTACCTGATCCATTGAGGGCTTGAATAGAACAAAAACATGGAGGAAGGGTGAATTCACTGATTCTGTTTGAGCTGAGACATGCATCTCCCATCTTTGGACATTGATGTTCCTGGTTCCTGACCTTTTGGAGTCAGAGTGGAACGTATATCATTGGTCCCTCCTGATTCTCAGGACTTTGGATTCGGACTGGTTTTCCTTGTTCTCACACAAACAGCTAATTATCAGACTTCTTAGCCTCCATAACATGTGGGCCAATTCCTGTAATAAATCCCCTCTTATATATCTGTATATATCCTATTGATTCTGTTTCTCTGGAGAACCCTGACTAATCATTGTCATTTTCCCCAGGGGGCCACAAGTCTGGCAGGTCCTTCCTGTTTATCTTCCTAGGCAGGTAGCAGGGCCTCTCAGCAGCTGTCTTCTGCTGGCAGCGACTGTGGATGCTGTGCTGTCTGGAGACACCCTCTGGGATATTTGTCTGATGAGCCCTTCATTGGAAACTGTCACAAGGACATTGAGAAGTGAACAAGGCTTATTAGAGAGGTGATGGCTTCTATTTAATAGACAACTAGAAACTGTGATGAAAACAGAGAGAATCAACTAAAACAAAAGTTGAGGATGGTGAGAATTTCTTCCTGGTTCTATTCCCTCCGTGTAATTATTCTGAGTGCTTGCTTTATTGATGCAAGCAGGGGCTTAGGGCATTTCCTGTCTTGGTTGGAAATTTACTGGGAAGAACAAAATGTACAAAAGAAAACATGCTTCTAAGTGACTATTGACAATATCCATATTCATTACCCCCAGATTATGTTAATCAAAGACAGTTTTGGAAGCTCACTGTTGTTGTCTTTCCAAGATGAGCAATAAATGTGTGTTGTGCTTTCTCTAGCACTTTAATTCAAGTTTCTCAAAATACTTCACAGTTTTAACTAAAGAAGGCTTACAAGGCCTCTGGGAGAAGACAGTCATCATTGTGGTGTTTGCCGGGGTGCTTTAGGGTTCAGTGGGCTCCAAGTATAATGATGGTAAAAGCAGGTTTGGGTAAGGATGAAAATGATTATGGCTTAGAAGTTCACAGAAGAGGTAGGATTATCGAATTAGATTGGAGCCTGCCTTTGGAAAAGAGGAGAGAAAGGAAATGAAGGATAACAAAACAGTAAACAGCCAAAAATCACTCCTGCCTGATTTTGCAAACATACTAAAGGATTACAGAAATCCCTTTATGACATTCCCTGAGTAATTGTCTAGTCTTTGCTGGAACATCTGGAGTAGCAGGGAACATTGATTGACAAAAGCAGCCCCTTCACATGATTGGACAGTTATGATTGCTACAAAATTCTTTAAATCAATATCCTCTGGCAAATGAAGGTTACAGTTGGAGTGAGAGGTACCTGGTTTGATGAGCCCCACTGGTGACTATGGGGTCTGAAGGAGGCTTCTGAGGCCTCTTCCCACTCTTGTACCCTGGGCTCCTGCACTAACCATTCTCCTCACCAGCTTCACTGCTTTTCCTCCTTTGGGCAGAGCTCCTGGCTCTTGGTTAAACATATAACTCTTCAGCCAGTTTCCTGGGGTTCAAATTCTAGCTCTGCCCTTATTAGCTAAGTGACTTTGGACAAAGCCTCTGTATGCTTCAGTTTTGCCATCTATAAAATGAGATAATAAGAGTTCCTAGCTCACAGGGTTGTGTTAAGAAGGGAAGAAGTTAATATGTGTGAAGCGTTAGCACAGTGCCTGGCACAGCATGCATGAGTGCCATAGGAGCGTTAGCTCAGGCCCTCGACCAAATCTTTTTGTATCCTAATCCAACACCCTCTCCCACTACCTCCAATACCCTAGGCAGCTCTCAGAAGGCCCTAGGCTTTTCTCTGCTTAAACTCCCCCGAGTTTCTTCTGGCTAAAGACTGAATGCCCTGGTACTTTCGCTGCAAGGGGCTCATGCTTACCTTTCTCATGTTTGTAGAGAATGGATTTTTCCTTTCTTGTGTTTCATTACCTAAAAGGGCCTCTCCGAAGATTTGCTTGGCCATTAGGGGCTTATACCTTTTTTATACCTTTGACTTTTCTACCATCAGGTGGCTAAGACATGATAGGTTCACTTACAGCTACCACCTTATGCCCCAAAGCATGACACCTTCTGACCTTTATGCCTGTGGCTCACTCAGCCAGTCTTTGACAGCAGAGTCTCTGCTGAGGCCTTTGCTTCTGTTGCTCTCTTCTAGTCCTTCCAAGTTTGCCAGATATGGCTGTGTTTATACCTTGACTATGGATGTGCTTGTCTGTCAGTCTCCATGACTTTACACTGGTGGCCAGATACAGGTCAGATGTGTCTGAATCTCAGGGTCTGCCCAAACCCAAAAGAACACCCTAGTCAATTGAATTGAGATCTGTGTCCTGGTAAATTCTTCTGTTGTCCCCAATTTTGCTGTCTATATCTATACAGATTAAGGTTAATCTGCTTACAAGAAAAATCTACAAATTTTTGAAGGCAACTAACTTATCTCTTGGAATCTTATTTTCCCCAGACTAATCATCTTCAGTTTCTTCGGCAGTGTCTCCCATGTTATAGCTTCTAAATCAATCACATTCTGATTTGTAATTCTTGAGCAGACTGCAGTTTATCATGGTTGACATTTTTGGATCATGACAGAGTGGTAAGGGAGATGTTTTGCCCTGTGTGTGTGTGTGTGTGTATGTGTGTGTGTGTGTGTGTGTCTGTGTGTGTGCCTCCTAAATCATACAATGTTGGTGCCTGAAAATTCACTCAGATATACAATTATATATTGTATCAGAAATCAGGATTTCTGATTTTCAGATTACTAATCTTTGCTAAGTATTTGATAGATCAAATCCATCTCAAGTATTTTTTGATCACTTACCATATTGCTTAACACCATGCTAGCACATTGATATTGTATGTGGAATCTCAGACACAGATGGCTTTGTTTTGCTGGAAATGTTTTTAAAGGGGAGTTTTAAACTCTGACAACTAACTAGGTATGCAAAAGAGGTCGCACAAATTCAGCTTCCTTTTCAAGTCTTACTGTTTCTTTTTCTATTTCTAATAAGTTATTGAGTGTATTAAGCAGCTTTTGCTGCAATAACAACCTCAAATTTCAATATGTCACAACAATGACATTTATCTCTTGCCGTGACTCTACTCCAGGCTGTGGATTGGCTTCGGGTCTTTCCCCCAATCTGGACTGTGAGTCTCCACATGTCTTCTCATTGTGGAAGTCAGGCTGGAGGAGCAGCTCTAACTGACGCATGATGTTCTTTTCTGGCACAGGCCAGGCACAAGGGACTGGTAGAAACATGCAATGCCTCTTCTGTTTCTGGCTGGAAGTGGCATTTGCACGGACTTTCCATTGGCTTAAGTAAGTTAAATAATTGAGTCCAAAGTTAATGGGGTGGGTTGCATACCCCTCCCATAGAAAGCAGGTGAGTCATGTGGCAAAGGGTGAGGTTGTAAATTTTCTTATAAAGAAGGATGTGAATAGCTGTGATGATTATATAACTTATCTCACTGAACCCCTGCTATGTACTAGGCAAAGCAATTGTGTTTTGTTTTTGAGGATTTTTTTTTTTCCTGGAATGGGCTTAAGTCTGAGGTATAAACTAAAAGAGATTTTGTTTTGTTCATTCCTGTACTTCTACAATTAATTCTGTAACTGTATAAATATTTATTTCCTTTAACAATCAGCATAAATCTAAAATTCATCTGTTTCTGACACCGAGAAGAACAAAACAATGTCATTCAAAATTTATTTGCTCAAAATAAACAAATCATTTTTTAAAAATCTTACGAAGATTGATCTTTACCTAGTCCGAGACAATATTTCTGCTTAAAAAATTTCCCATTCTGCTTCTCTCTTTGTCAACACTCCAGGGGTTGAGAATATTATCTGTGTATTTATTTGGCAGAAAGTATTGTGCAAACACTCTCAAGAGAAAGTCTGGCATCTACTTAGCAGGAGAAGTGAGGGAAGCTTGTTCAGACATCTAGTTATTTAGAACTGAGATACCGCTTTTCTCTTCCAGCACTCCAGTCAGGGAGAAAATCACAGCCTGACATTACCTTCCACTCTTTTCTCCCACTGATCCCGGGTCAAAGATCTCAGGTCTCTACATGGTAGTATGTATTATTCATTTTGCATTTAGTGATATTAACAAAACCAGAGCCCGGGGAAATGAAAAAACTCTCTATTAATTAGATTTCAATGGGAAACCCCTTTTTAAGAATTAGGCAAGCTACACAAAAAGTCAGTTAATCTTTCCGTGCCACTGTAAAAGATCTAAGAAATTGTATTAACTTAATTATTAAAAGTATTTAATGAGTTCCTACTGTGCGTTTTGCTCAATGGCAGCTGTTATAGTCATACCAGAAATTACTATTAGACATAGAATATCAGGAATTTAGACACAAGGCAGCCTCAGGGGGTGCAAGCAGCCTCTGTTTGTCTTTTCAGAACCTCTCTCCAAGAACACATCCAAGACTCCTTGGCCCTATGCTGGATTGTTCAATGGGAGGCAGCAGCAGATAATTGGGAGGGTGGAGGAGAGGGAGGCTAGGTGTTTATCTTCAGCTCCTCTCTTCTGGGTTTCTGTGGGTTGGCTGTGTCCATCCACTAGAACACATGGCTCCTGCCAGGTGGTCCTCTCCACACAGCTCTCTCTTTCTAAGTCTTGATAACTCTTCTCTCCTTTTGTCTTTTCAGGAAGAGTGTGGTGCCCCCAGAAATGCACTGTGACTCATGATTGCTCTACCCACATCTTTGTATATAGTTATTTTCATTATATTTTCCTCAAACTACTAGATTCACATGCTCCATCTGCTTCCTGTTGGGACTCTGACTGATACCTGGGAACATCCTGGGGCTGGGAGGGATCCAGGACAATTACAGAGACATTGGGTTTGAAACAGAACACTGTGGTCTGAACTCTGCTTCTGCTGTGTGACTTTGGGTGAGTCTCAAAAATCTCTGAGCTGCAGTTTTCTCATCTGAAATATGGGAGTAATAATAGTTACCCTGTAGAATTGTCATGAGGGTTTAATGAACTGATGCTTATGAATGAAGTTTAGAAACTTCAAAGCAGCCTATGAATGTAGGCATTGAAATGGTGACCAATGCCTCAAACGATGGCTGAGACACAGTAAAGGGTCAAATACGTGGTGACAGAAAGAAATCTAACTATGGGCAGTGAACACACAATATAATGTGTATATATGCCTTACTGTTGAATTGCACACCTGCAACTTACTGGATTTCGTTAACCAATGTCATCATAATAAAAATTAAAATTAAAAAAAAAAGATATTTTGCACCAGGAAAAAAAAATAGACTAAAAACTCTTTGCCTTGCTGGTCATATCAATATAGGATAGTGAACTATTAAAATTTGTGAAACCTCTGGACAAAAGAGTACAACAATATTTTTTCTAGTTCACATTTGGTTAGCCAGAAAAATTAGCTAGAACATATTTCCCAAGTGTTCTAGTTACTGGGAGTTCAACTGCATGCAAAAGTTATTGGGAAATATGGTAAGCCCTTAGGCCATTTCTAAGATGCATGCAGATTTTAAAACTTAACACTGTGAAAGGTGAGGAGTACATCATCATACAATGAGCCTACATTGTGAATCAGGAGACCTCAGGTATTGTACTTAGCCTTATCAGAAGCTATTGGAGAAACCTCGAGTAAGCCATAGCTTGCTGAAGATTCTAATTTCTCATTTAAAAAAGATGATGAGTTACTTTTTAATGCAACACTACAGGTTGCAAAATGCATTCGTAGGTGATGCCTAAGGTAAATTTTTGCACAAAAATTCTTATCTCTCCTCCTTAAATGTGATTAGAGAGGCCTTTTTGAATAATGAAATCATGGAATGTGTTTGTGTTGGAGATCATCCAGTGCAACACCTTCATGCCACATTTAATTAATTTGATGCTGCTAAGCCTCCAGAAGCCAACCTGCACCCACTTGGGCTGGAAGCCTATCTCAGCACGTCGTCACACCCCAGACAGACACTCCAACTGGACTCCTAAGGTTCTGAAGGGTAAGGAGACTTTACTGATGCCTTACTGATGAAATAGAGAAATGCTCTCCCATGTCACAAAGAATCCCTCATGTATTAGTTGCCTGAGTCTGCTGTAATAATTGACCACAAACTTAGTGGTATAAAACAACGCGAATTTATTATCTTACGGTTCTGAGATTGTAGGATTGAGTTCCTTCTGGAGGCTCTAAGGGACAATGTGTTTCCTTGTCTTTTCTAGGTTCTGGAAATTAGAAGCCACCCACATTCCTTGACTCCATCCTTTCCTCCATCTTTAAAGCTAGCAGCATAGCACCTTCTCTCCTGTCTGACCTCTTGCCCTGCTCTTATAATAATCCTTGTGATCACATCAAGCCCACCCATTTAATTCAGGATAATTTGCCCATCTCAAAAACTTTAATTTAATTACCTCTGCAAAGCCCCTATATCATGTAAAGTTATGTAGTCACAGGTTCTAGAGATTAGGATGTGGACATCTTTGGAAGTCATTATTCAGCCTATACACCTTCTAAGAACCACTCTTTAGAAATATCTCTCTTCATATGTCTACACTCTATAGCAAACTTCACTCTTCTCTCTTTGCCTGAAAAAACTTGACTCAACATTTCTCTATACCCTGTCTCCAAAATTCTGTCCCTAATTAAGACAAAAACTTAATTAAAACTACATCTGCTTACTGTTCCTCAAGAATGCCCTTGGTAGAATAATTCAGTCAGCTACTTTCAGATGAGCAGCTCTGGAGCCTGAGCACTGAAATGACTTATCCAAGGTCACACCAGGTAATAGCAGTCTCCTGACTTCCACACCAGTGCTCTCCTGCTGTTCTGTATTTAAGAAGAGGAATGAAGCCTACATTTTCTTTGTATAATATCACTCTCATGTCAAGCTTGGGATGACCCCCAAAGGAAAATTAGGTATTTTCCCGTTTTCTATGTGGTAATGTTCTTTTAAAATATATTTTCCTCCTAGGAGCTGAGGGAAGGACAAGAGCGTTTAATGTTCTTCAAAGCTCTTCGTAGTGACTTGACCTTTATAGAAATTCCTTTGTCTCACTTTGGAGAAGCATGACTCTTGCAGGAGTCTTCTAAATGCTTTTATTGACATTATTACCATCTGGCTTCCCCAGAGTTGCACAGGAAAATCCTTAAATAGGTGCATCTCTGAAGCTACTCTCCCTGGATATGATAACTATTGTTGCCCATGTAAAAAGCCCCCTCACACATCAATAACTGCAATTTGGATAACTGACTTCGTGATTTTGTGTTCGGAGCTCATATTTGAAACTGCTTTTGTCTTTTCTATTCACTGTGTCTTAATCTATATACCCAGGCTTCTTTTGAATTTTGGATTAAGTTATTCTGGACACTTGCCACTTGTCTCTTTGAGATTCCTTCCACTGCTCCCAAAGGAAATTTCTACTATTCTAAATCATCTGCATTTTAAGTCAAATAATTTCAAGTAGACCCTTCAAGTTTTGATAATGGCCATTTTTATATGATACAGCAATAAACAGGCAAGTGGACAGAATCTTAATTTTATGTAGGTTCCATTAGCTTTCAGTTCTCAACAAAGCCTGACTCCACACAACCAGCTCCATTCTATTCTTGGTTTGTACTGTTCTCAACACACACCTTCTGCTTTAATGTGTTCAGAGCACCTAGTAAATGTTTGGCACCATGTATACAAGATGCAGAGACAGGGAAAGGAAGAAGAGGACCCTTGCCCACCAGGAGCTCCCAGGCTGGCTGGGAAGATAAATCTGACAATGAAGGGACCATTTAGTGTGACACACACAGCAGGTGTCCCCACTCACTACAATGATTTTACTTATTAGCCTTACTTTTCTCTGTTTTTCTCACCTTTCTCCCTCAAAGCTATTCACATTTTCATGCTATTTTGGGACTCAGCTGATATTCTGTTTGTTATTATATGTATGTTAATCACTTGGGCCTTCTCTTTTCTGATTTCCTAGATGACCCCCAACTCAGCATTTATTAAATTGCTTTGTACAGATTGTTACACACTTGAGGGCTAGGATCTCCTTAACTCTCAAACTGGTTTTGTATTGCAAAGAAAATGCAATTTGGATTCATTACCATGGCCTACAGGGCCCTATGCAGTCTAGTGTCTACTTTATCCAGTTCATCTCCTGCCACCCTGTCTTCCTTCAGCCACACCGACCTTCGTTCTGTTCTTGAAACACACTGAACTCTCTGTTATTTCAAGGACTTTGCACTGATTTCCATTACCTGAAATCTGTTGCCCCAGGTCTTTTTATGGCTCTCTTCTTCTCATGATTCTGGTCTCAGCAGAAATGTCACCTCTGCAGAGCAAGGCCTTCCTGAACCACCTGAACTAAAAGTAGCCTTGTTCTTTCATCTTGCCTCTCTGATGTTCTATCCATCCATCCATCCATCCATCCATCCATCCATCCATCCATCCATCCATCCATACATCCATCTATTTATCTATCTACTTACCTATCTACCTATTTATTTATTATTTATTTATTTGTAATTTATTCTTATTAGACATTTATTTATATTTTCATTATCTGTATTCTCCCTCTAGACTGTAAATTCCTTGAAGGTAGGGATTTTGCCTGTTTTATTTTTTGCTGAATCCCCAGTGACCACAGCAGGGACTGGCACACTGTAGGTAATCAACAAATATTTGTAGAATAAAGATTCCTCTATAGTGCTAAAAAGAATACTGGGCATAAATATTTTTTTAATAAAAGATATCACTTACAATAGCAGTTTATAATAATTCTTGCTATGTTGAGACATCTATTGCAATGTAAGATGACTTTCTTTGCTAATTACTTTTTGCGCATAAAATCAAAGAAGACAAACCCTTAGAAATCATTCGATCCAAGTCTCAGATTTCACAAATGTAAAAACACTTTTCATTGAATGCCTTCACAGATCCCTTTGGGAAACTAAATTGTCTGTAAATAGTATATGTCATTATAAATAAATTATCTCTCTATATTTTGATTCTTTTATATTCATTAAGGCAAGGGAAGATAATTAAAAATTTACAGTATTATAATATTAAATCTTTAATAGTAAATTTTAGTTAAGGTTAGAGTTGTACTTTTTGTTGTAGACGGTCCATGTAGTTCCTTGGAGACCTCAGTCTTTTATCTAATTATAGCAGTAAAAACCTCCTAAATCACAGACGTTTGACAGCCTGCAAATTTAACACATTTTTGAAAACTATAGATCTGCTTTGCCCTGTGGGCACATTCTTCATTTCTAGCTTGAGAGTTTACTTTGAGGATGGCGCCTACACAGGATCTGCGAGTCTGTAGGACCTCAGGGTATACTCTCTGGATCCACAGCCTAGAGGATTCCTCTCTGGAGGCAAGTTCCTTCCATGACTATCCTCATGTCTTTTCATTAGGAAACCTGATGAAAAGCGTATTTCAATGCCAATAGCCCTAAGTTGTAGAGGAATGCCAGATTTCATTTGGGGACATTTAAATGCATTCATAACCTCCAAGCTATTTGACTGAAAAGTGTTTGCTTCTAAGCTGTTGAGTTAAAAATTTTCTAGATTACAAGTTCTTAAATTCAAATTATTCCTCATAGAGCATCGTAAGGAGCAATTGTTAAGGCAAGTCTAAATATTCAATAAGATGGAACAATATGCCCATTATCACAAGTATTTGAAGAAATGTCAAATAAAAGGAGACATTTTCTCTTATTAACATGGCAAAGGTTAAAAAAATAAAAATACTTACTGCTGATGAAGGGTCAAAGAAATGACACTTCCATACACTGATGGTGGGAGTGTGAACGGACATAAATGTTTTTGGAAAGTAAATCTATCATGTGGAAATAATCAGGCGCAAAAAGTTTTTTTCTCAAGGGCATCCATTCAGTATTATTTATAGAGGTAAAAGTATGAGACAACCTAATGTTCAAAAATAAGGACAGAGTAACATGAATTATGAGGCATTCAAAGAATAAAATAGTAAGCAAACATTAAAATATTGTTCTAAAATAATAATTTATGGACATAAGAACTACTGAGGATATAAAATTAAAGCAACTATAATAATAAAGGATATAGAATAGTATATAGAGTATAATCCAATTTCATTTGTGCACTAAGATGTTAAAAGTATAGATCTATGTATGGTGGGATTAGGAGATTTTTATTGTTATCTTTTTTTTGTGACCAGTTTCTATTCCTTTAAAATCAGAAAAAAAATTAAAAAACAAAACACAGAAGATCCCAGAATAATGAGCATGCTTCTGTTCCCAGCCAGGAAGATAAATCCTCGGTTTTTATATTTATGCGTCTATGCATCTCCACTATGGGAACTGTTTTAGGATCTGTTCCCCCCATACAATTAGAACAGCCAACATTA
Organism: Pteropus medius; assembly: GCF_902729225.1. NCBI lineage: Eukaryota > Metazoa > Chordata > Mammalia > Chiroptera > Pteropodidae > Pteropus > Pteropus medius. The sequence goes on from NW_024342473.1 coordinate 882,574, forward strand.
TCATTATCATTATCATTCTTTTCACTTTGGAGATTGAATTTTCAGGCACAGGGAAAGCTTTAACTTGGTTACAGAATCAACTTTCCTTAGCACATTTGAATCACCACGAGCCTGGAGATGGGATTCTCTCAGTTGCCACATCCCTGTTGGGAAGATAAGATCTGCCCTTAAAGCAAACACCTCACTTTTATGACCTTGGTTCCTCTTAGCTTGGTTTACTTTCTTTCCTTGTTGACCATGCCCCTAAAGCAACAAATTCTGAAAATTTCATGGACTGTTCTAAGAATTCTAATTATTCTCAACAGGTTCATCTGACAAAACAAGTAAAAATGCCCCTCCTCTCACAATCTCCATGCCTTCTTTAGGACTGCCTTGCTGTAGCTATTGTCCTCCAGGCTGTCTCCACTTCTTCCTATCTTGTCAGTCATCAGCGCTCTCCATTCTGTCCTTCACATCTTCCTTGCCACCAAAATGTCTTTTGCTGGGGTCATCAATAGTTTCCATGTTGCCAAACCCAATGACTGTATTTTAGCCCTCATCTCCCTCACATGATCTGCCAGTGCCTTCAACACATTTGTCACGTCCTCCCTCTTAAAATGCTCTCATTTCCTCTTATAACAGTGAGAGCCATGGGTTTTGTATGTGTCTGTCAAGTGCAAACTTGACAGTGCTCTCCCATCCTTCTTTTAGGAATAAGCTATTGTGATTTTTTTTCTTTTTCAGTATAATGGAATTTTAAAAGGAATAACACATCCTCCAGAAGATCCTTACTGCTGGTACATTTTTAGCCCTTAATATGATGACAACTATTAATCACAGAATGGAATCATGGAATGAGATTTAGATGTGACCGTGTATTAGACAGTGTGAGTCAACATCAGGAACACATTATGTTATAATGCCCGGAATGTCTTTGCTGAAAGAGTTGGGTAGAGGGAAAGGTACTATCTGAGTGCTCTTAAGTTCGACATGAAAATAAAAAAAGGAAAATTTGCTTGTCAAATATGAACAAGAATATAAATATTCCTTGAGGTAGAGGGTCAGATGGTTTACAAACTTTCAGGTACATCTGGACTGTTTGGTCATTTTTGCCCCTTGACCTATGCTTGGAGTTGACCTGCCTGAGACTGTTGCCCTCTATGAGAGCCGAAGCTCAGACTGAAAGTGTAAAGTACCCTTGCCAAGCTAGGCTGGTGAACCTGCTTCTCTGGTGCCTTTTACCTCCTCCTTTCTCCCAGAAGATGCTGGCCCAGATGCCTGATATTTAGAATCAGCCCAAGATGTTCTGCATCAGCGAGGTCCTTGAGCTCACAGACCTCTATCCCCAAGAAGCACGATCCCTCTAGGACTAAGCAGAATGGGAAAGGGATGGGCCAAATTGCATTTCATATTTTGAGAACGCCCAACAGATGAGCGTCTGCGTTCATAGCCTGGGATTGAGAATGCTTAACTGGTTCCGCCAATCATAGGCAAGTGTCGACAGTGTAAATCCTTCTTGCTTGTGGTTTGAGTCTGAAATCACCAATAAAAAGGGAAGAACTCCCCTTGGGGCACATCACAGGGTTGGAACAGTCCCATCGTTATTTTGAACTCTGGGTTTCATTTTGTTATAAGTATTATCCACTTATAAGATAAGGGGTAAAATAGACAAAAACTAGAATCTCTTATTATGAGTCTAGAAATTGAGAGGTTAAATGGTTATATGTCTAACATGCAAATCATAGTGCTTAAACAAAGTGGGTCTTCCCTCTCTGCCTTCTATGTTTGCACATCTGAGGTAGAAATATTTGCCCATCCACTCCTATGTACCAGATGCTGCCCATATCTTATCTTGGGTAACCTTCACCTAAAAATGTCACCACTTATATGATGCTTACTATGTGCCAGTCATGATTTAAACTGATTTACATATCAATTTAAATTTTTACAACAGCCCTATGAGTGAGATGTCATTTTTAACCATCTCCAAATTGAAGATGAGGACACTGGAGCCCAGAGTAGTTAAAGCCTTTGTTCAAAGTGACATAGCTACTAAGTGGCAGGGCTGGGATTTGAATCCAGGCTCTGTGGCTCCAAAGCAGTGGGCCATCTAGAGCAACCCTGTCCAGCAGAGCTTTCTATGATGATGAAATGTTCTTCTGCTGTCCGGTACAATAGCCATAACCACACGTGGCTATTGAGCACTTGAAATGTGGCTAGTGCAACTGAAGAACTGAATTTTAAATTTTATTTAATTTTGATTAATTTAAATTTAGATAGCCACATGTGGCTAGTGGCTCTTACACTGTACAACACAGCTCTGGAGTTTGTGCTTACTAACTTCCAAAACAACATCAGAATGGTAGTAGTATCCTTTACAGAAGAGGACACTGAGTATCGGAGAAGTTGAGGGATGTGTCCAAGGCCTGAAACTGGAATGTGGCCTGGCCACGATGCTAGGCTCGAAGGCACATGCTCTGATCATCAGAGATGCAGCCCTCTCTGCCCCCGACCAATTTAGTCTCCTGGCTCTTCGTTTTTTTCCAAACAGGATTGGAAAGCATATCTTTCTTTCTTCACCCTTATCAAAGTCTCTTTTTCCCTTCCTCTATTATTAACGCAGTAACAGTAGAACAATAGCATTTTGTGACAGAACATCATGCTACATGTGTCGGGGATGTGGCATGGCCCTGTAGAGTTTAACTGATCAAATTGGAACGGCTTAACTTGGTAGTAAGTGGTATACTTTCTTAACATTCTTAATGGTTATACCAATCTATTCTTTTATTGTTTCTCTCTTCTTGGTTATTCTCCCTTCCAATCTACCACAATTCTTTCATTATTGGTAATGAGATATATGCTGCATAATCAAAACAGCCTTTGCTTAAAAGTACTAAAGTTATATTTACCTCAAGCTTTGCTAGTTAATTTGAAATTCCCCTGATCCCACACACACACAAAAAAACTTATTTCAATTAAGTTTACATTAGCTAATATTATTTTTAAAGAAAAAGTAAACAATCACTTATGGTTTGAGAGACTATTACTTTTTCTTAAGCATTGTTTTGAATAAACCAACCTTATATTAGCCCATAATGAGCTGAGTGCAGTGTCTTGAATCCCACTGACCTCTCAACAAATATTAACATTTAATTGATTTACTTCCTTCTACCTTCTTTTAGTGACTTAGGACTTATGTAAATAGGAAATCTCACTTTAACAACTGGCATGAACAGAGAAAGAACTCTATTTAACAAAGAAAAGCCAAATTTAAGTAGTGGTGCATCAACACACCCAGGCAATCCTTTTTGGCATTAGAAGAGGAGAAATTATGTTACTTCATCAGATAGCAGCCTGTCCATCTAATCACAAAATGCTATCACTGTGTTAATCTGGAGACAAAGACTCATCCAACTCGCAGACAGAAGGAGGCAGAATCTAATGTTTCCTGTGGAGAGCAGCATGTCAGTATTTCCAGTGACCTGGAAAGTGTTCTTTTAGAACACTGAAAAAACGGCGTTTGTGTCTGGGTGTCCATGATGCTTCCTATTCCCCTATGACATATCTTGGACTTCTTGGATCTCGAATGATGATTGATCTATACCAGTATGGCCGATGGTACTGAAAAATCCAGAACATTGATGTAAATTAGTGTTCTCATTTAGAGAGAATAAGTTCACATGGTGGTATGAACAGAAAAGGCAAAAGAGATAAGAAGGCATTTTATAATTTCTCAAGATATGAATTCTAGCATTGTACTTTTAAACAGAAGCTCTTCCTACTCCTAAGCAGTTGGACTGCCAAGCCACCTCCTGGAGTAATCTCACTGTCAAACCATGTTGGTCCTTGGCGTGCCCACCTATAAAGCAGTCAGAGAGGAGGCTCCTTCTCACTGATGTACAGCCGGCTCTAGAAGGTGATTTGGATCAGGCTTCAGTCGTCCAATCATTTTTTTCTTCCTAAAGGCTGGACTTGAACTATTATTGTTGGTGAGGGCCATAGCACCACAAATAATATCACATGCAGGTGGCTGATGCACAGATCTCTTTGGTCTTTGAAGTGAGACTCCCAGGGATCCTCAGCCCTTGAGAATCATTTAGAACCATTTGAGTCACCTGCGGAGCTTCTAAAAATAACAATGTCCAGTTTCACTCCCAAGAGATTTACGTTTAATGGGTCTGAGGTGGGGACCTGGCATCAGTGATGTTGAAGAGATCCCCAGGTGATTCTAAAGTGCAGCTGGGGCTGAGATCACCTGGATGGAACAGCTAGCAATCTCGGGTGGTCAGGACCCCCACCCCAATTCCTGCCTGTCTCCTGCGGTGACTCAATGAGGCTAATAGAGTAGGTTCCACTTTCTGAAGTGGATGGTTTTATTTTCTTTTATGAACATGAAAATATTTTTCAGCCCTTATAAACAAAACAATATATACCTATTGTAATTTCAGACAATTTAGAGAGATCTAAGAAGGAAAGTCAAAACCACTCATTACTTTCCACTAGAGATAGAAACTTTCTAGAATATTTTCTAGAAATATATATATATATATATATTTAATCCATTTGTGTGTGTGTGTGTGTGTGCATGTAAACTTGGTAACTCCACTTCCAGTAATTTAAGGTAAGTGATTATATGAAAATGTCTGCAAAATATATATCCACTGTTGCATTGTTTATATGAACAAAATAATGAGAAGAGCTCCAATTTCCACTAAAAGATTAAACTAATTGTTAAATATTCATAAAATGAGCAACTCTTACAGCCCTTTAAAATGATGTATATCTATATTTACTGTCTTGGAATGATGTCTCTGATATATGAAGCAATCCATGTAATAAATGGATTAATTGGGTCATTATTCGTTAGACTCTGCATCCCTTTTAGTCTCTGGGTTCCATGAGGGCAGAATTATGTCTGTCTTGGGCACTGCAGTGTCCTCAGCAGCATGCCAGGGCTTGTTGGCAATTAGGTGGCACTGAGGACACGGGAATGAATAAGTAAGTAGACATACCTTATAAAACTCTAAATATTTTCACATTCAGTTATGATAAGTCTGTAAGGCAGGAAGTACAGACATTAATTTCTCCATCTTACACATGAAAATAAGAGATTTGGAGAGATAAAATGATGACATAATAAGAGTCCAGACTTGGACACTACTGGCTTGAGAACCAGTCCAGTCCCCTCTCTGCCTCTCCAGGCTACTCCTCTACAGCTTTTATACTCAGTTTGAGCTGAAGAAATGTGTTTAACTGTTCCCAATGTGACACTGTCATCTCGGAAATTAAAAAATGTTAACAGTTATCCCCACCTGACATCCCATGGAGAGGCACTGGGCTTGAACAGTGACATGAAGATCACATCCTTTGAGAATAAACAACGGTTAGCCTGGTCACTTTCATGCTGTACTTTTTAAACAAGAGCAGAGGAGAAAACATACACAGATCAATCAGCAAAAATCACCTTTCCCCAAACCCACGGAGGCTTGGGAAGTCTGAATGAGCACGAAGACAGGAAAGCAAAGTAAGCTCTTTACAAGGAAATCTTTACAATTGCAGAGGCAGAAGACTGATGGGTGAAGGCTTGAGTTTAGGGAAATGATGAAAGCTGGGATTACTGTGGTTTTACCTGCCTTTGATTTTATATGCAGAGGGGGAAAGAAGAAGACCCTGGGCTATAATAAAATGATGGTTGTGACTGGGCGTGTATGTAATGAGGGGTTGATCTGAAAATTGGTTGATGGCTCTCAATTCTATTAGCCTCAATGTCTTTTTTAATAGTGCACATTGTTGAGATCACTCCGATCTCAACCAGCACAAATGATAAAGTTGTGATGTGTTGGCCATTTGGCTTTTGGTGAAGTGATTTTCTGAAAACTTTTAAATTAAACTCAGTACCACCTTTCCTTGATTTTTGAATAATTTTCAAATTTATTCATGTTGTATCATCTACTTTGTTTCTTTTTGTGGATGAATAATATTCCATGGCATAAATATAGCACATTTTGTTTATACATTTATTAGTTGATGACATTTGAACTATTTATACTTTTTGGCTATTATGAATAATGTTGTGAGCATTTGTGCACACATTTTTTGTATGGACATGTTTTCAAGTCTGTTGAGTATATACTAGGAGTAGAATTGCTGGGTCATATGGCAATGCTATGTTTAACATTTTGAGAAACTGCTAGACTATTCCAAGGTGGCAACAGAATTTTACATTCTCATCAGCAATGTATGAAGTTTCCAGTTTCTCCACATCTTCATCAACACTTGCTGTCGTCCATCTCTTTTTTTACTATAACTCTCTTAATGAGTGTGAAGTGGTATCTCATTGTGGTTTGGATTTGTATTTCCCTAATAACTAATGAGCATGGTTTCATGTGCTTATTGGCCATTTGTATATCTCCTTTGAGAAAAATCTATTCAAATGTTGTGCCCATTTAAAAAATTGAATCATCTTTTCTCTGTTGAGTTGTAAGAGTTATATATATATATATATATATATAACTCATCTATATAGATAGATATGTATATCTATCTATCTATCTATCTATCATCTATCTATCTATCTATCTATCTTTCTATTCTAAATACTAGAGTTGTATCAGATATATGATTTGAAAATATTTTCTCCCCTTCTGTGGGCTGTCTTTTCACTTTTTTAATGTTATCATTTGCAATGCAAAAGTTTTTAGATTTGGTGTAGTATAATTTATCTAATTTTTCTTTTGTTGTTTATGCTTTTGGTGTTATAGTTAAGAAACTATTGTCTAATCCAAGGTCATGAAGATTATGTTTATGGTTCCTTCAAAGAGTTTTATAGTTTTAATGCTTCTGTTTAGGTCTTTGATCCATTCTGAGTTAAATTTTATATATGACATGAGTTCAACTTCATTCTCTTGCATGTGGGTATCCAGTTGCCTCAGCACCATTTGTTTGAAAGACAATTATTTCCCCAGTTAATTGTCTTGGCACCCTTGTCAAAATCAATTGCCCTAAATGTAAGGGTTTATTTATGGACTCTCAACTCTTCCTCATGCTACTTATTGCAGCAAACCTAGCATTATTAGCTCCTGTCAACTGAATGCCAGAGTGCCTCCTAGTGAAAATACCTCATAAATATCTAGAACACCCCTTAGGAGGCAATGGCCCTATTGACAGCTACTTCTCTAAAGCTGCCTTCTGTACTCTTCTACTTCTTTCTCTGCCTCCCGCAGCTCATCTCCCACGTGGCTAAAATACATGTCTTTCCAGGTTATTCCTTGCTTGAAAGCTTTCAATGGCTCCTTATATCCTGTGAGGTAAATTCAAACTGTGGAACCAGCCTTGTCAAGAGGTGCCACCCTTCCATCGGGCACGCTGATGGCTCTTTGGAAATCACATTCATCCTTCTGGACCAGCTCCATCAGCTCCTCTGGAAATCTTGTGGGTCTCCTTTCCAGCTGGTGATGCCCTGCCTTGAGCCTCCAAAGTATCTTCAGAAGGCTTTCATTCTGGCATTTACCATTTTGAAATGCAAGAGCTGAGTTCTTTCTGTCACTGGCTGTAAGTGCCCTGCCCTGTTTATCTTGGCATCCTCTGCTCCACTTCAGTGCCAAGTGCACTGCCTGCCACACTGATGGGGTCGGTGAGTTTGGCTGAAAGAATGAATCCTCAGTACTGCCATAATTTTTTACCCCTGAGGAAACAGCTTCAGTTCTCTGGAGACATTGATTAGCCCTGCAGCTCATAAAAAATTATTACCATTTATTTATATAATGCATGTGCTTTAATTTGAGAAGATAGACAGGGTTCCGTATATGTAATTCCAGGGAGTAGGGGTGGAAGCTCTTGGTTCAAAACATCAACATCATCAGCGGCAGCAGTAGAAAGTCTTCCAAATACTAAAAATTCTCTAACGGAGCAAAGACTTTTTGTTCCATAAGGAAAGAGGCAGTTTAAAACCCAAGTGCCCCATGGGAGATATTCAAAGACAATGGAAATGTCTGATGGAAGGTAAGCAGAGGCTGTGGACAGATGAAGAAGCCCTGGGGACCTAAAAGGAGCTACAGTGCAAGGGCATCTAAAAAGAACAGTCGAAAGAATACATTTGTCTGAAGTGACTTGTTTACAAACATTGGCACTGAGTCAGCCTCGGACACCAATTTTCCTGTTATACTTCTAATACCCAAACCACTGCTAAAAATTGCTTTGCACGATTTGACATTTTAAAATTACTTTTTTTCTTTCCAGAATTAGTATACGATTAATTTTAAATCTTAAGAAATATGGCTAAATAAAAAGAAGCATCATCCATCACCATGGAATCCACTCCCTACAGATGGCACTGTGAATATTCTGGTGTACATGCTTCCAGTAACTGTTTCTTTCCAGTATTTTTAAGTCCTCCTCAGTGTGACTCCGATAGTCATTGGGGAAAACTGCACATTTCAGAGGTTAAAAAGAAAAAAAAGATAAGCGCAAGAAGAGGGTAAACAAGAAATGTTGAGGAGTTTGCCAGGTCTCCCCTGTCCAGGGACTGTGCTGGGCATGGCTAGGAGCGATTCATTGACTTCATTGCATCTTGCACTGCACAGCCCTGACGTCAGTAATGCAATTCAGCATGACCAGAACGAAATTAACCATGAGTTAGATGGCAGCTTCTGGCTTTGTAAGCTAAGGGGAAATGGATTTTGTCAGGGTTTATTAATTCAACATTTCCTCCTCTATGTCTGTATTTCATTTATTCAGTATGAAGTCCAAGGGGTCATGTTAAAACCTCACTTTAACTGATGGTTAACATTTTCTTCTCCTGACTGGGGGCTTCTCCTTCAGCTCCACAAATGGCCAGCACTAGGCCTGGGCAAAGCCTCTGGCAGCTCCCCATCTTTTTTCCCACAGCCGTCACCCACTTCAGCCTTCATGGCTACGGCACCCTGACCATGGACAGCCCGATGGGCCTCTACTTTCAGGTCCTCCCTTCCCCTTCCAACCCCCAATCCTTGGTGGCTGCTTCTCCTAAAGCACCCCCTGGTTATTAATTACCTCCTTGCTCAGGAAGCTTCAATAGTTCCCTGATGCAAAAACAATGAAGTTCAAAACCTTAGCAGTTTATTTGCCCCAGTCTAACTCTCAGATGGCTCCAGTGAAAAGTAATCTCTGAAGAGTTGAAAAATATTTTGTTTGTTTAGCTAATTAGGGAAGTTATACTTTCATAATGTTCATTGTAGACAATTTGGAAAATCTAGAAAGTGTAAAAAAGAAAATAATAATTATCCTTATCCCACTGCCTAAAATTAGCCACTGTTATTAACATTTTGGTGCAAAAAGGTCTAACATTATGCTCATACTGTACATATATAATATTGTATCCTGCTGTTTTCACTTATGTTGTGGACACTTGCTCAGATCAATAAAATATCCTTATAAAATATGATTTTATGGCCATTCAATGCTCATTACATAGTTACACCATAATTGATGTAACCCTCCATCTATTGTTGGTATCGTTAGACATTTAGGTTTCTATGAAATTTTCACTATTATAAATAATCCTACAATGAACTTGGTTGCATATAAGTCTTTGACCACAATTTTGATGTTTAGAAGAGCTTCCTAGAAGACGGCACTTCACAACTCTTCTGTGTATTATTTTAGTAATTGGAGTATTCGTTCTATCTCCCTTACCAAATGTGTGCCTATTCTGTGCGAACTGGCAGAAAGCGGGTACCACAGCGGGTACACTACAAATAGTGGTTGAATTAAAAGGCAGTATACCTCCTGGGACCCCAGTTTCCTTCAGCAGTTTTCTTCATTTGTAAAATGAAAGCTTTGAATTATATTACATTTTAGACATGACATTTTACGTTTTTTTCACCTTTGGACTTTAGCTAATAACTTATACCTAAGATATGATATTCATAAATAGTTGTGATTGCAGCCCATTTCTTTATGTGTAACTAATTTCTCATGAGGCTCAGGATGGCCTACTGCCTGTGGAAGGACTGGAGTCTAGCTGTTGGGAGGCAATACGGCAAGTTGGGAAGTCCATGGGGTTTATATTCCCTAGCCCTGGTTTCAGTTTCTCCTCTGTGTGACCCTGGGCAAAGGACCTTAGCCTCTCTGGACTTCAGGTCTTCTTCTGTAAACACTGTTAATCATTATCTACTTTGCGGGGTTGATGGAAGGACTAATGGGATAGTATATGTAGGGCTCCATGTACTAGTAGATGTTAATTGTCATAGCTATTATTGTAATACACTTTTCAATGAACCACTTAGGCACCATGTAACCTGGATGGTGACACAAAAGTTTGAAATACTGTGCTTATTCTATGAGGAAGGCATTCATTCTGTTTCAACACCAGCACAGTGAATGGTGAATTACCATTTAAACCTATTTTCTGTATGAGAATTTTTAATAGTAGAATCTGCACACAGGGCCTGTTCAGGCATTCCTCAGAAAATCTAAAGAAACTAGGTATTGATTTTGCCTCGTCATAGACAGACACAGACATACCGAAGGAAGCCAATAATTTGATTTTTCGGGTACATTATTTCAAGTCTATATTATACTCACTGAAATATAGCCTACCAGACTTTCCCCACTCCCATCACAAACTTCATAGTAACAAAAGTAAAATTAAAATCACTAAGGTACTAAGAAAAAAAAACAAAAACAAGAGAAGGGCCCTAGTAGAGCCCAAGTGCAAAAATGAATAATGGGAGCCTCATTCAAGAAATGGTTTTTATGAGGCCTTTCTGGTCTCTCAAGGAATTTCTTTTTGTCACCCATCTCTCAGTCCTCGTCAGTCAGAGAGGTGGACCAGGCTTCCTGTGGGTTCTCGCTTCCTGTTCTTTCCAGGGGTTTCCAGGTGGATGATGGAGCACAGTTCTGTCAAGTGTATTTTTGTGCTAACTCCCTGTTTTTTGGGGGATGAATTGGTTGGTCCTCTTACTGGGTGTAAGCTGTCCAGGACTCTCTAATGGGATGTGTTATGAGAGTTCACTGGTAAGCTTATTCTTTGGAATGTGGAATGTGCTTTCCCAGAAACCACACGCTAATGGGCTGTTCTACTGCTCAGTTGAGTCTGAGTCCAAAGGGTGAGGGGTAGAAACATGTAGGCACCCCATCCACAGAGGCAGAGAGACTGAGCTGGGCCCAGTAAAGGAGAAAAGTGTGGCGGAGGGTAAAAATAACACCTACTGAGAGTAATTATGTAAAATAACAAATATAAGTGCTTTTTGCAGTCCAGGCACATTGGAAGTGGGAAAGAAACAAACCCAAACAAACCCGCAAACCAACCTTTTTATTATTTAAAATATCATGGCTTTAGGCCAAGAACTTTTCAATCAGCCTTCATTTGTAACTGTCCCTGAGTTATGTGATTCCATATTGATTTTAGGAACGGCGCATGTAGAGTTGCCTAATTTTGTTACCTAGAGAAGTTCAGTCCCATTTATCAAATTCTTAACAAGCTCTGATTCTGTGTCAGGAGCTCTTCAGGGTGCTGGGGCAGGAGATAAAGGGAATGAGGCCCTTGTCCTCGGGGATCTCATATTACATTGCTTCAAGCTCACGTAGTGGAAATGTCATTGTACTGGGAGATGTGGACCAGAAGAAAGCAGTATGACCTAGTGGATAAGAGGGGCGATCTGGCCTCTGACTATCTCTGTCCAAATCCCAGTTCTGTCACTGACCAGCTATGTGACCTTGTCACTTGAGCTCTCCACCTCTGTTTGATTTTTGCTTTTGTAAAATGAGTAATAATAGCATCTTCTCTAAAAGTATTATTGTAAGGATTAAGTCAGATGTTCCATAGAACTTAGTTAGAAAATGCAGCGTTTATACTAAATATCAGTAAATGTTTATTTGTATTTATTGAGAAGCAAGAGCTCTAAATTCTACTCCTCTCTTTTCCACTGAATAGTTTTGTAATCTTGGGCAAGACTCATACCTCTGAATCAAAAGGGAAGGAAGCGGGTGACTATATTGGCTGGGCTCCTGGGTCCTGACTATCAGGGGGAAATTGGGTCATACGGCCCACGGGGGGCAAGCAGGCATATGTCTGGAAAACAGTAGCTGCCCTGGGACACTCCAGTATTTCCCTGTCCTGTGGTTAAAACCAATGACTAACTGCAATAGTCCAATTGAGGCAGGACTGCCCAGAGCCTTGGTATTTAGAAAATAAAATTTAGAACATAAAAGGGTCGGGTGGGAGGGATTAACTACTTAAATTTCCTCTCAGCTTTACAATTTTCAAATTCTAAATCCCCATTCTAATTCTAGCTTGCTGTGTTTTGTACACCAAAGTATCTGGGCAAATAGCCAGTTTTATTTTCAGATCACCATGGTAGATGTGAGTAGCTCAGTAATAAGACCGTGTGGCTGAAAATCAAATAGAATACACACCCACTTCGTATGAAAAATGTCAAATGACAGAGTCAAACATGATGTTTTGCCGACGATATCATTCTGAATGGAGAATTACAAAGTTGGATTTCAACAACTGGGCTTTTTCGCTGGCTGTAAATATAAGGTTATACTATAAGAATGACTTGTTTAAGCTTTTTCGTACACCTTAAACAGAAGGAGTGGCAATTCCTTCCTGTTATAATAGTGCTTAGTCCTGGTATAAATAGTTCTCCCTGCATGTGGCCCTGCTCAGATGAAGGATGTGAGCTGTTGATTTTCATGCTAGTAGCTGCCTGGCCAAATAACTATCTTAGGATGTTTATATAGGAGTCTGACTGCAGGAAAGTCAGTTTCATAAAACCTACACGTGACAGACACTGTTTTCTAAACTTATACCTCACAAAATTATTAACATGTCCTTACCAGTTGCCAGTATTTATACTGATAAAGGATTTATTTAAACTGCATATTAGTGGTGTCAATGAATTATTTCAACTTTTAAATTTGTTCAGGGAGAATACAGAGTACAGTTCTTTTCCTTTGTCGAGAGACAGGTTGTTATTAAATTAAAAATAATTTCTTAAGCAATTTTAAGATTGTCTTCTGAGTACCAGAGAAGATATATTTCTCTTAATCAGTAGAATAAATTGCTTTCAGAAAAGCAATGCTACCCTTTTCCTTAAAGATTTTATTACTATAAAAGTTATAATTATCTATCATTATAAGAATTTAGAAAGTAGGAAAAAGATCTATAACCTTAACATGTCTACTGTTACACTAGTTTTTAAATTATTTTTATGTAGAACATGTAGCATTCACAGAGACATTTTTTGTTCCTTTGTTTTTCTCTGTCAAATCTTTTATTTTAAATCCCTGAATACTCATTAGTTTGCATTATTTAGGAAAGGGATATCAATTTATCTGTGTTCTAATTACATGGCATAGATATTAAAAAAATTACTAATGATAATAGCCGGATTAAAAAACAAGCAAATAGTTTAAACTGACAACGTACAGACTTTCTCTCTTTTCCTCTCTCTTGTCTTTGGGAGGCCACACTGAGGCTGGTTTTATCAAGTAAGCCTTCAGTCTCACACAATGCATAACTAACAACCAAATCGAACGGCAGTCTCTCAGTCCACTTGCATTTCAGAGGTGGTAAGGACCGGCTCATCTTTGCCACGTCTCTGGCCTGGCTCTATCATCCATTAGGATCAAGAGTAACTGGGAAGAACTTCCTTCCATTGCAAAGCTCCTGTGGCCAAGATCTGTCCCAAAGAAACAAGCTGGGTTAGGATTGGGCTGGTCAAGGTGTGCAGAGAACTCTGCCTGGGGTGCAGAGGGTCTTATTTCCCATCTCTTTCCATGAAACTGTGACTTCCAGAACTCCACTCTTTCTTATTAATTATTAGGAAGGCTTAATGATTAGGCAGCCACAGTGCCTTTCCTCTAAAAACAAAATATTAAAAAAACTTAAATTATGAAATATTTCAGACATATGCCAAAATAGAGAAAGCAATATCATAGCTACTCCTATTTAACATTTTTTCTTTACATCTCTCTTTTTGAAAAGAAATAAAAGGTACCAGTTAATAGCTCAGGTTCTCCTAGTTCATCTCTTTTGTCTTTCTCCACAGAGGTAACCACTACCCTGGAAACAGTTTGCGTCATTTCCATGGATCTTTAAAACTTTTTTTAACCTCATAAATTGTATCTATGTAGATTATTGTTTTGTACATGTTCAAAATGTTTGAAAGTAGTATCAACTAGATTTTTCACTCAAATTTTTGTTTTTTGAAATTTATCTGTCTCTAGGTCTAGATAATCTATTTTAACTCAGATATAACACGTCATTGTATAAATATACTGATTTATTTACCCATTTTCCTACTGCCGGCAATTTGGTTGTTTCCCTTTTCACCAAGAATACAAACAATGTTGCAGTGACTACCACCCGCAACCACATAAGACTTCTTGTTTCTGCAGAACCTCACCAACATCTAATGTTATCAGACTTTAAAATTATTGCTTATATGATAGGTTTGAAATGGCTTCAATGGGGTTAATTTGCAATTCTGATTATTCATTTAGTTAAGTAGTTAAGTAGGTTTTTTTCATTTGTTTTTTGACCATATGGGTTTCCTTTTCTGTGGATTGTTTATTCTCAATCATTGCTTGTTTTCTACTGTGTTGTTCATTCTTTTCTTATACATCTATAGGAATTTAAAAATACATATGATATATACTAATCCTTTGTTAGTTGTACGCATTAGATGTATCTTCTATAGTTCTGTATATTTTCCCTAACTTTTTGGCTTTTCTTTTTCTCTTTTTAGGTTGATTTTATTATGGTGTCTAGGAGACTTACTAGTGCACTTATTTTGCTGACAGAATCCTAAAATTAAAAAGGAATTTTTCTTTCAGATGAAGCTTGGTTTTCAGAACCTAAAATGGAAGATGCTAAAATTACATGGCAAATGTAGACTTCCAGTGCTCTTTCTTTCCACCACTTCTCATAGCTAATGTAAAATTTGTTTAAAAGGGTAATTTAGTTGGGATAATGCTTTAAGTCACCCTAATATTTTATATGGGGCTTATAATGCACTGCTATAATGAGTCTATGGTTTGTCTTTTTTAAATAGTATCTTTTATTATACAGAAATCTGTAATTTTAATGTAGTCAAATTTATCAATATTTTCCTACATAATTTACTGTTTTGCATGTTTGTGATTTGTTTAAGAAATCCTTCCTTGTTCTAACGTTATAAAGATTTTATCTTACAAATTTGTCTAAAAGTTTTAAAATTTAGCTTTTCACATTTGGAAATTTTATGCATTTGGCAATTTTTTGCTTTGTATATTTTAAGGCTATGTTGCTAGGGGTATACAAATTCAGAATTATTATATATTCTTGGAAACTTTTTTCTTTTATCATAATGTTATTACCATTTTTTAATACTAATCATTTTTTATACTAAAATTATTTTATCTGATATCCATAGAGCTATAACAGCCTCTTTTGATTAGTATTCGAAAAATGTTGATTATATTTTTTTCTATTCCTTCACAGTAAATCTTTCTGGGTCTTTATTTTTTTCAAGCATATCCCTTAAATATGATACTAAAAATCCACGATTAGAACCTTTAAATTACTCATTTAATCTGTTTATGCTTATTGGAATACTGGAATATTTAGATTTATTTTTACTATATTATTTTGTGTTGTGTATATACCATGTCTTTTCTTTGTTTCTTACTTTCCCCCATCTCTTTTTAAAATTTTTTTATAGGATTGAATAAGTTTTCCTTCCTACTCAGTGGATTGTTATACAATCTATTATTTTTCTTAGTTACTCTTAAATGTTGACTTAAAATATGAAGCTGGTAAATATCTTCGCCTACCATCTGCAGGAAGCAAGTCCTTTAACTCTTTTTGCTTTTATCAATTTCTCTTGCTCTTCGATGTCATTGTTGTCTATTATTTTATTCCCACCTCGTTTTTAAGTCCCCACTGCCATGGTCGCAATCTTATTTATTTATTTATTTATTTATTTATTTATTTATTTATTCAAATTTAATTGATTAATTAATTTATTTATGACAGGTAGGTACTTTTTTAGGTTTACCCATAAGTTTCCCAACTTCTTTCTTTGTCCATTATTCTTCTGGGTTCAGTATCATTCTTCCATAAGAATATGCTTTATTCTTTCATTAAAGGTCTCTGAGTGATTAACTATCTTAGTATTTGCTGGAAAATGTCTTTATTTGAGCTTTACTCTTAGAGTAAATAGCATACTAACTGACAGTTATTTTCCCTCAGCATTTTGAACATACTATTCTGTTGTTTTCTGGTCTCTATTGTTGCTTTTGGGAACTGTGCCAAGATTCAACTGTTGCTCCTTTCTACTGTCCCTTTTCAAATCGAAGTCTTTAGGTTATTTTTTAATACACATTGCATATATTAAAAATGTTTTTTTCTCTTGTCTTTGGGATTCTAAAGTTTATTACATGTATCTAGATATGGATTTATTTTTATTTATCCTGCTGAAAACTGGAGATTATCCTTACACCTGATAATTCTTCATATATTATAAAGTCTTTAAAAATCCTTAAAAAATCCTGGAAAATCCTTAAAAATTGTATTTTCAAACATTACTGTCTACAGATTTTCTCTGATCACTCTTTCTGAAATGCGTATTTGATAAACGCCTTGCCTTCTCATATCATTCTCCTATCTCTTAATGTTTTCATATATACGTCTCTTTTATCTTTCGCTACTGAATCCTCTGCAAATGCCTTAAATTTTTTTTAGTTCACATATTCTCTCTTTAGCTATATGTAATCTTCTGCCATGTTTTACATTTCATTGACCATGAACACTTCTAAAAATTCAATTGGTTTTCATTCCTTTTTTAAACTAAAAATTATTGGAGTGACATTAATAAAATTAAATATGTTTCAAGTGTATAATTTAACAGTTTGTCATATATATATATTGCATTGTGTGTTCACCACCCAAATTTAGATTTCCCATTACCAAATATTTGACCTATTTTACCCCATCTACACAATTTTTGATTATGAGCTAACTTCAGTGAAGTTTGCCTTCTCTTGGCTATCCCATTAGACTGGGTTGTGGAAATATCCTTCTAGAGTTGTTTTGCATTTTTTTTTTCTGCCAGATGCCTCATGGGTATCTGTGGCTCAATTTTTATGTTAATTTTTTCAGCCTTGGGATTTTTATACCACTTGGGTAGTGTGAATTGGACTCTGAACCCTTGCATGGAAAAACTTGAGGTTTTGATTTCTTACGCAAGACTTTTTTGTCTCCAATCAGAATTCTGGGCAGTGGGGACAAGTCTCCTTGATGATCACTGATGCAATGGGTAGAATTATTCTGGTTCCTTTTTTCATTGAGACTGAGGCCCTTTGAGGGTCCTAGATCTATATAGGAATCTCAGTTCCAATTCCCTTCCTCCAATGGGCCTAAATCTACTGTCCCTCTTTAAATCGAAGTCTTTAAACATTACTACCCTTTCCTGGGTATTATAACCCTACTTCCCCTCACTCTTGCCTGCAAAAATATGCCCCTGTTTCTTTCTTTTGACTCTTTTACCTCCTCATTCTCTGAGCCTTAGTTGGTTCTAATACTATTTCTGGTAATACATCTCCTGATGTATTATTGATTTTAGTCTTTTTGGAGTTAATGTAGAACCTAGAAATCTTGTTGCAACGAATATTGGTTAATTAATCCACAAACCGTCCAGTGTGGGCAATTGCTGTGTATGTCTTCATAAAAAATACATAAACTATTTTCTAATGGAACTGATATAGTTGGGGATACAGTAAGCCTCAGATCCTATTGGAGTATGGTGGAGAGAGCACTGGACTAAGAGTCGGAAGTCCAGGGTTTAGACTAATCTTTGCTTGAAAATTTGTCTTTAGACAAAGCATTCTACCTTTCTGAACCTCGATTTCTTTGTCTACGAAATGAGGATAGTATATCTGCTCTGTTTACCTTACAGGGTTGCGATGAGGATTAAATAAGAAATGTCATGTGAAAAAGTTGTATAAATTTTAAAAGGCGATCCATGGGGTGATTTTTAATAATGTGTTGTTATTTGTGAGTAAGGACATGGTGAACCACAGATGCAGTAATAAGATTTCCCATTTCCTTCTGGGAAATATTGCTTATTCTGACACTGTCTGGTTGCTGGCCTTTTGCTATAAGAAATATTGTTTTAGTTTGTTAAACTCCCTTTAATGGTTTACATGTTGATCAAAGGAGTCCTATTGATATTCTAGATGGCTTAGAAGAAGCTTCACTTTTGATTATTTAACTCAAAGAAATCCATCAAATGTCATTCTCTCTTCTAGCAACATTCTTCCAATTTTTAAAAAGTCAATACAATATTAACCACCGTGATGCCTTTCTACACAGAAATGGGGCTCATTCACATCTTGCTTCCACTTCCCTTTCTCCTTGCCTCACCAGTGTGTACCCAGGCCTTCTGAATCTGTTCATATCAGTGGGCCTCCCACCACGCAAAAGATACGCTCACATCAGTTTAACAAACACCGGTTCCTAAAGGTTGTATGTAAAGCAAACTTTTGCAAATGGAATGTCATATATTCACATCAAATAACATATGTTCCCCCTTTGGCTTTGATTTGCATTCAGTCAGCATTGGATTTATTATCTATCTCTCCATCAAGTTCCAGTCTCTGATAGACTCTAAACATCCACTATTTAAGAATCCTGGTGATTTCTTTTATTAAATAAAGAATGCTTGCCAATAAATATTTCCAGCCCTATCTACTGTTAACATGTTCTTATAATGGGTTTTTACATCAGAGGTATGTGTGGGTGTATAATATTTATCTTTTTGTTTCACTTTTGAGTCACTATCCCTTTAAACATGTGAGTAACAAAAAATTGAGCACGGATCCTCACTCCAATGTCGGAATATAGTGCCATGGAGCAGAATGCGGACAGAATAAACAGTGGTGAATTTTACCTAAGCCAGCCCTGACCGGTAGGTAATCACAGTCATATAAATTATAGGTTCTCTCTGGAGACAAGAATTATTTCCTGAGTCATTTCCAGAGACTCTGAAGTGGCACTTCCTGTGGTTAGAGATCTGTTGAGCTGAAGTAAGATTTTAGCTGTTGGCCCCTGGGGAGAAGACATGCAGGGACTAGGAAGCACTAGGAACTGGAGCTGTTAGAAATAATTGGGTCTGACACCCTCATTTCATGGAAAGCCTAAAAACTGTGCCCAGCATTACACTGCTTGTTAGAGGCTATAGCCGCAGGACTTAGGATGTCTGCCTCCGGGTCACTGGCTTTGGTTTTATTTTGTTAAGTTTAAGTTTTAGCAGTGTATCCCTTTGCAGAAGTGATAGGCTATAGTCTCTGAAGTCAGATCTGTGTTAGAGTCACTGCCCCACCTGTTACAAGTTTATAGTCTTGCTGGGTCTGGGTTTCTTCACCTAAAAAATGGGTATAATAATGTATACCTTATAGGATTATTGTGCCAATTTATGCTAATGTGTGTGAAGTGCCTGGTAAGTCCTAGATTAAAATACAAATATTAATGTTATTATTTTAGGAGAAGGGAAGGACAAACTGCTATCTCCAATTTTAATAGTAACTTGCACTTGCTATAGCACTTTTTTGATAACTTAGTCTGTCCTCATCGCTCCAGCTTTGAACTTTATGTTGATTCAGGGCTCACGAAGGCCTCTCTTGGGAATCGAGTGTTTTATATTTTAAGAATTTCTAGCCACCTAACAATTTGGTTCCCATTGCAAAATCTTGGATTGTTAGAAAGAAATTTCTAGTCTCCTTAAGCTCCGAGGACCAAGAGAAATAGATTCTTACTTCCTATACCAGTCTGGTTCTCTTTCTTTTTAGACAATGGAAATTGTCCTTGAAATATTAACCAGGCTGGCATAGAAAGTAAGACTTCCAAGCAGTGAGTTGAAAGCCCTGGGCTAGGAGTGGAGGTGGGGTTGAATAGCAAGGTAAGAGAGATCCTACATGAGCTCAGCTTCAGCTGAGATGAGCAAGGCAAAGAGCTGATATTCCTCAAATAAAATAGTGGCTCAACAGACTAGAAGATAAGTAATTAATTCAGGGTCTGGTCCTTTCCCTGGAATTAAGGCCTCCATGGCTCTGCTGACTTACTGGGTTTGAATAGGCCAAGAGTAAATAGAGGCAGCTGGCAGGTAGGAGTATGGGGCTGTGTGTGTACATGTGATTATTGTCAGGCTAAACTACAGCAAGACTTATGCAAAAGATGTCCCTCTTTATTACTTTTCCTAGGAAAAGGGGGTGATAATAGTCACCTTGGTTGGCCTGCAGGCAGTGAGGGAGAGAGTTGCCTAGAATATTTGGGAGCCTGAAGCTTGACAGAAAAAGCAGTGATAAAACAATAAGTCAGAAAGAAGACTGGGTTCAACTTCCTCTTCTTACAGGTACAGGGCTGAAGGTCACGAGCAGAATGGCTTGGAAAGAGCTGCCTGGCTAGGCCCTGGCTCCCCCTTGTCCTGTGGATAAAGGGATGACCTCAGTTTCTTGTCCTATTGAAGCAGCCCGTCCCCTGCTGTCACAAGAAAATGAAGAAAAAATGGAAGTGGGAAAAAGTACTGCATCAGAAAAGTAATGGGAAAAAGTAAGAAATGGTGAGCAGAAAAATAAATCGAGGCAATCAAACCCTTAGCAGCTTTGGCACTTTGTACCGTGGTCCATCCTAGAATTGAATTCAACGTGACCCATGAAATGCATCTTTAAATTATTAATATACTGCTGATGTTATAAATTTTCCAGCTGGAAAGAACCATGTCAATCAGCCATGGTAGCCTTTCTCTCTTACAGCTGAGGTATCTCAGGCCCAGAAAAGCAACAGGACCTGAGTGAGGTGAGGCACACACGGCTGGAGAGGAGTTGACTCAAATCTACCATCCTGGCTCCACTTCTCTATGGTGCTTCCTCGATATTGTTTTGATTCTAGGCATGCAACACTTATCTGGTCTCCCCTCTCTCTCCAATTCTGCCTGTCCCCACAAACCCTTTTGCTACAAGTAGAGAGTGGCTCCTGTCAGCTTAGAAGAAAGGAGGCCACTGAAGTCAGGTGTGAAGCCAAGGAGAGAGGGGTGCTCTGCCTCCCCAGTCCTCAGAGTTGTGTTCATTTCCAACAAGATTTGTACCACATGGTTCAATACCATCCAAGAAATAACAGCAATAACCCCTAATTCTACAGCTATTAAATGCTAATTTTCTTACACATTTTTCACTGTTTAATCTCCTGGCTTGACTGTTTTGTTTCCATCCTCCCCCTCTGTCTCCCTCATCTATTGCACTCACTGTTGTCGGAAACTTCCATGTCACTCTCCCAGTCACAATTCCATGACATTAAAACCTTTTGTGGCTCCCACTGCTCAGCAGTCAAGGTCCAGGGGAGATGAGTTCCATTAGTCTTATAACCACTAAGCTTGTAATGAAACTCTTCTCTAAAATAACTCCAAGCAGTTGAGCCCCAGACAAATTCTGGTGAGGATCACCTTAGGGCTCATCAAGAAAACCAAAAAGCCAACCCCCAGGCCTTTGCTTTAACATTTAAAGCAAAGTTAAAATGGAGCACCCTGAGTGATGGGGAGCAGTCATACCCTCAGTTACACCTTAAAAAGTTTATTTACAACTGATATTATTCTACTTTTCAACTAGAAATTGATCCTGCATACAAGCTGAGCTGTGAGATTAGGCTGGCAAATTTATTTTGTTTTCTAATGACAATGATTTCCCCTTGATTTTTTTTTCTTGGTCTCAGGCTAAGAAAGACTTGATGTTCCTTGTGTTAAAAAGAAGAAAGTCACCTTAAATATCCAGTAATTTCCTGTATATAAATTAGGCCTCTAGGTTTGATGAAGTTGGGATCATTATTTAATGGCTTTGTGATGATGCCTTTTGCAAGTGATTTCTGAAAATTGGGGACAGATAGAATGATTTAGAGCTAAGAAAGAGCCAACTGTTCATTTATGTGTGAGATGTACCTCTTACTCTCAAGCCCAGGACACTGGTAAAGGCTTTGATTAAGGGGAAGAAAATGTATCTTGTTTCTCACTGCACATTAGAAAGAATGTAATTTTTTCCTCTTTTTTTCTTGACTATTTTTTTTTGTTTTTACTTTTTCATTTATCAATTCCATAATATTCTCTAGCCCATCAGCAAGATTAAACTTTAAAATTCTCTTAACTTGAACAAAATGACTTCAAATTATTTCCCTTCTTTTCAAATCCCCCATTCTGTTTTGCTTAATAAATATCCCTTTAACTATCAGTTCTCCCAGTACAGCTTATTAGTCCTCCTGTACTATGTTCCTACTATGGGTAATCACATAAGCTCAGTCTTTGCTAAAAGAAACGAGGCAAATGAAAACGTATTTTAACATTCTAGAGTATTAATTTAAATCTAAAGATGTAGCGTGCATCACTGAGAGTTTAGGGCAAATTTCTCTCCCAGAAACTATTCACAGCAACCTTGAGGGACTAGGCCATTGCTTTTGTAAGTAGTAACTTGCATTGCATTGGTCTGTTGGGCCTGTAATTTTGTTTATCTGATAGTTAAATGAGAAGAATTTAAATCACTTTGCCGATTAAGAAAACTAAACCAAAACGACCTGTCCTGAATGCAATCCTGCACATACTCTAGGCAACTGAGACTTTACATTGTTTTTATTTTAACAGCAATATTCTGAATGGTGGTTCTTTTTATTTTTTTAAATTTTATTTTTAGTTTCCAGTATATAGTACATACAGTTATTTTTTTTTTAATGAAGAGCTTTTAGTCTGTTTTTTTTTTCTCCCATTGTAGCTTTAGTTTTTAGCATATTTTTGAATAAATGAATAACTAAATAAAAAAAGAACCACTCTTTTTTTCTTTCTTAGATGGAGTGACAGAGGCCTAGAAAAGGTCTGACTTTCCTAGAGTCCCACGCCAAATCTTTGGACATCTGGGTCTAATCCTCTGATATGGCCATGAAGATAGAGCTACAAAATTATTCTTATTCATGTACTCAGATAAGATACACTAAGACTGGGCTGTTTCAGAGAGATTTTTAAAATTGTGGGTGAGCAGTATTGGTGGGGAAGATTTTGGCGTTGGATGGCACAGCATTTGAATCTTGGCCGTAACCCTCTCTGACTATGGGACCATGGCAAGTCATTTAAATTCAATAATCCTCACATGTAGAATTGAGATAATAATACCTACTTCATAGGATTAAATGAGTAAATGTAAGTTATTGTTACTATTACCAGAAATATTATGATGTAGCTATATAATTATCTTCGACTTTAAGAAAAACACTCAATAATTTATATTGGAATTGCATATATAAAGAGATAACATCATAATGCTCAGTTGACAGTTCTCTCCATGTTCTTAAGGTACTGTGATGGCATCATAGGGTTTATTTATAACTGTCATTTGTAATAGACTTGGGCAGAAAGAAAGAATACAGGCTAGTCACTAAGATAGGGCTAAAACAGAGGAGTCTTGTTTCTATTTTGACACTTAAGTTCTATAGTGGCATATTTTAGTTGTCTGAATTAGGAATTTATTTCTGGCACAACAGTCTATACTCATTCAGATATTTTCTTCCTCCGTGTTCTGATGCTGGAATAGAAAGTGTGTCAAAAGTCTGTATGACTAGGAAAGGATTTAAAATGAACCCCAAACTGTCTGTGTAGTTTGTGTCTGCTTATAACCAGGATAACCAGTCGGCTCAAGGGAAAAACAAAAATAGTCAAAATGGTTGTTTGACCTCTTTCAGAACAATGGCGTTGTCTGATTTTTGAAAAACCTTTTGAGACCTGATTCCTTCTACATTTTGTGGATGAGTCATAGTCACTCCATGAATGTTTTCAGTATTGAGAGTGACTAATGGATACAGTTTCATATGTCGGTGTCTGCACATGGAGATTATTTGCAAGGTTAAACCAGACCCCAGTTCTCTCAGACAAGGTCAAATCATGGTACCCTCTAAGGTGGAATAAACAGCATCAGCACAAAGTACAAGAAAGATGCCCCTTACAAAAATAACTCAACCACTGGGGTGGTTTGTTCATGATTGATAGTTAAACTGGGGCATCTACCAGAACTCCCTAGAGGAGACTAGCCTGTAACTAATATGAGATAGGCAATGAATTAAGAAGTTATATCCTAACAGGAGATAGGGACTGCACAGAGACTAGATAAAGTCTCTATCTTGTACCGAAAGAATTTGCCACAGTTTCTCCAACCCCAGGGAAAGGGAAAACAAGACCCTCTATTGGAAGGACATAACTATTCCAGTAACCTGGAAGAATTAGTGGGCGGAATTTGTCTCCATTGCAGCCTAGATGGCACATTGCATGAGACTGTCCAACTCCATTAATCCTAATGTGCTCACAGGTCTCCTCTGATCACTCATTTGGTTTTCTCGCTATCCTAATACCAGGAAGGGGATGACCTGGGCAACACTCACAAACACTCCCCCATTACATGTGACTATATTGGCATCTAGTTAACAAAGCAGCCCCTCAGGATTTGGGGAGCATGGCTTGATTCTGCAGAGCTAGATGACTTTTGATAGAATTGATAAAATAGAGTTTCTGTACCTAATAAGCTTGGTCAGACTGTGAAACAATCATGACCCTACAACGTCCTGCCTGAGAAGCCAGTTCTTGGATTTCTCTCCCTTTTCCTTATTTCTCTTTTCAACATAATCTTTACTGAAACACCACCTGTTTTGGGCTTAAAACGATTCCTCAGAAGGAATTTAAATAAAAAATGTGAGTTATACTGATTTTCTAAAAAAAAAAGTCTAGTGTAAACTTCATGTACACTAAATTAAATGCATGATGCTGAATACCTTGCATCTGAAGCAGAAATGGTTTGGGAGTTGTCTTTTTTCACTTTCTTGGCTACTCTCAATCTTAAATTTATCCAATTACCCAATTATCTGGTCTCTGGGATTATGAATCTAATAACGTGCCAGTTACAGTGAACTTTGGATAAACTTTGCTCCATTATCAAATAATAGGAGCCATAGATGCTACCCTCTTTCTTCTTGGGCACACTGTTTTCTGCAGTGATCTCCAGGTGAGTGATGGCATTGATCATATATGTTCTCTAGGTTAGAAAGTGTGTTAAATTCATCCACAACCGGCTTCTTAGTATTATAGATAGACCAATACAGCACAGTGGATAAAAATTTCTGTGTATTCTAAACTAGGCCCTGGAATGAACTTCTGAGCACAGTACAATTAGTCATTTCCATCTATCCTTATGGGGTTATGCAATAAAAGGTGGGATGGAGGTGGTAGAGAGTGGGAAAATGCTGTGATGTATCCTTGGGAAGCAGCAGCTCGGTGTGGAGGGAAAAGCACTGGACTGGGAGTCAGAGAATCTAGTCGTAGAGCTGCTTTTAGCTGTGCAAACTTGAACAAGTAGCTTTGTCTCTCTGGGTCTCAGTTTCAAATCATGTGAAATGAGTGGATTGATTTAGATAATTTCTATTAGATATGTATTAGTTGAGAGGTGGAGGAAAGGTGGCCAGAGAAAAGAAAGTGGGAAATAACTAATCTCAGAAATATAAATATGCACAGACTAACTTGACCGTGAGGTGAAATTTAAGACCAGAAGCTTGCATAAATTATTAGGAGTGTGCAGACGGGCGAAAAATTCAACCCTGTTTACAAAGAGGGCTGGCATTCTGGAGTCTAAAATCCTATCTCTGATGTGCTCTGTTTGCAGGCAACTTTATCTTTCTGAAGGCTTCTTCATCTAGAAAATAGAGAGGCAGTTATCATTTATACGCAAGCATGAACAGCAAATTATTTACAGAACCACCAGAGATTAAGATGCCTTTTGTTCAGGCTGTGCTTGTGTAATCTCTGGCAGTTCAAAATGTGTAGGCAGGGGAGAGAGCATGAGGTGGGAAGAGTGTGATGTCCATGTGCTGTTTGTCTTTGTTTCTGAAGAGAATATTCTCATGTAGAAATAGCCCAGGATTTGATATATCATCTGGTTGTAATGAGGAAACTATATCTTCATAGTGAGCAATGGAAAACAGAACTTCATAATTACTTAATCATCACATTGTGTGTTACATTGGATTATGCTCAAATGATGAACAAAATTCCCAAAGGCAGCAACCGAGCAGGGCAAAATGTTATGAACTAAGAGGATGGACTTGTCCTGTCACTAATTTGCTGACCTTGGGCAAGTCACTTAACATCTCTGGGTTTTAATTACTTCAACTGTAAAACATAGGGAAAGGAGAAGCCTGGGATGATTTTTGAAGTTCCTTCTAGTTGTGAGGTTAGACTTCATGATTCTTATGTCTGCAATGAATCAGCCCTGAATACAATGATATTCCTAAAATATTTATAAAAACCCTGTTTCAAAAGTAAACTCCAGCTAAATAAATGCATCCACCCAGTTGCATTCAAGTCTATTCAGAGTCCTACCGTTATAACCTACCATTATTGCTGGCCACTAATCACATCAGCCTGCACATATGTTTTACATCTATACTTCTAGTATTTGCTTTTGTTGTTCTCATTTCTATAATAGCCATGTGAGAAAATACTACATACTATTCAAAATACAGTCCATTGTAATTTCTCTATAGAGATAAATTGTTCCCTGGTTTCTCTTTGGAGGCTACCACATAACATGTTTTAGCATATGTCGTGTTGCATACATAATTAAGGCATTTACATCTGACTGTCAGATTGTGGGTGACTTGAGGGCAGGAACTGTGTTCAGTGCTGAGCTAGACCCATGTTTGTCACAAAGTAAGACTCACAAAGAAACCCAATATTTCTTCAATGAACTGCAAATGTGGTGGTTTTCAGAATCATGATTCACTGATTTTGGATCCCTAGTGCCAAACTTTAGTCTCCTTGGCTCTGCTGAAGTTGAAGGGGGCTTCGTGTAGAAGCTTCGAGGGCCGTTTTGAAAACATTTGATCTGTGATCTTATAGTTTACTTCTCAATAACATTATTGGAAGTCCAGTATAATTTTGAGCTGCTGTTGACCTCATATGAGTAATGCTAGATTTCACCTGGAGGAGAAGACCAAAAGTAAATTCTCTCTGTCTGCATCAATTGGGAAATCAAGGATCATGAACAGCACGTTACTTCAAGCAACATTTCTCAGTGGAGGAGTGTTATTGGTATTTTGGGTGGGTTATTATTTTTTTTATTGTGCAGAATTGTTCTGCACAATAAAAAAACCAGTAGAAATATCCACCCCTTAATGTCTGTGACAATAAAAAATACGATTTAGTGAGATGGCACTGACTCAGAACCATTAATTTGAGAACCATTAATTTTAGAAGAAACCACAAAGCCTCCCATATTATAAATACCATTTTCTAAACCTGCAAGTTTAGGTCCAAGATTTTCTAACCCTAAAACTTTGACTTAGCTTTTAACTTTGGTTCAGGACTGGGTATCAACAACTTGAGAGTTACTTTTGACTGAGAAGGGACTGAAAAGATGGAAAACCTACTTCTTTCTCTTGTACAGAATTTATGGTTTACAAGAAACTTTAATAAATGCTATCTCTTTAGCCCTTCTTGTGATATGAGGAACAGATTACATTTCCCATATTTTAAAGGAAAGAAAACTGAGTTTTGAAGAAGTTGAGTGGTGCCATCTCAAGTCTTGCAGCCATTTCAAAGCTGTGACTGGAAAGCAGGTCTCAGCTGATGCTGACTCCTAGATCATCCCTTTTGTGTTGGTGGAATATGCAGCTAGTTTATCAAGCTGGAAACTCAAGCTAAAGAACACACAGACACATATCTGGCTGCTATCATAGCATCCCCAGATAATTAGACATATTAAGTGCTAGATGCCCATCAACAAGTTAGCACACATTAAAATCCACAGTGAAAAAGATGAGTACTGTGGTGTATTGTATGTATGACTAATTTGAACAGGTAAGTTTAATTAGAAGAATGTCTGTTTTAATGTAATGAAATCTAACATTACTCATGAATTTCACACATGATTTTGAGAGTTTTACTCTTGACCCAAGCCCAGCACCAAGAAATGACACTGTGGAAGTTCTCCTTCACTGCCTTAAAAGCTGTCTAGATTATCACTTTGAGTCAAAAATCTAGAACAGAAGCTAGAAGACTCCACTGAATAATAAAGATGTAGAGGGCTGACTTTTGTAGCCTTAATAGATGCTGGATCTTGAACTAGCATCTATCCATTTCTGGCTATTCACACACTCTGGGAAACACAGCAGAGTGGTCTTCATTGCATGTAGCAGCCTGTAAAGCACCAACATTCAATATTGAACCATTGAAGCAATTGGTCAATGACATCACTTATAAAAGGATGAGAGTTATCTTATGGCAAGACAATGCAGATACCTATATAGCTTCATTAGAACCAAAGTTCTAGTCATCCTTTTGATTGCTCTTTTAGCCAGAAAATCTAGATAAAATGAAAATTTCCTAGAGAAGAAGTTTGCATGCTAAATGGCCTATACATAGCACACTTCAGTTGTCAGAGAGACTCATGGTTTTCAAAGAGGCAGTGTAGCATGATGGTCAAGGGCACAAACTTGTTAGCTGTATGAATTTGAGAAGGTTATTTTACTACTTTGGGATCCAAGTTTTTCACCTGTAAAGTGGGGATAATAACGTTACTAACATTATAGGGTCATTGTAAATGTAAATAAGTATTAACTATCATCATCATCATTGTCATTATTGCTACTGGGTGAAATATTAGCGTGAAATGTCAGAGCTTCCAATAAATAATGATGTAAAATTAAGAAACTTGATTTATTTTTGATGATTTAGGCTGAATGAGGCTGAGTATGGATTATTCAAGTCCATTTCACAAAACCATAGAATGTTGCAGCTTGCAGGACGCAAAACACTATTTAATCCAAATTTTTTGTTTTAGAAATGAAGGTGATGAAGGTAAAATAAGTTAATTTCTTGCCCAAATTTTTGCAACAAGGACTCTGGGGTTTTGACTCATAGTTCCGCTCATGAAATATTTACCTGTTGACTATTCTTAACCAGGAGTTTTTTACCTGGAAGTGCAAAGGGAAATAATCTGAAATTCAAAAACATCTGCTTTCCTATTCTGAGCAGCTCTGGTAAAAGTTTGGTAAAAGAGGTTAAACTTGCTGACTAAATAAGTTTTTATGACTAATAAAAAGATGTATGATATTAAAAGATGAAAAGAGCAGTGGATTGACAGAGAGGAGGCTCAAGTCTTACTTTTGCCTCTATTACTAATTTGGATGACTGTTCTCAGCCTCAATTTCTCTATTTGTAAAATGAGAGTTGGATTATGCAACTGTTACAAAATATTGGCACAATAATTTATTGCATAAATATAATTTCTAATGAACAGTTAAGTCTTTACAATTATGAAGACCATTTTGTCATTAGAATGTTTGAACACCTGGTTGCAATTGTTTTTTAATTTGCTGTTATTTAAAAAAAAAAAAAGCAAAGAGAAAAACAACTTAAAAAATGAACAGGCCATGGAAACCAGCTTGCTCATTTGTAGGACAGTTTATTGGGTTGGAATATTTTGCCTTTGGCAAATGAGAATCATTTAATTCCAGGCATTTGCTTATTGACTTGCTAGGACAGCATGATCTATTTTTCTTTCATTTCTGTCAGTAATCACCACTTAAAACTCTTAAAGGGAGGCCCAATTACCCCTAGAAAAGGATAATATTCTGTGACCTGCCAGACTGGGATGTCACCAGCTCTCCTCTAATTAATAAATGTGCTTTCACTCTAAGCGAAGCTACTTCTGCATTAGAAAAAATAGTAATTACCTGCAACAATTATGAAGGCAAATTAAATACTTTCTCAAGGAAATAATAAGTACTTCTTTAAGGTAAAAGGGGAAAATAACACAACTCTATTTAAGCATTTGTTTATGAAGTTATCTCATCACAGTGAAATGAAAGAACTTTGGGCTGATGTGTCCCTTGTTTTCTGGAGGAGAGAAGCAAGATACAATTCTCATAAGCAGTCTGTCTTAGCCATCACTGTCTATGCCCCTAGAGAGGCTAAGAGTGGTTGTCAGGGTAAGATTTGATGTTTTGTTTGTCTCCTGTTTTATTTACAGGGAATACTCATTTGGCTAGATGAGCGTATGGCATGATCTGACCTGGAACAACGGCTTGAATTCAGCAAATATTTATTGAGCAACCAAGTGCCAGGCTATAGAAATTCCAAACACCAAATGACCACATTTCTGTGCCAATGTAGGATATTCCTCAGTCGTTTCATTGATTAAGTGAATGACTGCATGCTATAAGAATCAGTTTCAAAACTACATTGTTAGTTCTCTTTATTTCCTGGGATATAAAATCAATGAAATCCTTTAAGCTAAAGACAGTGAAAATTAAACTCTTTTCAGCCTGAGGTAATATATTTTTTCCCTTCTAAAATCCAGAAGATAAACTAGTTACATGAAAAAAATAAACCATGATTCTCAACAAAAGAGAGTTTATTATTAAAGCCAGCATGACCTACTAGAGGCCAGAATTGACAACCTCACTGATATTCTCTGTAGTAATATACTTCCATATGCAACAAGGCCCGAGAATGACATGCTTCACCAGCATCCGGAACTGAGAGTAAGTCTCAGCTATTTCTCTGGCAGAGCGTCTTGAAACGTACCAGTCATCTCTTTGTTAAGACTTAGCAAAGTCTTAACAAAGGCAAACTAGGTCCTCAAAAAAGAAAATAACCCAAGAGCTCCTGGAACTAGAGATAGAATCTAAAGCCTTGGTTTGCTTCGCAAACAAAGAAGCAAACAAACAATCAAACAACTTCATCAGAATTTCAAGACGAATAACAACTATAATAAATACAACTAAGAAATATCTTATGGAATAGCTTCCTTTGCAGACTAATTTTCTTTAATGCCTAAACATTATATTAACTTTTGTGTTGTAAGAGAAAAATATTTAAGAATCAAAATAGTAAACCACCAAAGAAGGTATAACTGCATTTGTGTTATCTCCAGATCCAGTCAGGCATATAAAAAAGCACTCCTACCTGGGGCACAAACACCATAGACCAAGGTGCAGGGGTAAGCAATAGACACCAAGTTTGGGAGTAAATGTTAACTAGGTGCTCAAAGTTCTACTCATGACTCCAACAGATTTTACCTTAGAGAATGAATGGTATAAAAAACCTCTTATCTAAGGTCAGGGTCCTTAACGCATCTTCAGGAATTCATTATTTTTGAATTAATTCCTTTTACTTTGGATTAATCAATGCATTAAATAGAATTATTTTTGTTCTCATTGATTCAGGAGATGTACAGAAGCTCATTTCAATTAATAATTAGTAAAAATTCTCCTTTGAAATGATCTCCCTTACCAACTCATACTGAGGAATATCCATAATACTTTTTATGTTATATCTGAACTTCTATTATTATGGCAGGATAATTATTGGCAATTGATTTAAAACTATTAATTAATAAATCTCAGAACCAGTGAGACTTACTTGCTATTTTTTTTTTATTTTGAAGCAAATATCCAGGCACAAATAAACTAAACCACAAACAATATTTCCACTCATAGAACCTAACCAAGCAGAAATCTCAACAACTAAAACTTTTTTCTTCAGCATTCCACTTTTCAGTGAACAAATGAAAACAAAAGCAAAGTGCTTTTATAACAGGGATTAAAAACATTCAGAAATGCTTTCAGCTTAAACGACCCTGTTTGTTTATTACTGTAGTATAGTATACTGTACTATAGTATTTGAAATTACCAACCATTACAGATTCAATCATGTGCCTTACAAAGTACTTTCATTTACTTACGCTTTGTGTTTCACAGTAGCCCTTTGAAATAGATATGGTAATTCTCATCAACATTTACAAATGAAGAAATGGAGCTCTAAAGGGCCTTAAAATGCCACCAAGTAATAAGTGGCACACTTACTACTAACTCCAAGTACTGTATTTTCTTCATATTTATCATACTATACTTACTAAGACAAGATTCACATACATATGCATATATACACATACATATGTTATTATATATAGATGTGAAATATGTATATATATTCAAGTTCATATGTATATTAGAATTTTCAGGTTATTTCTAAGTTGAAATTCAAGACCCATCCATAGAACGTTTTACTCTATGGTAAAATGGAATCTAAATGAAGCAAACCCCAGAGGTTGCCAGCTCCTTCAGTGAGACATGTGCTCTCTTCACTAGCCTTATTGTCTTGAGCATCTTTGGGCTTCTGGGGATGTCCTAGGCACAAAGAGTTTTTTCTCCTTTCTTGGCAGAAGTTTCAAAGCAGAGTCCAAGTCCTTTTTCCCAATTCCAAGTTCTTAGTTGCTGTGAGGATGTTTTTAGCCCTTTCCAAAGCAATGTTGTTCAACAGAACTTTCTGCAATTCTGGAACAGTTCTATGTCCGCATTGTCCAATAAGGTAGCCATTAGCCTCATATGGTTTTTGAGTACTTGCAATATGATCAGTGTGATTAAGGAATTGAATTTGTAGCTACATGTGGCTAGTGACCACCATATTGAACAGAGTAGTTCTAGATAGTTTAAGATTCTGGTTCACAGGACTCAGAGCACACTAGCAACAGCATCCCTTGCAGGATTACCCAGTGAGGGTACAATAGAAGTTATGTATTTAATGATGAGTTATATTTTAATTGGTTCTTGAGGGGGTTTGAAGCATGAAATGTTGGTAAGCATGAAACAGGCATATAGGGATCTTTAAGTAAAGGATAACAAACGGGGGGATATGTTGTGATAAATATTAAGAGAGAAAAGAGCAAAACAGTGCCATTTGAATTGAACTTGAATTTCTAAACTTTACATATTGAAATAGGATAGAACTTTCCAATTCAATATAAAATTTTCCTCTTTGCCAATGCAATTACTAAAGCTAAAAATTCAATTAATGATGGTGAGATTTTACAATGGGCTGAAATAGAAGCAAAAAGAAATGAATAGGACATCATGCTCTAGTGTATGTTAGAGTGGACTAAAACTCTAGGACCATCTCCAATGGAATAATCTACTTGACAGAATTGTGAAGATTCAAGTTATTCTTGCCCTAAAAATCAAGACTATAACTCTGAATATAAAAACGCTTGTGGGCTTTAGTCCTCCAGATTTCCTGAAGCTCTGCTGGTCTTTCAGAAAAGCTTGCTATTTAGTCCTCTAACTTGTTTTTGCAATCCTGAAGCTCAAGTTGTGTGAACAATGGTATCTCAAGTAGCATGCATGAAAGCAGTTGGTATGGTGGGAGTGAGTGACAGTGGGTGGGTGAACAGATTAAAGAGGAAAAGGTTGGAAGAGAGAGTAGTATGTGTGAAAAAGAAAGCAGCCCTTCCTCCTTTGACATTCTCTTGCTATAGTCCTCTATAACAGCTATTCAAAGCCAAATGCCAAAACGAGGGCATGAAAATAGCGTGGACTATGGAGTTAAGCAGATATGCACTTGAATCCAAGCTCTGGATTTGACATATCTAACCTCAGTCTTCTTATCTCTGGGGTACTTATGGTTAACAAGTATTGTGAAGTTTAAATGAGATAATATTACCCAGCAGATAGTAATTGTTCAGTAAACTTGACCTCTCCAAATAGGCTTAGTTCTTTTCCCTTCTTACCCATGAAAGACTAGCCAAAGAAACAAACATGCAGGGCTGCTTAGAGATCTTTATCTAGAGGATGTAAACAAGATGCGGTGGGGGAGAGATTGCTGAAGAGAGAAAAAAGCCATAGCCATGAATAGAAAGTCTCGTCTCTCCGTTAATGAAGCCACTTCCTTTATGTAGCCTCATAAATCTCTGGTTCCTGAAAGCCACAGAGGTGTTTATTAGAATAGCAATCCTAACTGCTTTTCCAACATTTTACCAACAGGAAGATTCACCGCTCCGGCAGAGGAAACAGAACGAGACCCCAAACGTCTCCTTGTCCCCACCCGAAGTTAGCTAATCTGGATCCGGGAATGACAACCGGTCCTTGCTCCTCTACCCAGGAGTATGGGGAACCTCCTTCCAAGTGGAATCCAGGGGAAGGAAGAGCACCTTTACCCGTCTCTCTAGGTAGCTTGCTCCACCTGACCCCTTTACTTGGTTCTAATGCAGTTTCTTCAAGCGGTCCCCGGCAATGTTAGCTCCCGTCCTCGGAGAACTTTCAGCACCGCGGACAGCGCCGCTCGCCGCTATTCGTTCTGCAGCCCAGGTTCTTTCCCACCTGGGACTATCTTGCCTGGGTTTTTTTCCCGGACCCCTTACCTCGGGGTAGGGGTGCGGGGTGAGGGTGGAGATGGGTTATCATTTCGTGGTCCTGGGCCAACTCCGGCCAGTGACTGGCTCCACAGTTCAGCGAGAATCCCTTCTTCAGAGCCTGTTCCTTTGCAATTCTCGGTTCAAGACCTCAATGAACCCAGCTTCGCAAAGGTAGTGGGGTCAGGAGTGTCTCCAGGAGCAGGCGAGAGCCCTGATATTCCAATCTCCCCCACCCACCACCTTTCCTCTGCCTTCCTATCGCTTCTAGTCATTTGACAACTTTTATCTTACTCTTCCATCACAATATAAAATACACATTGTGTGTCTGTGTGTGTGTGGCGGCTCAGTTGAAGAAAGGTTCAGGCTGCGTACTCTGCCCCTTTGGATTCGTAGGAAACTGCTGTGCTTTGGGATGGGGGAATACAGGAGAATCGGACGAGGTGAATAATTGTGGGTACAATCCTTTTCCCGGGTTGGCCCCTCTGGCCAGGGAGCTTCCCTGGACACTTCTCCCATCACTTCCTCCTCTCCTCCGCCGGCGTGTCTCTGCTCTCTGGGGACGGATGCCCCTCAGGGCGCACCGGCCTGGTCAGGGCAGCAGGCTCAGCTGGAGTTCCTTTGAAGAGTTTGCTCTCAGGTAAAAGGGCAGACGTTGTCCCCACCCTCCCCTCGGGCTGCGGCCGGAAAAGCATCTCTTCCTTTCCTTGGGCTTATCCTGAGGCCGAGAACTGCGTTGCGAGACCCGGGTGTGTGCCAAGGCTGGGAGGACCGGGGGAGGCGGGGATGGTGGCCGGCGTCTGTGGAGACCCGGGCGGCCCGGACGCTGCTCTAGGTTGGCTCGCTCTTCCGCCTCTCACCCTGGCGGCGCAGAGGCTGCATTTGCCCCAGCCCCACCTGGCAGCTCTCGCGAGTCAGAGCTCAGTGCCTCCAGACTCTAGACGCTGTCCGGGCCCCATTACCGGCCAGAGCCTAAGAGACCCCTACCCACCTCCTTCTTTCTTCCAGGGGTCCCTTCTCGGAGGGCGCTCTCAGCTCCGCGCCATATTCCTGCTTCCTCCCTCCCGGTGGCTCCGGCTCCCTAGATCATTAAACCAGAAGCGACCGTCCCATTTGCAGGGGTCTAGCTGAAACGCAGGCGGCGCGGAGACTGAGCTGAAGGAGACTTACACTCACCTGAGGGCTGGCGGAGATGAACTGGTTGCTGAGGTTGGTGGCTGGCTGTCCGCACTTTAAGCGCCGGGCTCTGTCTCTCCCACTGTGATGCGGGTTGCTGGTGGCAAAGAAAAGCAGAAGGAAGCCGCTGCTGCTGAACAGCTCCTCAATTATTCAGATCGCTCCCCCACTCTTTACCCCTCTCCGCGGCCTGTCAGTCCTCTCTCCAGCTAGCCAGTCTCCGCCTTCCTGGAGTCACGTGTGCAGCCCAACCCCTTACATTACTGAGCCGAAGCTTCTCGCCAGAAGCCCTCACCCCAACACACACACACACACACACACACACACACACACACACACACACACACACACGCTATCTGCCACTCTCAACCCCTCTCTGGCCTACTGAGCCTCCGGGTGCTGCTTCCAGTATCCCAGGCTGTCTGGAGGCTGAGAGGGCCAAAGATGGGAGCAGTTCTCTGCCCTGAGAAAGCAAGAACAGACAGGATTCTGCAGTGTCCGTGTGTTGAGAAGGCATCTGCCGGCAGCCCCGCCTCTATTGGACTTGACACTGAAGAAAGCTGGCCATTCAGACCTGCTTCCTGCCATCTGAATACTTACCCCTCCTCCAAAGAGCCCTTGCTGCTTTTAAATTTCTTCCACCTCTTTCAGCATTATTGAAAAGAAAGGGTGGCAGAGATTGATTTCCTATTTTCTCCTAAAAAAGACAATACCCTACTCCTTCAAAGCTCAAGTAGGACAAGTTTTTCTTTGTGTTCTCAACATCTTATAGATAGAAAGACTGGATTTGAGATATGAAGACCCACAAGGAATTCCAGTCTGTGTGAGCTTGAGTTATTTTACTACTCTTAGCCTTTCTTCTTTCATCTGGAAAATGACCAACTCACAGGACTGTTGTGAGAATTAGAAATGATAATGCTCATGACATTGCCTAGCCCAGGGCTGGGTACACACTGGAAACTCAATAAATGAGAGTTCTTCCCTGGTCTATGTTAAAATCAATTTCAGAAAATAAGAAGGTTGTGATTTGTGCCTGTGGAACGGAGGTATCTTTTGAAAGGGGCAACTGTGAGGTCAGGCTAGACAGATAACTAGTACAAGTGGGGACAGGAGAAACACAAGGCTTATATTTTCCATTGTTTCTGTTATGATGAATATCCCAAAGCTATGTTTGTTCTTAAAAAGATGAGGACTAGATAGTACCAACCCAGGCATGTTTAATTTCATCAGAGAATGAATTATTTAAATGCCCAAGTCAACTTCACTCAGTAAAGGGCAGAAAAAGGAGCTTGGGAAACAGATCTTGCATAGATTACAATAGAAAGTCACACCTTAACAACGATTTCTTGATAAGATTTCCCCTGGGTCCTACTCCTTTACTTATAAGCTCTTATCTTTTGCCTCTTGACTGTTACCATTATAAGCTAGTGCAGACACTTTCCAGCTGTTAGTAGCATTAATGAACCAATGAATAGAAATGCAATAGATAAAAATGTAGTTGAGTATTTACAGCTACACACAGGAGCAACAACTGATGCAGCATATCTCAGTTCCAGGGTTAAGCAATGATACTACAGAATGACTGCTAATTAGATCTTGAAAGTACACATTCCAGTTTTCTTGTTCCAACAATTGGAATACGGAAATTTTGATTCCTTTATTCACCATGTTCTGAACAATACAGAAATGGTTCTTGGTCTCTTTAAGCTTATAGACTAGTGGAATGAGTGGACCGTAAACAAGTAAACAAAGAACTGGCAGGAAGTACCATGATGAAAACAAAAAGAGTGATATAATAAGGGGTGAAGGGGCACCACTTCAGTTGACAAAAGCAAATGCAGGGGCCCAGACACAAAAGTTATTACTCTCCAAGGAAGGGGCAGTGCCCTCTTCCCTAAGGCCTTTTTTTCTGAAAGTCTGTGTTATTAGCAAGATAATCACTGAAATCCTTCGTGATTGAAATGCTTGGGTGGATTACGGTTAGGCCATGAGGGCATTGGCCAGATGCCTTAAAAACAATTGCCTGTTTTTGTCTCATGATTCATGATGATAAGTACTTGATGCTTTCTTCTAGAAGGATCCCAAGCTCATCACTGCACCTGACTTTTGCCTCTGAGCAGATTCAGATGCTAAGAAACCAGACATTGCAACAGCCTGGCCAGAGGCTGGTCCAGAGCCCTCGGAAAGGACCTGAGATGCTTCTGGGCAGCAGGAGAAGAGAAGACGCAGAACCATATTTCAGCATGTTACAGGTTCACAATAAAAAATATATTGCTGCTAGGATCCTACCAATTGGACTGGGAATTTATAAGCTAATTATAAGTAATTATGCTCTGGGTATTTAAATTTCAAGAGGAAGAAGGGAAATGCTGGCCTGAGTATGTTCATTTCATTCCTCCCAAGTTTACAATGAGATATAGCACTTTCCCCCTCCAGACCCCGCCCCCTTCCCCGCCTCCCTCCCTCCCCCCCCCCCACACACACCATGCAGAGCGAATAAAGTTGCTTAATGATGAAGCTGTGGAGAGAAGTCAGGAGTGTCAGATCAATCAACTTTCCTGCAATGGAAGAAAACATTAAAGCAAACACTTCTTTGCATTTATTATGTGTTTTCTTTAAATCCATTCACTTATCTATTTAAATTAATTTGCTTTAAAGAGGTTTCTAACACTACTTTAAATAGAAAACTGGTATCCATAGCCATAAGTACAAGATAACCATTTAAATAAACACAATGAAAATAAAACAATGTTATTATAGTCAAGCTAAATACTATTATTTATTCACCCAGGGACCTGAGGCTTGCTTTCTCCTTATTAAAAAAGAAAATTAACAACTGTTAGAGAGGTATTAAGACATATTGGCATCAAACTGAGACTTTTTCCATGAAGTAATCAGAAAGATTGAAAGACAAGTGAAAATGGAATAACTTCCTTACTCTGTGATTATAGGCCATTAGGTGCTGAGTCTTAGTAGCTTCTAAATCAGCATTTCTCCTAAATTTCATGTGTATGGAAATCATCTGGGAATCTTGTTCAAAATGTAGAATTGGGTGGGATCTGGATCTGGGTGGGATCCAAGGACTTGCTTATCTGACATAATCTCAGTGATGCTGATGCTGCTGGTTTTTGGACCACTCTTTGAGCAGCAAGGATCTAAAATGATGCTATGTTTTCCACATTTTGGGGTATGCTAACTCATTTTATAGATGAGAAAAGTGAGGACTTGGAGGTTGTGAATAACCTAAGGCCCTGTAGTTAGTTGGTAGATGAGCCAGGGCTAAAACTCACTTCATAGGCTTCCTTCCTGTCCCTCAGTTCAGTATTCTTTCCCCAAAAAGCTGTAAGGGCACTGCTTTGCTACTAAGGTCAAACAACAACAACAACAACAACAACAACAACAACAACAATAATAACAAAAACACCTTTTCAAGAGGCTATGACATAAAAGCCAAGATTCGCACTGCTGTATTCTATTGGTTATGCTGTGGTAATGAAAATGCCCAATCTCTCAGTAGCTTAAAATAACACACTTTATTTATGGTTCACATTATGTCTCCACTGTGGATCACTATGGGCTCTGCTCCATGTAATCACTCTATACCATTTTATGATGCCCCATCTCAATATGATACTTCAGAGGTCGCCTTGGCAGGCAGGACCAAGGCTGGAGGAACTTGTACCAGTAACTAAATGCTCTGGCTTGGAAGTGATGCACATAAATATTGCTCACATGCCACTGGCAAGAACATGGCCCCACTCAACTGCAATTACAGGGGAGATGGAGAAGAATAACACCTCCATCTGCCTGGAATGAGAGTTGAATCAGATTTAGTGAACTTTAAAAGTCTCTACTGAATATCCAGTCTTTCTTTCACTAACAATTCTTGATTCTGTCATCGCAGTCTTTCCCCTCTTCTCATGATCTCTCCTATCCAAGTTTCCCAGGCCAACAGGGCCACCTTTAGTCCATTTTCCTCTGGGTCCTTCTGTGTGTGGCAGAGGGAATACAGGGTGGCTGGAAACTTTGGTGATAGCAGAGGTAAGAAAATTGATAGGCCATGGTGAAAGTAGCCACAGTGACTATGAGAGGTGGGGGCCAGGGAAAAGATAAGTAAGGGAAAGAAAAGGAAACAATCATTTTTGAGAACCTACTAAATATTAGGCCTTGTATTAACACATTTACATAATTTTGTCTTTATAACATTCCCGTCAGGTTGTTAGTAGCTTGTTTTACACTCAAAAACAAACAAATACACAAAACCAAACAAAGAAACAAAACCCAGAGGCTTAGAGGGCTTATATAACTTGTCAAGGTCAACATAAGAGTAAATCAGGATCAATGTCAGACTGTAAACTTGTAAACTTAGAGTTTCTCCCAGAAAGTCTAAGAAAGTCACTCTTGCAGAGCAAAGCAGAATTGGTCCTAAAGAACAGATTACTTGTTCACACTGACGCTGGAATTCCTGAGACTTGGCTTTGTTGTAGTAGGGATGTGCAGACAATTGGCTGAAACATCCAGATTCCACAGTGGCTACTACGTGAGATTCTATAGTCTTTTTGGGAGACCAAGCTTCTTCTGAAGCCATTGGGGGAAGGATGTAATAGTTAAGCCAGAGTGGGTATTGGACATCTTCCCCTGGAGCCTGAGAGAGATGGGGGCTAGAATTGCTCCATGTGCTGCTGAGGTCATGGTGGGATGGAGCAGGGACTCTGGAATCAGACAGACCTGGGTTTGTATCCAAACTCACTACTTATTAGTGATATGTTATTTGGCAAATCATTCAAGTTCTCTCACATCCGATATTCCAACCTGTGAAAAGGGATAATAATGCCTAACTGCAGAATTATAGTGGAGATAGGAAATAATATACTTTAAGTGCTCAGCACATATAGTTGCTCAATATCAATGACTATTCTCAGTGTTATCAGCAATAAGAAGATGAATGTGCAAGAGAGTAGAGAGGCTAGCTTCCACTTACCTGAGTGAGTTCAGCCATGGCAGTTTCCTATTCTGAGCCTCCATTTGTTCTTCAGAAAATTAAAGAATGGGAGCAGATTTCTTCTAAGAGCTCTTCTGTAGGGTCAAGTCAATGAGCCAAGGATCATGTGTTTCTTCTAGAAAAGGCTAGGGAATAGTCCTGGAGAGCAGCTACACCCAGAGCAGCAATGATAAGAGGGAAAGCTCATGCTAATTGAAGAGGTCCCTGGGCTCACGGGCAGAGTTCCTGAGCCCTAAATAGTAGTGAACTTCATTTTGTTGCCATTGCCATCAACCTATGAGCCGTTACAATAATAGGCAATGTAGGGATGACTATGGGTGAAGGGGTGATCTGTTTAGCCACCTTTACATGTAAGAAAAGCCACGTTGCTAACAGAAGCAATGCTTGCTGAGACAGCAGCGACAGCAGCAGCATTGAATATAAAACAAAAATGTCGATAAGCACCAGAGAGAATTGGAGGGAGAGGAATGAAGCTCATTCTAATGGGGTTATTAGCTTGCTCCAGTCTTGGCAACCCATGATCTTGCCACCAAGTGGAGAATGAATTATACTGGTAGTGGGTCAATTATGTCCACAGCAGATTCCCTTCATGAGATGGGCAAAGAAATCGCTACCCTCTGAGTAAGCATTCATTGTGTAAAACAGTGATTATTTTGTCAGCCTTTTAAAGATATGTATTCACCTGCTGTGTGTAAGCTTTCTCCTGTTTAATTCAATGACTTTTAGAAAATGAGAATACTTTATTCCATTTACTCATGTCTTAAAGCTCTTAAGAAGACCAAAGACTCTGTAAAGTATTCCAGCACATTAGATAAAAGTGATGAGACAATTTAGATAGGGAATGAAATTCCAGACTTTATCTCCTGCAGGTCCCAGCTGGGGAAGGACTAAATCATTGACAATAGATATCTGTTTTCAGAATCCCCAGGGCAAGATCATTCACAGCCTGTTGCCCCACTCCCTTTCCTTCCACAAAATGTTACAGAGTTTAATTAGCCTTGCATTGAGGTTTCCTATGTCTCATTGTGTCTGGTACCAGGAGTACTTTTAAGATGATTCAAGGCAAGAATCAGTATGTCCTGCTTGGGGGATTTAGTTATCCCACCCCCCAAAGCCCTCCATCTTTAGACTGGCCGATTACTCTGGGCACTGGCCCTGGGCTGTGTGTTAAGCTTGGTCTGGGACACCTTCCCCATGTGGCATAGGGCAATTACTAGTGAACTTCCAGATCTCAAAA
Source organism: Pteropus medius (assembly GCF_902729225.1). NCBI lineage: Eukaryota > Metazoa > Chordata > Mammalia > Chiroptera > Pteropodidae > Pteropus > Pteropus medius. The sequence continues at coordinate 924,192 of NW_024342473.1, forward strand.
CGTGACTCGGCCTCTTGGACCAAGTCTTGAATCAGACACCAGCTCACTGCTCTCAAGGTTCTGACCCTGCAGGCCCCACTTTTAATTATCTAGCCGAGCCCTATACTATTGTACAGGATATACACTGATTTTTTTCTTGTTTTTGTCTATGTTTATATATCTATGATCAGTAGAGGATTGAGCCTCTATAAAATGGTTATCAAACAAGGTACCTATCTAATCTATAATATACTGTTATGAGAAATAAGGATGACTCCTTTAATCCTTACCCTGCCTTAATAAGTAATTGCAAAGTTTTACTTCATCCATGAGGTCTGTTTCTAGTCTTGAGCTGCTTTGACTGTTCTCTTGGATCTCGACCTTCTGATGTGAAGGTATGATGATGAAGATGATAATGATAGTGCAATAATAACATCTATGCCTTCTCTCCCATTCCCTGCACCTCCAGCCCCCTGCTCTAGCTGAATCAGCTGTTGCTCTTTTCACTATGTTTAGTCTTGGGAACATTTGTACCGATTAATGTATCATCAGAAGTACTTTAATCTATAATGGGAAATGAGGGAAACTTAATCCAATCTCACAATAGCTGAAATACTGTAATTGTTCCGTCCAGAACAGATGCTAACAATGGCTGGTTTAACAAGCAAGTGCCCATCTCCTTTGAATTCTATAAGTAGCTTTAATATCCCTGATTCTTTACTAAAAGAACTCTCTATAAAACTTGGTCAATCTCATGCATGCCAATGCTTTTGGTTGTTTAAGGGTCCTCATAAAACAAGAGAAAAAGGGTTAACATAAAATAGAGTAACAATAGAATATTTGCCCTATTTAGGAAGGTAGAGGGACCTCTGGCTTTGAGAGATGTGTATGTCTAGTCAGGGGAAATAGCACTCAATATTTTGAGAATTAAGTATTTTTCCCATGTCGGGTAAGTAAATTACAAGATAAAGAAATTCCAGAGTGGACATAATGTGTTTATGTGGGAGGTAAAATAACCTTCAGTGATGTGAGATGTGGAAAGGATTGCTGTACCCTGAGGCCTCCCCTGATGAGACTTGGGCTGGTTTAGGACAGTTGTTGGAGGAGATATTTATTTGAACAAAATGAGAATGATGCAAGTGACAAAGCATCTTTTTAGGGGTGATTTTAGCCTGGTCAAGAAGACCGGAAGACTTAAAAAATTAAAATGATTAACATGTATTGGGTGCTGACAAAAGCGTCATAGATGTTAGTCATTTGTTATGGCACTAAAATAAAAGACTGAGTTAGTCAACATAAACTTTGAATGACCTAATTAGAGGTAGAATCTTATGTATGAGTTTTAAAAAAGGATTTCATAGCAGCTGCCCTGTGAAAAATCCAATCAGTGAACATTAAATAGATATTTCCCAAGAGCCTCATATGTGCACAGTGACCAAGCAGGGACTTTACGATTAAAGAAAATAACCTAAATGAAAGGCTCATGCAACTAAAAAGTGAGGGAATTCAGGCACAGCTGGGTCCAGGTGCTGAAAACCATCACAAGCTGTCTGTCATCATCTCTCAGTTCTGTTTGTTTCTGAATTACCTTTATCCTCCGCCAAACTCTTCTCAAGGGTGGTAAGTGACAACAAGTGGCCCCAGGTTCACTCTTTATGAGGTAAACAACACCAGTGGAAAGAGAGTCTCTCTTTTCCAGTAGTTCCAGCATGAGTTCCAGGGCTAACTCTCATCAAACTGACTGAGGCCATTTGCCCATTCCTTAATTACTCACGAAATTCAGGGAAGTGGAATGTGATAATTGGCTGGTTTATACCCTCTTTCCACCATAGTTCTGGAAGGTAGGGTTAGCACTGCATAAAACACATAGACTGGAATTGGGGGGTGGGGATAGGACACTGTTATAAAAAGAAAGAAATAGATTCTATGCAGGTGAAAACAGTGGATCTTTTCCCAAATGTTATTCCCATATAATTCTTTTTCTTGAGATTACTATTTAGTAGAACACGCTTGGGGAAATATAGTCTTAAATGATTTGATCCATAAATAATGTTACATAATGATCATGGTCTTGTGCCTAGATACTTTTATCTGACCCTATTAATGTTGTTTGTAAATCAAGATGAAAAAATGCATTGCCTGATAATTTACACCCCTAAGGACTACCATATTGACAATGATAAAATGATTAAATTTATTCTTAAAAACATCACTCTGCATTTGTTCAGTACCATATGCTTTATCAAGTGTTTTCCCCCACATACCATCTCATTAGTTCTTAGATCCTACCAACTATAATTACTCCATGACCTCAGCTACCGGATATCAGTCTTCTTGTCATTTGTTGTCAAAATATAATACCTGATTCCCAGCTCCCTTTAGCTCTACCTGTCATCTTGCTGGACTCAAAAATCTCTTAATGAAGATGTTAAGTGGGCTAATTAACTTTGCCATGGTGAAAATATCTTTTATTTTAGTGCCATAAGAAATTAGCAGAGAAAGGGGCTGCTTGAAGGCAGAAGACTGGCAAATTGCTCCCAGCTGTCAATCTGAAAAGTGACAGAAGGCAATGGTCCAGGCCCCAAGTTATTTATGTTCAAGGGCAGTGGCATTGCAATGGCTTTGTTAGAGCTGCCATTGAGCACTGGGTAATTTATTTTTACCCCAAAATGTATAAATATATGTATCCATGTATCAGTGAAGCTGCATTTGGTTGCAAATAAAGGAAAGCCCAACTCAATTGACTTGAAAATAAAGGGAATTTATTGTCTCTTATAACTGCCTTAGATCTTTTTTAGGGCAAGGATGAATAGATAGATAGATAGATAGATAGATAGATAGATAGATAGATAGACAGACAGACAGATAGATGATAGATGATAGATCGATCGATCATATGTAGGGTAGAGTTCAAGATTTGTTTGCTTCGGCGATTGAACACAGTCATCAAAAAGAGCTTCTTTTATTAATATGTGATAACTATGGCATCATGAAAGTGCTTTTAAATTGATTATTTCTTACAGAATTTTCAGAGTATAAAGGTAATGTGGAATCCACTTTCTTTTGAAATTAGTCAAGTAATAAACAACTAAAAATCTTTTAAAGTAATTTTAAATATGTGTATATATATATATATATGCATATATGTATATAAGTACATGTGCACGAACACACAGAATTTTGTGTTATTTTGTTTTGTTTTTTGGTAGATGATGTTAGGCCATAGAATTTTCCCCAAGAAATGTGTTTTTTAACCTGGAATTTATATCTGTCTCTAGGAACCATCAGATCTGTCTTAGTAGTGCCCCAGTGGTGGTGTATTGTAACCTAAGGCACACTCAGACAGAAATAAGTTTATGGAAGTAACTTTATATATGACTTGAGGGGAGGGGTATAGTGCTGTGTAATAAATGTAATATTTTAAAAGTTAAAAAAAAAAGAGCTTCTTTTCATGGCCTCAAAATGGCTGCAACAGTTCCAGGCTTCACATCTGTACCATGTACCATCCAGAAGGAGAGAGTATGCCTTTCTTTCTCATGAACCCCCAGAACATATCATCTCCAGTTACATTGCCCTGAATTAGGTTATATGCCCCTTTTAGATGTTTGGATTATGCCAGTTAATATTTTACCTCTGAAACCAGACTTGGGAATAGTTTTCCCTAAGTCATATGGGAGCTGAATGAACTAGGTGGTTACAAAGGAATGAGAATTAGATATAGGGGAGGCAACTTCAAACAAAGCTATTACTGTGGGATTGTATTACTGTATTCTCTTTCTGTCATTTCTTTTGAATATTATCTATTTATTCTCATTGTACAAAGGATTTCAGGCAGGTATAAGCCATCTGTAGGAGGGGGTTGGGGATAACAAAAAGAGTTGGATTTGGAATTCAGTGATGCCATATTTCATCTCCACGACCTTGGGCAAGTCCTATATCTCATATCTGAAATTCAGTGTCTTTCATTAGATAATGAGAACAATATTTACCCTATCCAACTCACAAGGTTGTGATCAAAGAAAAATCTTGAATTTAGCAGTATTTTCTAGTTTACAATGCAAATATAAGTTACTACTATGTTTCATGGCTGGCATCATTTAATGGGAAATAAAGATTTCAGAGCAATCACTCAGAGCAGTGGACTTGCTCTGAAAAATGTTCTATCCCAAATCTCCAGTTGCAGAAAAAAGCACAGAGGCTTTTAGGAATATGGTGCTGAGCACAGGAAATAATGACTTTAGAATAGCTGGAGAAAGACAGATGGATGCCTCTATGATTAAAAAGGTTATTTTTAGAAACATGTTCAGTATCCTAGGACAGTGACATGTGGGGAGAAGTTATGCTCTGCAGTATAAAATAGTGTACTAGTTATTCCCCCAGGAATGTCCAGAGGTAAAAAACATGGGTTTTAGAGCAGGCAGACACCAAATTGTGTAACCTTGAGCCAATCATTAACCTCTTTGATCCTTTGACAAAGGAGATGATAATGCTAACCTCATAATATTTGGGAGATGGTTATGCTATAAGTTGGTGACTATACAGTGCCAAAGGGTGCCTGGACCATAGTAGCTGCTTACTGAATGGTAAATCCTCTGGTTGCCTGTGGTAAAGTGGCTAATAATGGGAGGATTATATCTCTGAAGCTTCCTTCCCTAAGTTTCATTTTGAATAAAATTCTTTACATTTTTGATCCTAGAAAAACAATTTGGAGATGACACTAAAGCCAGAGAGTGATTTCTAAACCTCTTAAAGTGTCTTAGCATACTTGCTTTATGTTTCTAAATTGATTTTATTACCAGAGTGATTTGTATATAAAAATTAAAAGGTCATTATTCATTTAGTTATCAATATATCAATTTATAGATTCAGTTCTTACCTTTTAAAAAGTTTATAGGGCTTCTTTTTAGAAATATAGCTATCCTTCACTTTCAAAATTCAAGAAAATTTAATAGTTTTTAGAAATTTGGAAAATGAATTTCTGCTGGCCAGTACATTTATGAATTAATAGTTCAGTGTTGGTTAATATTTGTAATGATGGTTCTCAAGACATAGCTAGTGCCTCTGAATCATCAGGCATAGGCTGAGTAACATTTAAAATAGCTTTAGTGTTAAATGCATTTTGTCCTGTTCAAATTCTTTGAAATCTGTATTTGCGATACAAATTCTATCTTATTTCTAGACATTTTCATAGGTTGAACTTGAGAACTTTGTTTCTAGATCTGGAGATAGTACAGAAATCTCAATTCGTAATTCCAAGTAGACTTTGTACTTTAATAAAAGCTGTAGTTATTATGCAATGAATGGAAGTTTATGTTTAAGGATGACTGTAAACATTTATAAACAATGATAATTACCCAAAACTGTGGGTTAGTAGAAAGATCATAGGGTAAGAATTAGTAGGTATCAGTTCTAAACCCTAACCCTAGTATCTTCACAACCTTGGGTAAATTACTTAACCTTCTGATGGCTTCAGTTTCTTGATCTGTTAAATAAGGGAGTTGCACTAGATGATTGCTGAGATGTCTTTAGATTTTCACATCTTACGCTTCTATCATCATATACAATATGCAGTGTGTTTTTTCTAAAGAACCAAATTAGGCTACAGTTAGAAAACAGAATAGCTTGTAGCATTAACAGTTACTGCCCAAAAGTTACTATTTTTAGTCTTAACTAAGTGTATCTTTAAAAAAATAATCACTGTTTAAAACTATTAAGGACAGACCTCAGGGAGCAAACTCCAAAAATATAATTTATTATTATTTCTGAGATAGAAGTACGTTATTTCATATCAGCAATTATGACTATAGCAAACTACATTGATAATTGAAATGTAAACATCTGTTTTGAGCATATTTGCTAATATTCATTCCTTATTAATAAATAGCACATCAAATGCTTTCTTCAACCTTAATATAAATGAATAACTTCATTTATAGAAACTGTTATCTATATATGTATTTGCTGTTATAGCAAATGTCAATCAACTAGCTAAAATTTGTTAATAAACTTCTAGTCAATATTTGTGCATTTGTTGACACATCTGCTTGTATCTTCTAATGGCGTGTTCCTTATTTAACTGTTAATTATAAAAATACTCAACACACCAAGAAAGCTTTAAAATGTCCAAGTATAATAAACACTGGGATCAACAAATATTGTTGGATGTGTAAACAGCCATCAGTAAAGATGGTTTGTGTACAATTCTAAAAGCCAGTCACTGATAGATGTTAACCTGTTAGTGGACTTTGGTATGGCACATTCACTCAAGCTGCAAGAGTGTTTGTGATGGGAACTCCTCCAGGAGCAAATGTAGCAGCATCAATTTCAGCTGATTAGATTGCTGCCTTAAATATGTGCCTGCAACTAACATATTTAAGGAGACAGCTGACATGCTACAGAAGCTGGAGATCAGACACAAGAAGGATCATATTTCAGACCTGAGCAATGGGAAGTCAAGACATTCCCGATGTGTGTCAAGCAGCAAAGCTGACATGGTTTCTGAGGTAGAGAAGACATGCTGTGACCCTTACTAAGACACGAGGCTTTTGGTGAAGGATCTGTGAAAACAATAAAAGGCAACTTTAATTATAGTTACTGTGATGAATAGCTAAATGTGGAAACAGGCACAACTGGGAGATATTATAGGTTCGTTCCAAACTATTGTAATAGAGTGAATCATAATCTTTTTACTGGTGGAGGACCATGCCTTCAATTTGTATAAAAGGTAACACCTGTGAAGCACAATAAAGTGAAGTACAATAAAACAAGGTATGCCTGTATTCATAGGGTTAGCCTAAATTCAAGAAAGCACTTATTATTACTCATAAGGCCTTTTGTACATTATTTTCAAAGCGCCGTCAGGCCCTAGGATGTTAATATGACTCTCGCTACAGAAAAAAGGAGTCTTTCAGGATGGTGCAGACAAATAAACAGGTGCCAGTGTCAAACCGGGTATGGCTGACAAACCAACAAAAATAAAAAGAACTACCACACCCAAATCATCATAAAGAATAATGAAATTTACTTAGAATCCAGACCACTATGTTAATACGTTTATTCCATCTTTGTTTTCCTTCTGCTTTCTTGGTTCTTCTCTCCTCTCATCGTGGTAAGTTCATGCTGGTATGGAAGGGTTGCCCTAGAATTAGGTGTCATATCTACTAATGAGAGAATGCAAAGGGAGACTTCCTTCCTCCCAGATGATCAAAGGATAACTTTTCCAAAAGCCATGAGAAAACTAATTTTTTGCATCTAATTGACACAGCCGACATCATGTAACTAGTCTGGAGTCAGTTATAGGAGGGAGATGGGATGGCCCTTAAATTAATCTCACCTCTGGGGCTAGATAGTGTGGGTAGTTTATGTCAATACATGGGCACTATGTGCAGGAAGAGTGGATACCTGGAAAAAATCAGAGTCTGTTAGGGGGAGAGCAGAAGAGAGGGAAGCATGGGTGCCCAGATACTAGTCCAGGAACTGTTCTCACCAGCTGTATGAAATTGGGCAAGCCAGCTAGCCACTTTGAGCTTTATTTTCCTTATCCAAATAACAGGGCTACTCACATACTGGATATCCATTTTCTCTTTCCTTAGTAACAATACCTTTTTTTTTTTTCTTGTTGAAAAATTCTCAGCTAAAGTCTATACTTCTTAGTCTACTCTACCTCTCAAGCTTTTGGGGAATCTCCTTAAAAGGTGAACTGACAGTTGATAGGTGACTTTCTTTTGTTTCTCTGCTTTATCTTGCTTGCTCCCTGCCTTGAATCAGGAGATAATCAGGAGGCAGCCATTTTGGACCAGGAGGTGATCTTGAGAACGGAGACCATGTGTTGGGAATGGCAGAGCAGAATGATAAGAGACCCCGTGTCCTTCATGACTATAGAATTGCCAGTTTAGCCCTGGACATCTTATCTAGGGCTTTCTTTTGTGTGAGAGAAAAATGAACTTAAAAATATTTCAAGCCACTCTTATTTAAAATACTTGTTACTAGTATTAGAACACATTACTCAAATGATCATCTCCAATCGTTGGTGCATAATAATTTTTTAATAAAGATGGCATCACTATGGCATGTCACGGCCACTCGGGTGGATGACCTGCCTATGCGAAAAATTGGTCTCTGCCAATGGAGACTTTTAGTAAAAAAAAATTATAACCAAATTAAATTATCATGCTTTTTATTCATTTCACAGATAAACAGTTGAAAATAAAGTGTGCATGAAAGATTGAATTTACAGGAAAAAATAGATAGAATTCTCCATATTGTTTCACTCTACAACAACCTGCATCAAATTCATGATTTATTTAATACCTCGGCACCAATTTTTCATAGAAAAGTACATCACTTTGGAGGGGGAACTTCTGTGCGGTTGTAAAACTAAGTGAACAGTTCTTAAAATATCTTGTCATATTAAATTTGAACTGCCGTTCAAGTACATCTGGAGCCACTCAGTGATGGCAGAAATGACAAAGTTCTTTGATTAGAAATCGTCTGTGTTTATGACAGGGGTTATTTGTGAAGTAGTTTCCTGGAAAAATTACATCAAGAGCTATTTGTATTCAATTTCTCTTAAACTATCTAGACAGATGGAATTCACAAATGGAGAATGATTCGTACTCTCCTTCACGCCTCCATGTTGGAAGATAATGACATTCACTTATGCTTGCTCTTGCTTCCATCTTACTAACTGCATCTGTATGTACTCCGACATCAGCACCTGCCTGTGGCTCCTTTGGCTTTGGGCAATCTCCTGGTGTTTTTCACTGAGCACTCTGGTATGCTTCTTTTTGTTTCTATGATTTCTCTTTTGATTTTGAGAGTTGATATTACCTTGAGTGAAATCATCCCCCTTTTGCTTCTGGCCCATTGAGTTTTCCTTTATACTATTTTCCCATCCATACTCAATTCCTAGACCATATTTTTAAATGGATAAAAAAATGTCTTGTGATTCTTCTTTCAGTTTAGGATGGTGGCCCGAGTAAATGGCATGGGAAAGACTTGCGGTTGAGGAGGAAGCCAAGGAAAGACTGAGGAAGCAACAGTAGAATTTAGTCCTTAATTTTAGTTTTAAAACTTTGTGCATCTGCTAAGTTTTTATTTAGACTCATCATCAGGTGCTATATTTCGCTTATTTAAGCAATGACTTGTAGAGTCTTTATGTACCCAATACCATGGTAGTTACTAGGAATAAACAGAAGATACAATCTCTGCCTCCCAGGAGTAGTATTACAAAATTGTTAAGTATGAGCATGTTTTGTGGGCTTGATTATTTTACAAAATGACTGCTTTAGTTTGCATTTTCACTAGCAGTGCAAGAGGGTTTCTGTTTTCACACATCATCATCAGCACTTGATATTATCTGCTTTTCTAATTTTTGCCAGTTGTGATGTGTATAAAGTGGTATCTTTCTATTGTTTTATTTAAATTTATCTAATTACTGCTGAGGTTGATCATTTCTTTATTTAGTTATTAATTGTGCTTCCTTTTATGTGAAGTGCTATTCTAACTTGACCAGTTTCCTATTTGCTTATCTTTCTTCGTATTGCAGAACTGTTTGTACAGTTTAGATATTAGTCTATTGTTAGTTGTGGATATTATAAACATCTTCTCCCAGACAATCATCTATTAATTTTGTCTGTTATGTCTTTTTAATAAATAAAAATATTTTGTATGGCATAGCTGAATTTAGCAAAATTTTTAGGTTGTGTTATAATAGAAATATAACAGTATAAAATTTTGCAAAAAAATCTTAGGGGTACAGCTTAGTGATTATCACAGAGTGATTATCAAGATGAGAAATAGAACATTATGGATATATGCTTCCCTTTGCTCCCTTTTCTTTATAACTCCTCTTTCTTCCCTAAAGGTAACAACTGTCTTAGTTATTTCTGCAAAACAGGTTATCCCAAACTTAGTGACTTAAGACAATAAACATTTATTATCTCACACAGTTTCTGAATATGGGAATCCAAGAGCAGCTTAGTGGGATGTTTTGGACTCAAGCACTCACAAGTCTGCATTCAAAGATGTCGGCCAGGGCTGTAGTCATCTTCAGGTTTTCCTAAGATCTGCATCCAAAAAGGCTCACTTACATGGTTGTTGGCGGGAGTCCTCAGTTCCTCTCTAGCTGGTGCAGGGGGCCTCAGTCTCTTACCACCTGGGTCCTCTCCATAGGACTGCTCACGACATGGTAGCTTATCCAGGGCAAGGAGAGAAAGAGGGATAGGGAGGGAGAGAAGAAGAGAAGGAGGAGCTATAGTGCCTTTTTCTGACCTAGACTCTAAAGTCACACGCTGTAATTTTCACTTTAGTCTATTTGTTAGAAGCTAGTCTCTAAGTCCAAAATTAGACTCCACCTCTTAAAAAAAGGAATATCAAAGTATTTGTGGACATATTTTTAAAACCATCACTACAACTACCTTTACTTCGAACATCTTTTAGATTTTCTTCTTTGTGAACTTTGTAGAAATAGAATCATACAATATATATTCTTTTGTGTCTGGCTTCTTTCACTCAGAATTATGTTTGTGGGATTCATTTTTTGAACATAGCATTTTTCTGTTGATTTAAATTTCTGCGTAGTATTTCAATATAAGAATATATCACAGTTGATTTATTCATGGACCGGGGTTGATTCTAGTTTGGGGCTATCACAAATAATATTACATGAACATTCTTAGCCATGACTTTTGGTGCACATGTGTATGCATTTCTGATAAGTATGTACTTTGGAGTGAATTGCTGGGTCATAGAGTACGCCTAGAGTCAATTTTAGTAATTGATCAATACTAGAGAGTTTTCTAAAGTGGTAGTATCAATTTACATTCCTACCAGTAATGTATGAGAGTTCCAGTTACTCCACATTGTTGTTAGTACTAGGAATTGTCAGTCTTTTTAATCTTAGTCATTCTAGTAAATGTATAGCAGCATCTCATTTTAATTTCTATTTTCCTGCTTTATAATGAAATTGAGCTCCTTTTCATTTCATTTACAATTTGAATAACTTCTCTTGTAAATTGTTCAAGTCTCTTGCCGACTTTTCTATTAAATTATCTTTATTGATTTATGGGAAGTCTTTATAAATTTTCATTACATGAATTACAAATATCTTTTCCCACTCCATGGCTTGCTTTTTTCATTCTTTTAATGACATCTTTAGAAGTTTTTGACTTTAATCCAATTTATCACTCTTTTGTTATTAATGCTTTTCTATATTTAGTTAATATTTGTCTCTATCTCTAAATCTAATATGAAGATATTAGTCTATATAATCTTCATCAAACTTTAATGTTTTACCTTCTACCGATAGGTCATCAATTCATTTGGCATTGATTTTTGTGTAAGGTGAAGTAGGAATTATTTTATATTTTAAAACATCAAATAACCAATTGACTCAGCATCATTGAAAAGACTGTCCTTTCCTACTACTCTGCGGTGTCATCTGTGTTATACTTGAAGAGTCCATATATGTGTGGATTTGTAGCTGGACTCTCTATTATATATATCTACATCGATCTATTTATCTATCTCTACATCAGCTCTACTTTCTATTGAAAACTATATTTTTATATGTCTTGAATTTAAGTACTTCCATTTTTCTTCATTATTTAAGATTTTTGCCTATTCTTTTCCCTTTGCATTTCTTTATTAATTTTGAAATCATCTTGTTCAGTTCCACAGAAAAAAACCTACTTGGGATTTCAACTTGGATTGCATTAAATATTTAGATCAATTTTGAGGAGGATCGATATATTTACAATATGGAGTATTCTAATTCACAACATGCTGGAGACTTCCATTTGTTTAGGGATTCTTTTATTTATTTCAACAATTTTTAGAGTTTTTTTGTAGAGGTCTTGTGCATCTTTTGTTAAATTTATTCCTAGGCAATTGATATTTTAATATTATAAAAATATTATTTTCTAATTTTTTACTTGTATATAGAAATATTGATTTTTTATATTGACTTGGTATACAGTAACTTTGCTAAGTTTAATGATTAATTCTAAAAGTTTATTTTTAAAGGCTTTGGGTTGTCTACCCAATAATGTCATATGCAAATAAAGGCAGCTTCATTTTCCTTTTCCAAGTTTATACCTTTACTTTTTTTTTACATTGCACTTACAGTACAATGTTTATTAGAAGGGAAGTTTTTTTTTTAAATATAGTAAGAGGTAAATTATTCCACTCAATTTTTTCTACATATTGATATTTCTTTCCTAATATCATTTTGCAAATAACACATTCTTTTGGTTTGGCTTGTCATTCTGATTGTATACCAGATAAGAAATTATGGTAACTTATATCACGCGGGAATAATAGATTTGATGAGAAATGGCCAGATTCTGGGTTTTTTTTTTGAAAGGCCCTTTTGTAATTTAAATGCTACTACAACCCATGGATACAGAAAAGAGTACACATACTCTGAGTGTGGCATGAGATGATGAAAGTCTCTAATTGTTTTGCTTGACTTAAGAGTATATCATTCTTATCATAGTCTTTATAAGGAAGAGCAGCAGTTTACTTTAAGCCTTCTTGACAGCAAGGGTCAAGGCAATAGTGGATAACCTCTTGACACTATCACGTGAAGTTACTCATGTGGGGTCTGGCCTGCAGACAAAGGAGGGCAGAGGAAATGTAAATCTATGGATGAAGCCTGCTCCAAAAGTAAGTTAAGTTAGTTCTCTTTTTTTTCTAAAAATCATAAATAGGTGTTGGACTTCATTAAATACCCTTCTTCACCTATTGAGATATTTGTGTGGGTTTTCACACATAGTACTATAATGTGGTATAAATCACATTGATAGATTTTCTACTGTTCATTTCATTCCTGTGCTAAACCATTCTTGGTCAAAATGATACTATATTTAATATACTATTTAGATCAGTTAGCTAAAATGGTGGATGCTATTTGTGCACTGCTCACATCCACTTGGGATGAACTATTTCTGTATATGCTGAGCCGACTACTAGTATCTGAGATTCTTGGCCTGAGAGTTTTCTCTCGTCACTGGAGTCTCCATTGCCTGTGGGTAGGTCAGGCTCCAGGTACCAGAGAATTAACACTTGTTCCATCCCAGAAGCAGCCCTCAACTGATGACTGATGGAATTTGGAGGATAAGGGACCCAGTTTCTACGTTCCTTGGGAGGGACAAAAACTGAGGCATGAGCAACTTGTATTGAATACATTAATTTAGTCTGGCTCCTAGACTAAATTAATGTATTCAATACAAGTTGCTCATAATGATAACTTGCTTGAAAATGTACTTGCTTTCTTCTTTTATTCTCTTACGTCACTCACTTGTTGGTATTTCCTATAATCATCTTCCAAATAAATCATTGCTCATGAATTCTTATTTTAGGGTCTTCTTCTAGAGTCCCTGAATAAGGAAGCTAACATTTTCTTTTGCATTTTGTATCTATGTTCAAAAGTAAACTTGCCCTGAAAACTTTTAATCTTATGTTACCTTTTCTAATTTTATTATCATGATTATACACTCCTAATATAGTTTGATAGCTTTTCTTTTTCTCTTATTGAAGAACTTATATTAAAGAGTGATTATCTATTCTTCGAAGTTTTATAAAACTCATAAACAGAATCATATGGGTCTGATGCTTTTTTGGGAGAAAAGAGGAGGTTTTGGTTGCAGTTGTCATTTCTTTAATGGCAATTGGTTTGTACAAGTTTTCTATTTCTTCTTGTGTCAATTTTGCCATATTTTATATATTGCAAGAAGGTTATTTATTTTAACTAGGATTTCAGATGTGTTGGTTTATAGTTGTTCATATTAGTCATATAAGCAATGTGGTGGAGCTGGCTCATACTGGTTCATGAGAGCCGAAGATTGTTAAAGTTTTAGGAACTTTACAAGTGGTTGATCTCATATGGGCAATTGGTCACAACTGGTAGTTGGCTATAGTGGGAATTTACACCATGGAAATTGACAAACACTACATATTAGAAATTGTTTCCTAGTGAACTTCTTATAATTACCAGTACACCACTGGTTATTCTCATACTTCACTGGTCCTTCCTTCTCCATCTCCTTTATTGATTTCTCCTCTTTTCCTTGACTCTTAAAATTCCAATGTCCCATTGCAGAGTCCTTGGTCTCCTCTTCTTTGTCTATACTGACTGCTTGTGGTGATCTTGTCTTGTGTCAGGGTTTTTAAAACAACCTATATCCCCATGAATCCCAAACTCGTATCTCCAGCCTAGACCATTTTGCTAAATACTAGACTCACATATCCAGTTGTCAACTCAACATCTCTTCCTTAATGTCTAGACATCTCAAATTTAACATGATTAAAACTGACCTCCTGATCTCCTCCCTTAAGCCTGCTGACCTCCTGATCTCCTCCCTTAAGCCTGCTCCACTGGCAGTCTTCCTCATCTCAGCTGATGGCAACTGCATATACTAGTAGCTTAGGTTAAAAGTCTTATAGTCAGTCATTCATGACTTCTGTCTTTCTCTCATACCCTATATCCAATCCATTAGAAAATCATGTTAGCTGTGCATTAAAAATACACAAATCTGGTAATTTTTCACAATTCTAGCCTGAGTCCTCATTATTTCCTAACTGAATTGTTGCCATAGTCTCCTAATGGGTTTCCTCACACCTACCCTGCCCTCCCTAGAGCCTATCGTCAACTTCTTCAAGTAGCCAGAATGATCCTTTTTAAAGGATCAAATCATGTTACTCCTCTGATGGCTCCCAGTTTCACTGAGTATAAGCCAGAGTCTTTATGATGGGCCTCACCCACATCTCCCACTAATTCCCCTACCCTCAAAGTCTACTCCAGTTACACCGATCTGTTTATTATTCTTTGAAAACAAAACAAACAAAATAACAGGCAAGCATTTGCCTCAGAGCCTCTGTCTGGAATGCTCTTCCCTCAGACAACTGGACAGCTTACTTCCTCACTCGATTCAAAAATATTTTTTAAATTATCTCTCTCCCCCCACTGAAATCCAGGGCCTAAAAGGATGAAGATTTTTCTGTTTGTTTCCTGCTGTATCTCAAGAGTAAAGCAGAAGAAGGCCTGACGTACTGTGGTGCTCAGTACGTACCTGCTGAACGAGTTATCTGCTTAAGTAGTGAAGAAATGGCCTTGCCACTCTTGTTAAGATTCAGGGCTATGCCCAGTCTCTCAAGAATAATCTCAAGTAATGGGACACACCAATCCAGGCTTCCACAGTGCATCTTCCGTGAGCTGCTGCCATGTCGTCCTTTCTCCTGACTGGAGGAAGCAGACCTAGTTTTCTTAGGAAATCACAGGCTCTTGGAACCATTTCTTCCCCTCCTTACCATCTGTAAGTGTGAATTCCTGCTTGAAATGAGAAGAAATTACTCTTCTTTGGCTGGGAGTCTTACTCCCTTTTGGGATCCCTTTGGGACAAAGAAGATTGGAAGGCAGAATAAAAACTGGGTTAGGTATTACCTATGCTATGTTCCCTGAATTAACACCCACTATTTAAAGGAAAAAGAATTTGCTTTTAACTGTACCCCTTAAATTAGAAAGTTAGTCCTTAACCAGGAAAATACATGTAGATAATGATTTAGAAATAGATTTAACAATTTATTGAGGAGATTCGGTGGAGTATAACAGTTTTATTTTTCCCAATTACCACTTTAAACTATGCTCTAGTAAGTCCTCCATTTCCTGTTTCTTAATAGCATCCTTAGTCGATTCCATAACTTCTTGTCACTTTTGCTAGAGTGACAAGAGTCCAGTTCAATTTCAAGTTTATTAAACCTCATCCTGTCCCCTTCCCTACAGCACAGGCCTGAGCACTGACTTCTGGATGTTGGAAGCAGAGAATGGAAGATGCATATATCCTGCCCTCTTTTTTTCTAGGTCTCCATCCTCTAGAGTAGTAGGAGTCTAGAAGGAGAGGTGGTTCAGGCAAAAGTGATCTTACATAACTGGTTACATGTGTGTGGCAGAGAGATATTCCTGGCCAAGCTCTGTTTTGATTTGTTTCTGCTTGATGCTGGTGGCCTCTGCAGATGGGGTAGTTTTACATAGATACTATCCAAGGTTTCTTTGAGGATGGTGTCAAATTTTGTCTAATTTCTACCCTTGGTACTGAAGATTCCTCAGAGACAATTGAATCTCTTTTGGGCCTAGCCAGTGGTCCATATCTTTACCCTGGCCTGGTGGGGTGGCTTCCCTGGCAACCCTGTAACTCCTCCTTCCTGCTACAGCTTCTATGCTCCTTTGCCATCAAAACCATTGAGGTTTGCTCCACACCCCTTGAGAGCACTGAAGAACTGGGCTGAGGTTGTCTCAACTATCATTTTCTTACATGGCATGATACATTATAGTTCCTTCTAATTCTGATAACCCTCCTTTAGAAATATCCAGACAAGAAGCAAGTACCAGTCTCCAGATTCCCACTTGCAGACGTATGTCAAGATGTCCTAGGAATTCTGTCCCCACACTCTTTTCCTGCCCGTAAGGCAATATCAGAGCAGGATTTAGATTCTGCAGCTCAGCAGCATCCATCTAAGGGGTTAGATGATAGACATCCCTTCTTGTGGGTACCTCAGATATCTACAAATGATTCCTTTGGAGCCATCTTTCCATAATGCGGCACTAGGTGTTGTGGCAACTGTGGGTAGATGTCCAGTAAAATTTGTTTTCTCTTCCACAATAGAAAAATGTCTCTGAGAAAGAGCTTCCCAACCAGGGACTACATTTCCAGCTCCCTTTGGTTCTAGCTCTGCCCACACGACTGGTTCTCACCAATGGAAAGCGAGCAGAAGTGATATGGGACACTTACATAGGAGAGAATTTAAGAAGCAGATGTGCCTCCTCCAGGCACTATTTCCACTTCCAATGACTGGTTGGAGATAATGAGAACCCAGGAATTGATGGCAAAATCACAGGATGGGAGAAAGCAGAATCCTTGCATCATTTACAAATGAAAGCTCTGTGTTGAACAAGAACATCTGCTTTGAACTGTCATGTGAGAAATAAACTACTGTGTTTGAGCTATTTTAGAGTTTGTGTTCGTTGGTAATGGCAACCAGTGTTACATTAACTATTATATGCGACAAGTAAGCACCTATTCTTTTCCCTGGTAAAAGAGGAAAGAAGCCTCTCACAATGAACCTGAACTCTAATGGGATAATCATTCTCACAACTTCCAGTCTTCTTATATAAACTGTGGACTGAGAGTAGGAAGGTGTGTTTTGTTGGCTCTTAGTTTGCTATGGGGCCAGTGTGTGGCTCAACTACTGATGGCTTTATTACAAAATAAAGATACCTAGTCACCAATTCTAAAGAAATAGAAAATATTCCACTCAGCATTGTCATCACAAAGCCTTAAGGAAGCCAGAAGCCCCAGATTGGTAACCACAGACATGGACTCCTTGCTTTTGCTTATTGTTGCTTCTGTTCCCTTTTGCTGGCATGATACTGTTGAGACTTCATGGAGGTATAAGGTGTCAATGTCTGTATTAGTTTGCTGGGGCTCCCATAATACAATACCACCGATTGACCTATAATCTTCCCTGGGATGCCCAGTCATGACCAGAAGCAAATCCCCATTGCTGGAACCTCATGTGCCTCACAAAATGCTCAATACACAATTTAGACAGCACCTAATATCAATTTCATTTACTTTATTTTTATCTTTTAGATATTTAAAAAAATGTATTCATGAAACATATTTAACATAATTCACTTCGTATGCAGTTATTTTGATTTGTTGCCAAACAGCTCCCTATCTTCATTAATGAAGACTTAATCATTTGTTTGAATAGATAACATAGGCCCATGATAAATATTTTAAACAGTATGAAAGATTATATGAAGAAAGGTAAATCTCACTTGCACTTCAGTCCCTCAGTTCTCTTCCCTAGAGACAGACATTATTACCAGTATGTTGTCTATCTTTCCAGATATATCTTTGCTTAAAAACATATGTGTGTATGTGTAGAATATACACATTTATCTTAGAGATATATAACATATGCATTTATGTAAATATATGCTTTATGAAAATCTCTATATATGTGTACACAGACACACACACACACACACACACACACACACTCCTGTTTGATTTTCTTTTCTGTTTTATTTTGTTTCTAACAAATGGTAGCATAATATTCATGCTTATACTTTTTAAAGAGAATTAACTCAACAATATATCTTGGAAATTGTTCCATACAAGACATACAAATCTCTATCCTTTGTAACTTATTTATTTTTTGTAATATTTATTTTAATGTATTGTCCCCCTGTTTTCTCTACCCTAATCCACACTCTTTCACACTGACATCCTCATGGAGCACAAACATGGAATATAGCTTTTAAAGAGGCTCATTCTTGCTGCCATTTCCTGATAGGAATATTTGAGTGAAGTATTCAATCAGGCACTAAAGCCGCAGGCATTAAACAGAAGGGTACATTTTTTAGGCAATCTAGAGAAGGAGAAATAGTAATGGTGAGAGTTTCTCTGACTAACCCCATGTGTTTCTAGTACAATATCTGTAAGTAGTCACCAGCTATCAGGTTTATAGCATATCTCCCCTCTGACTTTATTGTACAATTAATATTGTACCAAGAAATAATAATAATTTTAAAAAGAATCATACATAAATCCCCCAAACTAGAAAACCAAAGTGTTTTTTCCTGTTCCCTATTAGTACTTTTATACATACTTTGATAGTTTTAATGATAAATCAGAGCAATTATATATTCTGGTTTTCTGTTAAAGTGAATTATAAACATTGCTATTTGTTACTATGTTTGCAGAATAATTTTATTATTATTATTGCATAAGAGTCTATCCAGTTGATATATTATTTCCTCTAATTTTTAGAAAGGACAACTGTATTATGTGAGCAAAATTAAATAAAAATGACAAGAATATCCATCTGACAGATATTAATGATATACATAAATGTTATTGAGCTGCAAAGTAATTGACTATAAAATAGAGAACAGCTCACATAAATTATAATTAATATTCTCTATACCCTATGAAATCAAAACTTTCTAGGGGAGAGGCTGTAGAAAAGGAAACTGTGCAGATACCCTCCTGAAAAAGGAACAGTCCTTTCTATTCCTTTAAAAGTTGGTTTTAGGAAATAAGCTTGCAAATTCCATTTTCCCTTTCCTGCAGCTGGACTTCTACTTGCACAGAGGTGGAAGGAGCAAAATAATATGCCTTGAGCAGTTCTGATTAATCGGACTGATTTTCTAACAACTGGCCATAAAGTATAAATAACTAATGGCCTTCTTTAATCGATTAAATTAATCAACAAATAGATACCGAGCACCTATTATATGCTGAATGTGAAATACATAGGGAAGAAGATAACTCTGCTCCCTTAGAGTTTACAATCTAGACAAGGTATAGATCAGTAATCAAATAAATAATAAGATAATTACAAGTTTTAGTAAGTGCTAAGAAAAAATAAACAGGGCACTTACCAAGGAAATGAAGGTGGGGCATCCTTTAGATAGGGGATCACACTGACACTGAAACTTGAGGAAGAAGAACGAGTCATCTACAAAAAGAATAGAGGAAAGAAGGAACAGCAGGGGCAAAGACTCTAAGGCATGATCGAACTTGGCATAGTGATCGCGGCCAGAGGGACTGCAATACACTGGGCAAAAGAAAGTGTGGCCTTGGGTGAGATAGAGAAGAGGGCAGGAGCCCCATCATGCATGGCCCAGGATCCCATGGGCCATGGGATCTAAATTTCATTACAAGTACAATGGGAAGCCAGATAAAAGTTTTAAGCAGATGAAAAGCATAATTCCAGTCATGTTGAAAAAGTAACTTTTGGCTGCCGTGTGGAAAATAGATTGGAGGGAGTGCAAGAGTGGAAGTAGAGAGAATAATTAGGAGATGGTTGGCAACCCCATGAGAAGTAATAATGGCTGGGATCTCAGTGGTGGCAGTGGAGATAGAGACAAATATATAAGATGGATCTCAATCAGAGAGAGCTGCCAGCTAAAATGGCTATGGAGAAAGAAGGAAAAGGAAGGTGTCAATAATGACTGGGAATGCTGGGGGAGCACCATATTTAGAAGTGGAAGGTGGGAAATCAAGAGCTCTCTTTGGATATTTAAGTTGGAGGTGTCTTATGAGACATCCAGGTGGAACTGTAGGCTAGGCCGTTAGACACACAAGTCTGAAATCCATTTGGGACTTGTTAGCAGCCTGATGATATTTAAAGTCTAAAGACTGGATGAGACTCTGAAGGAGAGTGTGTAACTGAGGCAGAAAAAGGGCCCTGTACTGAGCCTGTAATCTTCCCTGAGATACCCAGTCATGACCAGAAGCAAATCCCCATCTGGTGGAACCTCAAGCTATTTGAGGACTCATAACATATTATTATTAACTAACCCATCAATAGTCAGGGAGATTATCCAGGGAATATTATTTCCTTTAGAGCTTTCATTTTTCCCCTGCCTATATTCCTTAACTCTGGTGTCCCCTGAACCCTAAGAACCCTCCTAAGAGGAAAAGAGATGGCAAGCGTGAGTGAGATTTTTCATGCTTGGTGACCGTGTAGGCTGTCACCTCAAGTAGTTGCATGTTGGAAGTTCAGCACAGCTGCCAGAGTACTTTGCCATTTTTTCTCTGTTTTCATGGCTGTAAGTAACTATTGTGGGTCTTCCCTGAGAGCCAGGACTCCAGAAGCTCTTACATCTGCATTGTCCAGTAGCTTGTGGGTTGTGCTTAACAGCTCTATAACAAGATTGTATAGTAAGGAGCAAGAAGGGACCTTTAAAAGCATAAAGCCCAAGCCTGTTATTTTACAAATGAGGGAACTGACTCACTTACAGCCACTCATGAAATGAAAGGCATTTCAGGCTTCATTTCACCAACCACTGATCAACTTCTTTGATCAAGGGAAGTTCGTTAGCCTTCATTCGATCCAAGATATGACTTGTTTACTGTGGTCCCTAAGAAAAGACCAATCCAAGTGTTTAAAACCTCTCTAATTGGAAAAAGAAACAGAGTATTTCTAGGTCTAAAGTGTAGATATGCTAAGAAATACCCTATTAATGCTGCACTTTTCCCAACCTGAAGAAATGAGGTAGATTCTATTACCCAGGATCATCTTTTGAGACACTGCATCTGTGGAGGCTCAGAGTATGCTATATTGTGAATGACCATAAAAAATGGGCAGAAGGATCTATAAATTAGAGATGAGTTTTGTATTGGCATAAGAAAATACGTACCTAAAAGTCATTGTCTTTACATAGCCAAATAACAAATACTGATGAGTGTTAAATAATTGATAAAGCTTGCTATTGCATAAAGACTGTTTTTAAAAATAAGAACCAGAAGATGTAATACATTTAGTGGACAAAGACACTGTTTAATCTTTTCTGGGAAATGTCTGATGAGACAAACACATGTTATTTTCTGATTCTGTCTCTTCTCTGCCTGACATTTTGCACCTGACTTACGTGAAGAAGTCTCTCTGCCTGCTTGAAATTTCAGTGAATTGAGGCACATACTTTTCCTTCTAGGATGTCAAAATTCATAGGTTTTGGGGCCAGCAAGAGCATTAGAGATAATTCAGTGAATCTCTCTTGCTTTCTGAAAATGAAACTAAAGAGGCAAGAGGCTTGGCAAAAATTAGAAACTGATATGTTTGACATGAGTAACATTTTGTTTTCTCTGTTAACAGTTTATTTTATACAAGTTTGATTTTTTTCCATTAAAAAATTTTGGAGATGTAAGCAAAAAAAATACCATGAATGTGATTATTGTTCGCACTTTAATATATTGCTTTCCAGAGTTTTTTTCTGTGCATATTAAAAAATAATTGTTAAAAAATAGATTTCAAAAACTTATTTAGTGTATACATAATTTTTATTTTTTTCAGTTAATGTATCATAAGCATTTTTAATGGATGCAGAATATTCAGGCCAATGTGTGTATTATAATTCACTTGATGTTTCTGCAGTTCTTGAGCATTTAGGATAATTCCACTTTTTGCTATTATATGTAACAATATTATATGATATTTAAACATCTTATGGCATATATTTCTTTTGATAGATTATACCTTTAAGATAGGAATTTTAGAAATATAATTAGATAGTCATGTTTATTACTATTTATATAGTCACAGGATCAGCCTGCTTCACTATTGCTTTACAATATTAACTTATTATCATTAAAGATATTTGTTAGTTTCCATATAGAAAGTGGCACTAGTTTGAGTTCTCAATTCTTTTATGGCTGCTGAGTCCTCTGGACATCTTCGCTCTTCCTACCCTCAGCATTTTAGCTTCCTTAATTGCTTATAGTTTCCTGAGCACAATAGCCTATTCTATAGATGTTGTTTGCAGGTCTCTCTAGACAAAATAAGAACCTCTTGAAAATGAGGTCTATATTTTATTCATCCATAAGTTCCTAGGCTCTTGTATAGTGCCTGACACACAATAGTGCTCAATAAATATTTATTTAATGAATGAATGAATGAATGAATGAATGAGTAAACGAGGTTGAACTTCCCCCCAATGTTTGTTCAGTAGCTGTGATTTCTGAATACATTGTCTGGTTATGTCCTTTCTTCATTTACTTACCAGTGTCAGATTTTTCTTAATTTTTACTAGTGTTGAATATGAGAAGATATTAACTCTTTGCCTGTCACATGTGGGTTAATAACTCCTTTTAGTTTGTCGTTTGCTTCATATATTAAAATAGAGAGTGGAAGTTGGGCTAATAAATGTGTCATCTCCTGCTGTATTTTCTCCACTTAAAATGTGCTCAGAAGGTGAGGAAGCAGGGGAGAGTGAGCAGAGAGATCGCATAGGTTGCTCATGTGAAAAGAGGAAATGTGTTGAGCACGTTTCAGGCCCTCTAAAGCCCCTGTATGCAGTGAAAAACAAATTCTTCTCTTGCATACAGAGAGGTAGGTTTAATTAAAAGCCACGCAGAGTGGCTGAGTAATTTCTTAATATATTCCATTTGTAAATGAGAAGTGAAAACACTCATTACTAATAGTTAAACCATTGGTGAATCAGCACTGCCCATAGAAAACAAACATATACCACCCGGTTTACATTGAAAGGAGAAAAAAAAAGATCTCACTCACCTGTTTTTTTTTCCTCCCTATGTTATCAGGTATGCTTTTCATGTTTAAAAAAAAAAAAATATCAGAATTATATCTTCATACTGTCCCTCAGGGTCTGTTGCTACATTTGTAAAAGTTAATATTTTTCTGGTTAATATTTTACAACGCAGACAAACCTGTAAAACGGAAGCTGTCAGGAGCCTTCATGATAAATAACAGCAGCCTCCTCTAGCCAAAGTAGAAGCTTAAACCACATGGCTGGAAAGAAAAATATTCTAATATCCTAAGATTTTTAGATCTCTTATTTGGAAGAGAATATTTCCGGATACTCTCAGGATTCACAGGAAACACACACACACACACACACACACACACAATCTCCTCCATTAGAAAAAGCTTCCTGAGGTTAGAGATCCATCATAGACATGTTGGCGAATCCCCAGAACCTGGTGCAGCACCTGGGAATCGTCTCTGAACACACGTTTGAAATATAAAAAGCAACTGGGGCAGCCCTGCCTCCTGTGCGTGCCCCAGACCTGCTCTCCACTCTCTACCTGCTTCTCTGCCCAGGAGGCTAACCCACACAGGCCTCATCAGAGGGCTCCCTTCACCTGAGGCTTTCCAGGGCAGTTCAGCCAATGAGAAGTCCCAGAAGGAGTTTAGAGGAATGGAGCGGAATGAGACTGGGGTATCTATTCTCTTGATTTCCTCCCTGCGAGATTGCCTAAAGCTGGCTGCTTTCCAGAGGTCATAGCACCTGTCAAGTGACCCTCTCTGTCCCATCCTCTCTTTCCAAGTTCCAGTGGCACCCTAACCCTCATCCCTTTGGCCGAGGAGTTCTGTGCTACTCCTTTTGGTCCCTTCCCTGCTCTCTGCTCACACTTCAGTAAATGTCCCTTTATTAAACTCTCCTGGGATTATCCTAATTTGAATGTGCCATTTATTTTCTGCTGGAACACTGCTGAATTAGTTGGTCATAAAGTGTGTGCATGTGGGTTTAGTAGCTGCACCCTAAACTTCAGCCTTCAGTCTGCTCCTCATGCTGTGCACTCCAGAAAAAGAGATGCCTTTTCCCAATGTGCATACTGGCAAGTATGAGCTGATGCCACCTTGGGCTGAACCTATGTATATGGGCTTCAATATTAAAAAAGACAGTCTGCTGATAGATGCATCTTTTCTGTTATTCCTCCAGCCCCTCTTATCTTGTGAGTTGCAGCTTTGCCTGCAGCCTGAGTGAGTCATCTCTACCACAAAAGCAGCAACAAGACTCTCCAAATGTTGACTGCTTTGGCTGTTCCTACAGAAGCTGGAACAAACCAATGACAACAGTTCCTCTGGTCATTTGGTGTTTTGTGGCTGTTTTTACCTTTTCTTTCAGTTGTGTTTTCATGCAGACTCACCCTCCCTTAACTCACAAGAAGCCTGTGTGATATACAGCCAGCATCACAGTCACAAAACTTGTTTTTATCACTCTCATCTTTAGTGTGGATGATGGAAACAGATCTAAAGGACAAAGGCTGCCTCTCGTACAATGAAATGATCTGTCTTATCTCATGCTCCTGCCCTTGTGCCATGTGAAGCCCAGTCTTGTGGAGGTGCTTTAGACTTTCAACTCTTTTATTGTTCAAGTTTCTTTGCCAATCTTCGCTGATAATTTTAATTGACTTCACAATTCCGCTTCAGTGCCTGGAATGCTCCCAAGTAAGGGAGCTGTGAATTGCACGTGAGAAATGGGATGTGTCACTCCATTTGCTTTCTATGTCTTTAGTGACTGAGGATGTGCTGGTATGGTGAGTGAAGGTCATCTCTCCTCACCCACTCAAAGAACTTGGCAGTTACCTGGGCTACTAGACTACGCTATGACGTCTAAATCCAATTTTATCATTCAGTTCAGATATCACTTCCTATTTTTCTCTTCCCTGTGTGTTGTGAAGCTCATCTGATCCTCTGACTATTCAGCACCTAGTACAGAATAGGCTTCCCCCTATAACGTTAAACTGATTTTAGATCAGAAGCCAACAGATCCTTTCAGCAGCACTCAAAGAGATGAAATCTTTAGCTGCAGACTGTCCTTGCTGCTGAAATAGACTGGCTTGGTTTGAGCAGCAATAATTAATTTCAAAGAAAATTTCCATCTCCAGGTCTTTGCATCTCACTAATTATTTTCAAGGTAAATTGAATTCGCTTTTGCATTATCTTCCCACCCCACCTTGCAATAAGCAATTTAAGATGAAACTGCTGACCTGTACTTGCTCAATCCAGCCATAGATTCCTAATTCTTCTGCAATTTAGAATTACATCATCTTTGAGCTGCACCTGAGTTTTCCACCAGCTTAATTATCACTTATTTTTACCTATAATGAGCAGCACTATTATTTCATGAAGTGCACAGGAGAGCTTTAGCTGGTTGCTGTGGGTGGCAGCATTTTAGAAGTTAGAACCATAGGTCATTTGTGAAAAATATTTCAATGAAATCCACCAACCTTGGTGATGTGCTGAATCTTGAACAAGAAAAAAACAAAACAAACAAAAATAGGTTGTTTTTCCTTTTGAATGAACAGATAGCAACAACTTTAAATGCTAAATCATGCAGTCCTGAGCCCTCTTGGATGCCCCTCAGAGACCGTTGTCTGAACTGCCAATCAAGCCACTTGGTTTTCTGCCCTCCATGCTTCCTTTCTTTCCTAGCTTTCATTCAAATGTCTGCAGTGATTAAGAGAGAGTTGTGTGCCTTTTATTTCAAAAGCCTTCTCTATAATATTTTCATATAAGAGCCATATTAGTTATTTACAATTAGTCTAGCATAATGGCTTAATGTTGTTATACCTACATGGCAGCCAGTGATATCAGGAATCTTTAGACTTTGACTTATTTCTATTTGGCCATGAGTTAAGTCATTTCTCCTTCGAAGGTCACCAAGTATTTTAGAAACTGATTCCTTTGGATGTCCCTTTGCTCCTGTGTGTGAAGAAAGGGGGCATGGTGTACAGGAAAGAGTGTGCACAGGGGACTCAGGATAATGGTGAGTGAAGAGTTCACAATCCAGCAGGAGAGAAAATCTGCAAGTTAAAAACATGCTCTTGACACCAAGATGGAGCCCAGGGCCTTTAAGAAGGGTTCCTGCAAAGCGGGGCTGGAGTTCTAAGGAAGGAAGGGGTAGACTCTCAGGTGTTCTCAACCAGGCAATTTTGTCCCCTTGGGGACATTTGCCAACATCTGGAGATGTTTTTGGTTGGCACAACTGTGAATGGTGAGGCTAGACCTGAAACAAGGTGTTAACTTATAGAGGTCACACACTAGGAAGTGGTGAAGCCAGGTATTTAATTCTCTCCCTCACCAGCTCTTGCCTGTCTCCCTAGGTGCAAATGATGCCATCATTCTAGGTCCAACACCAGTTCCTGCTCCTCCCTTTTAACCTCCCCAGTGTTTCCCAGTTTGGCACCATTGACACTATGGCTTTGTTGTGGATGGGGTTTCCTGTGTGTTGTAGCATGTTTAGCAGCTTCCCTGACCAACGTAAGCCACTCCCTCTTTTTGAGGCTCAGTTCCCTCATCTTTCAAATTAGTGAATTATTCAGACAACAAATATCTATTGAAACTCTACTATGTTCTAGAAGCTGTCCCAGGCTTTGGGGATACCACAGTGAATAAGACAATGTCCCTTCCCACAGTTAACTTACATTCTGCTGGAAGATAAATAATAAAGACATATATTAAATAGAAATTTAATATATTCTTAGGCAGAGAAGAGTGCTATGAATAACAATAAGCAAGGTAAAGGATGGAGAATCATAGGAGCTGTTCCTTTAGCTAAGAGCAGTAGGGAAGGCTTCTTGGAGGAGGTGACATTTCAGCAGTCTTGAATGAAGTGAGGGAAGAAAACATGGACTTATGAAGGAAGGGCATTCCAGGCAGAGGGAACAGTTTGGGCAAAGGCCCTAAGGCAGGGAGGTACTTGGCATCCTCAGAACAGCTGGGAGAGGGGATGGCAAGGACTCTGTATTTTGTTCTAAGTGTGAGAGGGGAACTTTGGGAAGTTTTGAGTAAAATACATGGGTTAGAGGAGTACCTTTTATGATTGAGATTCTGCTGATTGAAGAACAGTTGAAATTGGTCATTCTCAGTCCTGGCTGCACATTGAAGTCAACTGGACTGCTTCTGCAAAGCATCCAAGCACAGGATCCACCCAAGACCAATTAAGATCAGAATCTTTGGGAGGGTTGGGAGGAGGAAGTCATCAGTATCGCAGAAAAGCTCACCAAGTCTGCTAATGCATTACCAGAATTGAGAGCCTCTGGTTTAGGTGAACTCAATGGCAAAGACTAAAGTCTTTGGAGAAATGAATTTAGGAGGAATACAGTGGTTTCTTCCGCAAGGAGAAAGTAGTGGCATCAGAGATGGGTGGGGAGGATTTGGCAATAGAGAACTGGGCGTGGTAGAGGGAGGCAGGTCGCACTGATGAGGGAAGAGCTGACCTCCCAGGCCAGGTGTGGGGACCACAGCGCAGCAACACTGCAGCTCCCGGCAGCAAGGCTCACCCCGGGAAAGAGGGCCTGCGCAGCAGGAGGCTGGAAGGGGTTTATGTCTGGGTTTTCTTCACTTTCAAAGTTCGCTCTGTCTGCCTCTGTTCCCTTAATTGCTCAGCTTGCACTTCCCTCCTCCCCTGTCTCTGATTTTTCTTGACTTTGGCCTCCGGACAGGGGGCCAGCTTTGATTCTCTGTTCCTGCTTGTGCTCTGATCTTTTGAACTCTGGGGCCTGGAGTACCCTCCATGTGGGAATTCCCAGCCTGTACTGACATCTGCTTCCAGCTTCTAGCCCTGAGTCCTCAGGCCCTGTTTGCAATTAGAGGGCAACGCATATCTTCTTTTAAGGCTACTGTTAGTAGACTGTAAATGATGAAGAGGGCTGTGTACATATTGTGACTATGTGTGTACACACACACACAGGCACACACTTGTTTTTCTTGGCTTTACAAATACACTTAGAATAAATGCCATCAGTCAATTCTCTTTCTCATACTCATGGCAGATCAGATTTCCATAAGTGATGATTATGACTGTCCCAGTGGCCAATGGTAATTGCCAGGCAAGACAAAACCCTGGCTTAAAGGTGCCACACCTTGCCTTAAAGAGCAACTTGTGGTGAACACATGCTGGAACAGTGGTCTACCAGGAGTGGAGAAACCTCCTAGCCACAGTCTAAGGGCAGAACTCAGTTTCATAACCATAAGAAAATGGGAAATTTCTCTTACCACGTAGATTCTCAAGTAAGTTCATCACTAAGAGTTTGGACATCGTTCTGTAGTTCAAACAGTAAGCCATCACAGGTTTTTGGCAGGTAAGTGACATGATTAGAGCTGTTCTTTAGGAAGAATGATCTTGCAACTACATGTAGGATGAATGGGGGTGGTTGGAGAAGGAACACACTAGACAGATAGGAGTTACACAGACTTGGAGGGGCTCGAGGCTA
This sequence comes from Pteropus medius, assembly GCF_902729225.1. Lineage (NCBI taxonomy): Eukaryota > Metazoa > Chordata > Mammalia > Chiroptera > Pteropodidae > Pteropus > Pteropus medius. The sequence goes on from NW_024342473.1 coordinate 952,706, forward strand.
TATGGTCCCAGACTGCCTCTTTGCTCTTGGGCCAGGTAAGTTGTGGAACTGAGTGAAGGTTGATATTCTCAAAGGATCTGAACTCTGACTTCTTTACACATGTTCAACAGCCATAAATATTGGGAGAAGGACCCAGAGTTTCCCTGTTACCACACAGCATATGCAGCTAGAGCAGCAGTATAAATGGAAATGTTCTTGCTATCAGGAATTAATTACCATCTAATTTGCCTGGCCTGTTGATGAACTGTGCACATGGCCAAAAGTCCAGAGCACAGCTCTTAATTGATAACTGGTGACTCTTTCCCACTTGCACTGGGAGACCATGAGTCCAAGGTGCTTTACTAAGCCATAACCACTCAAGCCAACAGCAACAAGAGAAGAGGCCAGGGCACTTCTCATTCTCTATCCTCTAGTCCCAGGCCTCTACTCCGCAAAGATGTCCGGGACTTGGCCAGCCATCTGTGTGCAAATCGTATTTGTTCATGAGGCTGAATATGCACTTAAACTGAACATTGATTTATCAAGTATCTTGGTATGAAAAGGAAATGTTTTTACTGCAGTTATATAAAGATTCTGACACCTAATAACATTCTGTGGAGTGCACTAATGATAATGAAATCTATTTGTAATGAAGGAAAATGAAATGAATAAACACAAGTCTGCCTGATGTTAGAGCCTCAGGAGTAAGTTTATTGCTATTACTGATGGACACCATTACAACACTGAAGCCAAAAGAAGCAGGTGTCTGCAGAGAGAAATAAGGGACTTGGAGATGCAGTGGTGACAAGCTGGCATCTCATCTCCCTGCTAAATTAGATCTGGGCCTTCTCTTCCTAAAGAACTTAGGTCTTGGCGTGGTGTCTGAAGAAATGACTGTCAATAGGCTGGCCACTGGTATATAGAGGAGTCTGTCCTTTGATCTTTGTGAATCTAGTTTCTTCATGCGTCCACAAGAAAACCTGTAGTTTTGTTGAGTGAAATTTGGAAATGCCTGATTATCAGCTGAACACCACAACCTCTGGAAAATGAATGCCATCTGGAGCACCATGATGGCCCAAGCCAGATCCATTGTGGGCCACATCCAAGTACTGGGTCCGAGCTAGAAAGAATTTTGAAGATTATTTTTAGAAGGTGGCTGAGCCTACATAATATGCGTGGTAGATGGAGGCAGAAAAGTCCATTCTTACAGAATTTTCCTAGAGCTAGTCTGGCCTCCAGAGTTGGACCACAGCACATAGAACCCAACAATGCTAATCCACTCTCCCAGGACCAGTATTGGATCAGGTACTGACAACTCAGGGTTCAATCAAGGCTTGAAAAATGATGGGGCAAGAATGAGTTTTGTTGGAGGATGGGGTAAAACCTAAAATTGTGAGTATGTGGTGGATGGAGTTCATTTTACACTTAAGACCATCCTGTGCTATGCTTAAAAATTGCTAGACATCATTGTCTTCACTTATTCCATGATAATTCTGCATCATATTACCAACCAATGCTTCCTACTCCTTTCCACATTTATTTGCAAATAACATTTTTACCACAGAAAATTCCAGTGACCATGTTTATTGGAAAAAAATACTATAATCAGAAAATGATATAACAGTCACAGGGATGGGAGACCTGGATATGCATTTCCCGCCCATGGGGCCCTTTCTCCCCTTCCTGTCTCTCTGTGACAGAGGAAATGCACCTTCCCAAGACCTATGAGACACTGTTGGGAATAGCTGTGAGCATCCGCCCTCAGACAACCCTCGTCCACCTTCTAAAGACCCGCACCTACACTGGGACAGTGCCCGCACCTGCACCAGGACCGCAACCTGCCCCCTCTCAGCAGCTGCAGCACTGATCCGGAGAGCAGAAAGTTCTTGGAAACCACGGCTTCCTCTACGCGCAGCTGAGCCAGTGAAAGACATTTTGCTCCCGAGGACTTATTCATTGAAGTATCAGAGCGTTCCCTCTCTGCAAACAGGGATTTCCTATGTCAGACTAACACCTTGTTTGATGCACTCCACCCCATTCTGACAATACATGGACTAAGGCCGGCCATTGGAAACCTCCGGTATTGTTTTCCCTCCAGGGTGAGAGTTGCCACCAATAAGGCTAGCACCTTAGATCTTGTGATTCCGTTTTGGCAGTGGCTGGGGGCACCCAGGTCTGTGAGAGCCAGCCCTCAGTGGGACTTCAAGACAGCCACACAGCACCCCCAGACTTTCCCTGGGAGCCCTGAGCCTCAGCACTTAGACGTGGCTTTGAATGCAAAATAGGAGCTGGGCTAGGAGAAGGCAGAGGTCTTTCTAAGTTTCTCACTGTGTTTGTGTTAACTTGTCTGAACAGCATCAGAAAGTTGCTTCTGTGCTTTACAAACAAGAAGGAAGACTGAACAAAGGTGCCCTGCCCCCCAGGGCTGTTGGGTAAAGGCACTGGGCCTGCACTTAAGCTTTTAGGGAACTGTAGCTTCATTGCTCATAGCGAGAGGGTAGAGATGGCATAGGGCCTGACTCGCCCACGCCTTTTCTCTTTTGCCCTGAGAAGGTCAGAGCTGAGGAGGGAGAGTACTTACGTGGTGTTCTGACAGAGTTCTCTTCACTGTAAGGCGCATTTACAAAATGGGAAAGAGCGAATGGCTGACTCAGCCGTAACCCCTGCTCAGGGCCCAGCTGGCAGCAGCTCTAGGCTGGCCCCGTCAACGCCTTCAGAAGGTTCTGTCAGACTTGCGTTGGAGAAACAAGGGCCACCCGAAGGACATCGCTCTCTCTGGAGGCTGGAGAGCTTCCTTGGGTGAGGCTGGAGTGTTGTTGGAACTCACACAGCACCGCGGGGTGCAGTCGCCCTGAAAGGGTTTATGCTGTGGGGTTTGGGTTGAGGCCTGTCGATGCCTGAGGAGCATTTGTGAGGCACGTGGAGCTGGTTTCTTGGCCTGGATTCCGCCTGGTGGGTTTGATGACCCTTCTCCAGAAGGGCAGCTCCCCCGCAGCCTCTCGCCCCTTCCTGACGCCCTTGGCCTTTCCACTTAGCAAACACACCTTGGTTACAAGCTGCTGTTGAACTCCAGCCATCTCCAGTCTGTGAGCACCGCCGGGTCAAAGTCCACGGTCAGCTCTCGCAGGACTCCGGCTCACCCATCCTCCACGTCCCACTTTCCATCCCTGCCTGCCTCCCTCCCCTCTCTCCCTTGTTTTCTCCCTCCACCTAATCCCATTTTACCTTTTTCCTCCATTTTCAGATCTTTTTCTTTCCCCTCTGATTTAAACACTTTTCTCTTTCTAGACTTTAAGAAGTGTTTGGGAAACTTTTGTTATGTGTGGGTCAAGAATAAGGAGACCCGAGTCCTTGGAGCAGCTCTGCGATTTAGCCAGCTGTATCACCTTGGACACATTACCTGGCCTCCAGTCTGCCGTGTGGCCTATATGTTTATTTAAATTTTTGAATACATAATATCTAAAACTTAAAAAATTTTACAGCAAAAATTCTGCCTCTCCTCTCTAGCCATGTAGTTCCTCTCTGTAGGCAAACAAGGTCATAGAGTTATCTCCCAGAAGGATAAATACACACACGTGCACACACATGCACACACACATCACACTCATGCACACACACACATACACACACTCTCAAACACATGAGGATTAATGCTCTTTTCCTCCATTTTCATACAGATGATAACACACCATACGCACCATACACACCTTGCATTTTTCATTTAAAGTGTTTCAGGGATCTTTCCACATCAGCACATAAAGAGCTGCCTCCCTCTTTCTTCCAGGCGCTTAGTATTCCTTTGAACAGCCAGTCCTGTATGGGTGGACACTGAGGCTGTTTCAGTGCTGCAATGAATAATCTTGCTATACATAATTGTGTCTATGTGTGAGCAGACCTGTGGTATAAAGTCCATGAGGCGGAATTTCTGGGTCAGACAGAAAGACAGAGGCAGCACAGACAAGCACATACTAATTGAATGTATGACCTTGGAAAAGGTACTTGGTATCTCTGGCCTTTATTTTCTTATTTATGAAATAGGAGGTTGGCCTAGGTGACCTGCAGGTCCTTTCCACCTCAGGAGTTCCTGAGATTCAGAACCTCCACCTGGGATGAGTTTGGCAACAAAGATGCTGCTGGCCCTTGCGATCTGCCCACAGACACAGTGTCCCTGGGTCTAGGCCACCACAACCAGCTGGGAGCCAAATTTCATTCTGTGCACAGCCAGCAGAGCAGAACTTGAAGACACAAGTCCAAGAGTCAGGTATGACTTCATTTGTCCTCAAGTGGAATCTCTCTTCTGACCTCTTTATAGGAAGCTGATTTATTTGGTAGGCTCTCTGGAAGTCAGAGGGGGCATGAAGGCATTTTGCTTCAATTTACAAAGTTGAGGGAAATGAAAGGGCTAAATGTACTTAAGATGCATGGAGTGAAACATTAGTCAGAATACTGGGGCAGTAATGAGATATTTAGCATATCAATCAATAATACAATCAACCAACCAATACATGTTTGTTAGTATGTTGACTAAAAACAAGCCTATCTGATGGCTTTGCCCTCACTGCATATTGAATCGTGGGCTGCTAGGCTGTCTCAGGATAGCCACAGCCCAGGTAAGAGCTTCCTGCATGTGCTCTGATGCTCACTGTTATCATCGGTCAGATTTGAGCATCAGACAATGTTGGACCTGCAAGACACCCTAGGGTCACTCAGACAAACCTCTAGCTTGTGTGCAGATGAGAAAATGAAAACAAGAAATGAGCGTGGTATGAGAGGGAAAGGGCCCTGAAAGCAGACCTGCCCCCTGGGGAGGAGAGTGGGTGGGGCAGTGGAATGCCCATTATGGCAGGTAGAACAAAGTATCCAGAAGGCCCTCCCACAGGACTTCACTTACCAGTAGCATAGCTGGCACACACAAGGGGCCCAACAGTGCATAGAAAGTGAAGTTGTTAGTTGTGGGGCAGGCAGAATTCAGAGATCCAGGCAAAAGGCTTCAGAAGCCTCTGGTAGAGGGAGGAGGATCAGTGAGGGCGCCGATCTTAGAAGGCCTGTGTGTCTCTGGGCAGGTTATGGAGACACAGACAGGACATAGGAAAAAGGGCAGGAACAAGACAAGGATAAGATTCCAGAACTGAGACACGCCATGGGGGCAGGGCAGAAGTGCAGCTGTCAGATTTGATTTGAGGCAGCAGCTTCTTGTATCACCCTGTCTTTGTGTGTGATTAGTTCTAGAGACTTAGAGAAGTAAGCTTGCAGATAGGACCACTCCATCCCAGAGTGGGAAGAAGCGAACCAGGAACCAGGTGGTTCGGATGACCTTCTAGACAAATGCCCCTCCCTTTGAAGACCTACCACTGTCCTTGTTCAGACTCCTATGTCCCTCTCTAGGACGAGTGCAGTAGCTTAACTGGTGTCACCTTCTCCATCATTTCCTTCCTCAATCCGTTCTCCACCTGGCAGCCATATCTGAGCATGCCCCTCCTCTGCCTATAACACTCAATGGCCCCTCATGTCTCCCCCAAGTGCCATGTGAAGCTTCAGTGACTAGTCTCTCCCTCCTTTTCAGCCTCACCTCTTCCACTTTTGTGCTTCAGGAATACTAAACCACCATGGCATTTCTAGCCTCCGAATCTCTGCTCACATTATTACCTTTGCTTAGAACTTCCTTCTCTATCTTATTTATTTGGGTGATTTTTATTTTCAAAACTCAGTTTGGCTTTGTCTCCTTCAGAAAGCCTTCTCTTTTTCCTGAGTGGCCTGATCCCCATAATCCTTCAACTTTGGCTATGTATCCAAATGGAGAATTTTTAAAACTACTGATGCCAAGGCCCTATTTCAAACCTATTAAATCAGTAGTTCTGTGCTATGCATGCTGAGGTCGCGATGTCTCAATCTTATTTCCCAATGGCTCAGAAAAAACATGTATGTGTGTGTGTGTTTATATCTATCTGCCTATCTGTCTGTCTGTCTATCATCTATCTACCTATCATCAATCATCTATCATCTATCTTCAACCATCTATCTATTATCTATCTATCTATCTATCTATCTATCTATCTATCTATCTATCTATCATCTATCATTTATCTATCATCAATCATCTATCATCTATCTATTATCAATCATCTATCTATCTATCTATCATCTATTTGTCATCTATCATCTTTCTAAATGTTAATATATGTATAAATATTTATTATATTGTTATTTTACCTTTTCTGTCTGAGAAATTTTTAAATAAAAAATTGAAAAAAAAAAAAGATTAGTTCTGTCCAGACCAGCCTGGCCATCTGTTTTTTTACAAAGCTCTTGAGTGGTGCTCCTGTACAGAGCTGGTGAGGACTTCAATATTCATCATTTGACATGTTATTTGATAGTCTCTTTATTGTGACTCTGAGTCTCCTACGAGATGGTCAGATCCTTGAGGGCTAGAGCCTCTGTCTTTCAGAAATTTGCATCCTCCTATATCCCTAGCCCTAGCATGTGCCTGGCATATAGTGGGTATTTAAATTTACGGTGTATACATACAACACATCTAATTTGGACTAGCTACATTTCAAGTGCTTCATAGCCACATGTGGCTTGTGGCTACCATATTGGACAGTACAGATATTTTAAGCACAAGAGTCCAGTCATCAACGTTTTCATTTTCAATTTAACTTGAGTACAGCTTTCAATAAATTATGACATGACAACTCCAAACACTACTCTTCAAGCAGCTCATGAGTGCACACAGAACTGCCAAAAGCCCCTGGTTCCCACCCAGAGGAAGCCTCAAGTGCTCCATCTGTGATCAAGATTCCTTGCCATCTCTTTCCATGGCAAAAACAGAGCTACTTGCTCTGGCTCTGCTGGAGGTGACCTCATATCACCTTCCAATACCTCTTGAGTAATCCGGCATCATCTTTTCTCTGCCATCCCTGGACTGGGAAATGGAAATGAGGCTGAGAACAATTAGTGACCTGTCTGAGGCCAGGCAGCAATTTGTTAACACTGATGGAACACAAGCTGTTAGGCCTTGGGTGGCCTTTTTAAAATTCTCTGCAGTGCAAGCTTTGTACATTCCTAGCATTTTTATGAGAATGGTGCCCAGGATGATAACAACTAAATTCTCACCATATTTAGTGTTTTACTTAACTGACTTAATCTTCATAGCACTCTCTGAGATTGTTACTCTTATCATCCCCACTTTACAGATGAAGAAACTGAGACACACAGGGTTACATGGCTTGCCTAAGGTCACACAGATAAGAGACAAAGAGGAGTCACCCTCAGACAGAGCCCGAGCTTTCTACTGTACCACGGTGTCACCTGTTTGCTGCTGGTGATGTCCAATCCTAGCTCCAGACCACAGTGCAAGCTGAGGGTTGCTCCACTTGGTACCTTTTGTCCTGCACTTGAATTGATTTTTACTTACTTCTTGCCTCCTGGGTTGTACTTCACTTTTGTCTGTGGCCTTTCTGCAAATGAGCTGAGCCCTGCCTCAAAGCCAGAGATGGGTTCATTGGCAACTCAGGCTGAGACAGATCTGATCTTGGCATGAGCACCATCAAGTTCCATTTTCGCACCTGCTAAATGAGGAGACTCGACCAGATGATCCTGAAGGAGCACCGAGCTTCCCGTCCCTTTATTTCCAGTAGGCTGGGATTGGAGGATGGAGAAGTTGGGAGGTAGGGGTAAGGTAGAGGTAATGTGCCAGGATGTGTGTGTGTGCAAGAAAATGTACACCGTGCCAGCTTTCATAGGTGTACAGGGAGGAGAGCCTGGGACTGTCTACCCATCATTGGCCTTTAAAATCTAGCAGGTTCCCATTTTCCATTCTCTTTCCACGCCAGGCCCTGAACCAGGTCTGCCTGACTCCAGGCTCCATTCATTTTCACACTGCCTATGGCAGCAGGCCCGTCCTGAGAAGTCACGCTGTACTGCCTTTCCACTCACCCACCAACAGTTATTTTCTACATTGAAATAACTCCTCGATTTCCTGCATCTGAATGCTAGGCACGGAGACTACCAAAGGCTTCCTTAGTGATGGAGCGTGTCAAAAGGTGAAGCCGTGGGAGGGACGTGGGAAACAGGACACCCTTGTTGTTGGGAAACTGCAGTCTGGTTACTCCACCTCCCCCTGTGCACGCTCAGAGCCCAGTCCCAGGAGGTGTGCAGATGCCCACATGCCAGGTCTGGGGCCTTCAAGCTCATGTACCCTGAGCTTGGAAGGAATAAGTGGTCCTGGGAGAAGAGGCCTTAACTTTGTGGAGAGAGGTTGGAGGGCCAGGCTGTGAGTAGAGTAAGATGCAGGGCCAGCTAAATGCAGGTTCATGTGCAGGTTTTTTCCTTGAGTTTGATATCCTTTGATTCTCAAACAATGATGTTTCCACAATACCACAGGACAATGTCTGACTAAGTGCTTCTCTCTCTCTCTCTCCACTCCCCACCTCCACTCCGTTCCCTTCACGCACACACGCACACATGCACACACACAAAACCAAACCCCAGATCCAAGGTCCTCAAAAAGAGCACGAGGAATATTATTCAGCCTCAAGAAAGAAGGAAATCCTGCTATTTTCAAAAACATGGATTAACCTAGGGGCATTATGCTAAATAAAATAAGCCAGACAGAGAAAGACAAATACTGCATGGTATTATTTAGATGTGGAATCTTAAAAAAAAAAAGTGAAAGACATAGAAGCAAAGTAAGAGTGGTTGCCAGGGTCTGCGGGTGCGATAGGGATGTAGGATGAGGCTGGTAAATGTGTACAAACTTTCTGCTATAAGATGAATAAGGTCTGAGAGTCTAATGTATAACATGATGATGATAGTTGATAATGCTATTATATAATTAAAATTTGCTAAGAGAGTAGAACTTAAATATTCTTACAAAAAGAGATGAATATGTGAGGTGATGGATGAATCCTTGTGAGAATCCTTTCACAATATATTTGTATATTAAACCACCACAATATACACTTTTAAATCTGACAATTTTGTTTCTTAATTATATCTCAAAAAAGCTGGGGAAAAAATGGTCCTGAAGGCAAACTTCTGAGGATTTTATGTCACACTTCCAACTTGATTAAACAAAGCCATCTGGAAAATCTCTTTCTCCCAGGGGCTGTTATTCTTTAATTCCCTCAAAAGCAGGGGTCAGTGGTGCTAAATGCAGAATGACATTTGGCCAACTGCGTAACGCCAGCTCTGAGAGTTAAAGGCTTTCATGGAAAAGCCAGCTATTATCTCAAACATTAGCAGACTGGATACGGTTTGTGGAACCTCTGGAGCTTTAAGTTGTCAAGTGCTATCTACTCCTTCTAGTGACATACTGGTCAATCAGGCTATAGACTTCAGATAGGTCCCTTCCTCACCACAGCCTAACAGTGCAATTGTCCATAGGACTTCAGTGTGTTCATTCTTTTCCCAAAGAGACAATGAAACCTGGGGATACAGGCACAACCCGAATGAAAGAGACAGCGCAAGTCACTCTGACAGGTAGGGAAGTGGTGGGCTGCAGATGGAGGCAGGCCCACGGTGCCAAGAAAACCAGGGGGAGGGTGACCTGTCACAGCCCGAGGGAGACCTGGACTGGGTTTCTGGGGAAGGTAACCCAGAGCTGACTCTGGAAAGGTGAGCAGGAGCCAGCGAGGGCATCCCCAGCAGGGCAGACAGCCAAGTGTGTGAATGTGGTCAGCACCCCTGGAGGGTCAGGCAGGACACACATAGCAGAGGATGAACGACAGCCCCAGGGAGAAGCTGGTCATGGAAAGCCTTGTGTGCTGTGACAGGGAGCTTGGACTTCATCCTGCAGACAATGAATCTCTTCCAGTAGAGAGTTTTAACTAAGGCAGTAATATGGACAAATAATAGTAATGGCAAACATTTATTGAATGAATACTTTTATAAGTCAGGCATTGTTCTAAGTGCTTTGCATGTATATATTAACTTATTTAATCCTTGCAACAGTCCTATAGGGCATCTACTAATATTATTGCCACTCAGAGCTGAGCAGATTGAGGCATGGAGTGACCCTATGGTCACATAGCTCCTAAACTATGGAGCTGGGATTTGAAACTAGGAAGTTTGGTTCCTGAGCCTACTCTCTTAGCCACCCTGCTGTTATGTATAATTTTATAGCTATTCCTTTTCAAAAGAGATTTTAGGTGATTTTATTATAAAATCATATATATACGGGATGAATAAATTAAAAATTAAATTCAAAATGAAGGAGGGCTCAGAAACATAGAAAAGCAAGGACATGTTTAAAGCAAGGATCCAGGAGAGATAATCACAGAATTTAAGCCCTAATCTCCATCGGAGTTTTCTACAAGAAAAGTGCAGACTGTGTCAGGATACACCCTCTTACTCCTTGCTCAGTAAGGGGGAGCACACAGGTTTATCTGGAGAGACACTGCTTCCTTTGTACTGAATCTTAGAAGGAAATTTGTTGTCTAATCCCTGAGTTAAGTGTGTTATAAGATACTAAGTGTATTAATTTCTAGGGCTGCTGTAACGAATAAATGCGAATTTGTGACTTAAAACAACAGAAATTTATTTTCTCACAGTTCTGGAAGCTAGAAATCTAGAATCAAGGTGTCCGCAGGGTTGGTTCCTTCTGGAGGGCCTGAGGGAGAATCTGTGCCTGTCTCCTAGCTTCTCGGCATTCCTTGGCTTGCAGATGCATCGCTCCAATCTCTACCTCCATCTCTGAGTGTCCTTCCCCCGTGTGTCTTTATATCCTTGTGTCTTCACATGACCTTGCTTTCTGTGTCTCAAAACTCTCCTTTCTCTTGTAAGGATACTGGCCACTGGATCTAGAGCCCAGCCTAAACTCAGGATGATCTCATCCTAAGATCTTTAACTTAATTACCTCTGCAAAGACCCTATTTCCAGTAAGTCACATTCAGAGGTTTCAGGGGTTAAGATTTGGACATAATTTTGGGGCCCATTATTCAGTGCACTACACAAGGCATTAAATAGCAATTCTGCAAAATAATTGGAAGTATTCCTTAATGGCTGTTTCTTACAGCGATAAAAGCCAAGGGTAGATTTTTGATTGCAATTCAGCCCACTTGAGATAGGTAGCTTCATTTAATTGAGCCACCAACGGGTTTATTCATCCTTCTGAATGGGTTCCTAAATAGAATGTCTCATGAGCTCTATGTCTTTGATGGAGAGGATATTACTGCAGGTGAACTCTGGTGACAAACAGGACTTTCAGCATAAAGCAGAGTTTTGGCCAGCCCCTATTGGTGGGAGGCTGCCTGATCTAGTAAAGAAGTTTCTATCTTCTAGAGACATGCATGAGAATCATCAGGAGAGATTTTGTAAAATACGCATGCCCCAGTCATTCCCAAAGCAAATGAAACAGGATCTCTGACATTTACTGTCCTTTCTTTCATAGTGACTTTTTAATGGGAATCCCCTTTCATGATGAAGTGGTTGGGACAACCTGTTCCATCCTGCCGTTGGTTTCTTTTCACTGTAATGACATGGGGGGCAGGAGAGAAGGGGACACATGGTCTGTCAGAGTCAATGTGGCCTTGAGTTTCTGTCTGGGTGTGGTTTCCTGGCTCCTTTCCAAAGAAGGACACATTTGTGCTTCTCTGGAACACAATGTACTCATCTATAAAATGGGGTAAGCATACTTAACTCATAGAGTTGTCGTCAAGATTAAAAGAAACATATGTAAAACACTGAACACAGCATCTGGCACATATGGAAGAAGACAGAAGTGTATGAAAAGAGGTGTTGTATGTCCTGGAAACCGTTAGTGTCCTGGAGATGTCTGGCAATGATCACTCTGATAGTGGAGGAGAACAAGAAATGAACAACTCTGCTTCCTCTCCCCAGAGTTATGAAGAGAAGCCCTAACCACCTGGACTTCTCATCTCTTTCTAGAAAAGGTTATTGATTTTATATTTATTCTTCAGCCATCATTATTCCTCAAGAGGAAAAGCTATTTAATGAAACTTCTGTGTCCTGCTGCAACAATGCATATTGAGAAGGGGTCACTGGGAGGCTCTGGGGCAAACTCAGTTTCTCCTAGTAAGCCAAACTCTCTGCTCACCTGCAGACCTAGCCCTGACTTCACAGCAAATCACCCAAAGCTTGTCTATCTCAGGGGTAGAATTTTGTAGGACAGATTTTCTAGGGGTGTTTTGAGGGTAGCAGCTCATTTTTCAATAAGAGTTTTCCTGAAAGAAACAAGCATATTTCTACACTGGGTCTTTTTTAGGTGGGAGTTCAAACAATACCTCAGGCATCATTATAAAAACTGCAATTCTTATAAAATATCATCTACCCAAGAACTGGCATTCAAAGCCTTCCAGGATCTAACCTACTGTTCATACTTGATTATTATCTATTGAATCATAATATGCTCTAGCCAAGTGTGATAGTTAGCTCAGGCTGTTATAACAATGTTCCATAGACTGGGTGGCTTAAACATAGAAATGTATTTTCTCATAGGCCGGAGACTGGAAGTCTAAGATCAAAATGTCGGCATGCCAATTTCTGGTGAGAGCTCTCGTCCTGGTTTGTAGGTAGCTGCCTTCTCTCTGTGTCTGTGTGTCCTCACGTGACCTTTCTTTGGTGCATGTTTGTGATGGGGGTGGGATGGGGTGGGAGGAGGGAGGAAAAGAGAGAGAGAGAGGGAATCATATCAGAGCAGCCCCCCGATTATGACCTCATTTAACTGTAATTATTTCTTTATTCCAGCCACACTGGGAGGTAGAGTTTCAACATATGATTTGGGGAAGGACACAGATATTAGGCCCTAACACCAAGCTGCTGATCCTCATATAGGGTTCTCCTACCACGAGAGCTTGGCTCCATCTAGTTTCTCTACCTGGAATGGCTTTTTGTCCAGTCAATTCATATTCCAGTTCTCCTTACCACAGAGGCCATCTCCTTCATAAAACCTGCCTGGGCTCCTTTCCCATTCTTTCCCTAGATGGAAGCTGGAAGTATCTCAGGTTTGCTTTGAGCTTGTATAATATTTTCTCCCTATCTTTTCCTTTCTCTCCTTATATTATTGTCCTGGCCTACTTTGTAGGCCTGTGCTCCCAGCCCTGACCATGCAGTTACTGGTAGAGATTTTAAAAGTTCAGACGCTACGCTCCACTCCAGACCTCCTGAAGAAGAATCTCTGATGGTGGGGCCCAGGACTGTGTGTCCTGGGGATGGGGCCATAGTGATGTGTGGCAATCAGCAGTGAAAACTCTATCCTAGGCAGCAGACTCCTCGAGGATGCCGTGCCTGTAGGCACAACGTAGTGCTCTTCTGTGCTCCGGATTATTCATTAGCCCTTAGTAGGACATTTCCTCGACTTCCTTGCAGATGCAAGTTTGGTTCTGCCAATGAGATGCACTGCATGTTCTTCTCTATTTTGTGGACCTTGGAAGAGAGCAGCAAATTAACAAATGTCAATCAAAGAAGAATAAGAAGTGTTGTTTATTGAATGCCTATCAAGTGCTAGAAACTGTATTAGGTGCTTTACATACTTTATTTTGTTGTTGTGTGAAAACACACATAACGTAAAATTCGCCATTTTATAGTGTACAACTCAGTGGCATTTAGAACATTCATAGTGTTATGCAACCATCACCAATATCTAGTTCCAGAACATTTTTATCACCCCCAAAGGAAAGCCAGTACTTGGATTGACCTATTCTGGTCATTTTATGTCAATGAAATAATACAATATGTGGCCTTTTGTGTCTCGCTTCTTTCACTTAACATAATGTTTTGAAGATTCATTCATGTTGTAGCATGTATCAATACTTTCTTTTTTAATGACTGAATAATATTCCTTTGTATGACTATACTACATTTTGTTTATCCATTCATCAACTGATGAACATTTGGGTTATTTCCACATATTGGCTGTTGTAAATAGTGTTGTTTGAAGATTGATATTCAAGTTTTTCTTTGAATGACTTTTTTTTTTCAATTATTTTTATACACTTTAAAAATAGATATAATTTTATCTTATTTTACATATGTAGAAATTAGGCCTTGAAGATCTTACTTGTTAGTAAGTCACAGAGTTGTAACATAAATTCCGATTTCTGTTTCCAGATGCCAAGCTTTCTCCACTGCATTATGAACTGCTTCTGAGAAGTCAGGCCTGACCCGTCCCCTGTGCTAAGCTTGGAGTCATGCTTTCTTACTTTCTGTTCTCAACTTTGGCGCACTCCTTTACGAGGCATCCAAGACACGTTATGTCTGACATGTGCTTATTCTCTCTTTGATGCCTCTGTCCCAGGAGAGCAGACTGGCCTTAAACTTATCAAGGGAGGAGATTTGTGTATACAGCAACTTGAACTTATTATAAAGGATTACTCAAAGTATAGTTATTTGCTAAAAATGTGTAAATATACATCCTGAATTACCATTATGATAAATAGCTCCTCCTTCATCATGATAAATGTATTTTATCCTCCTAGAATCAACTCCTTATTATGTTTATCAGTGTGGATATGGGATTTATAGTGTTTATTTTCATAACCAGTCAAACATTAATGACAAAAGAAGACACTGGAGTTCCTGTCATCTTGAGACTTGAGGAAAATGATGGTGAATGATGGGAAAAGAAAGGAAATGTGAAACCTCTCAGGAAAGAGCCAATGGGAAAGGATTTCGAGATGCTTAGCAGCTATTGGAAGCCAAGAGAGAAAACACAGTCCCTGCAAAAGTAAAGGTTTTCTTGTTATGTGATGAGGGCCAGCAAAGGTGGGGGTCAAGGCTAGCGTAATCCATGAGATTTTGGTCTTAAACCGTGGGGGTGGGAGCTTGGGGTTTTGGTACTGCAAGAGGAAAATTTCCAGGTGGATTGGGTGAAGTTGTGTTGGGAAAAGCTCCAACATTCTTGAGGACCAAATAGCCATCTAGGGTTTGAGAGAGGTGGGCCTGAATAAGCCACACTTGGTTGTTATGCTTTGCCAAGAAGTTTGTCCAGTTTATCTATTGCTGCAGAAAAAAAAATCATTGAAAAACAGTGGCTTAAAACAAAATATTTATTTATTTCTCATAGTTTCTGTAGGTCAGGAACTAGGAGACAGCTCAGCTGGTTGGTTCAGGATTGTGACCTCTCATGCAGTTATGGTTAGTCAGCTCCAGATGGAGCTGGAATGGGAGAGGGGGAAAGTGTTGGAACAGCTGGGTGCTGGCCAGCATCTCTTTGGTAGCTCAGGACTTTTCTATGCAGTCTCCCCACCATGAACTAGCTTGGGCTTCCCCACGGTATGGCAACCTTGGATTTCTTACATGATAACTCAGTGTCCCAAGTTAAGTATTAAAGAGAGAAAGAGAGAGCCTGGTGGAAGTTGCACAGCATTTTATTATCTAGCCTTGGAAGGTCACATAGCATCACATCCACCACCTCCGATACAGCATCAAAAGACTTGCTCATATTAAGCAAAGGGGAGGGGACCTAGACTCTGTCTCTTGGAGGGGAAGTGGCAAGGTTCTGGAAGAGCATGTGAGATAAAAATATTGTTGCAGACATTTTTGGGAAAATTCAGTCTGTCATAGTAACTACTTTTTTAGTAGTTAATACTTTTTTTTTTTGTAAATTTACATATTTTTGTTCTTCTCTCTTACTTCTTTAAGACTCTCTACAAGATAATAAGAATGATGATAAGAAATCTCAATGGGGCAGGGGGCCAGAAGACCCAGTTGTAAACCTTGGTCCTGAGGCTGTAGAGGACTCATTCATTCTTTTTTATTAATTGATTTTATTTTCAGAGCAGTTTTAGATTCATAGCAAAATTGAGCAGAAAGTACAGAGAGTTCTCATATACACGTTGCCCCTACACCTGAATAGACTTCCTTTTCAACATTCCTTATCAAAGTGGTACATTTCTTATAATCCATGAATCTATACTGATACATTTTTATCATCTAAAGTCCATAACTTACATTAGGGTTCCTTTTTGGTGTTGTATAGTCCAAGGCTTTGGACAAATGTATAGTGACATACATCTACCATTACAGTATCGTACAGAATAGTTTCACTGCTCTAAAAATCCTCTGTGCTCTGCCTATTCACCCCTCCCTTCCCTCTAACCCCTAGCAACCACTGATTCTTTTACTGTCTCACTAGTTTTGCCTTTTTTTTAGAATGTCATGTAGTTGGAATCATATAGCATGTAGCCTTTTTCAGATTGTTTTCTTCACTTAATAATATGCATTTAAGGTTATCATGTCTTTTCATGGCTTGATAGTTTATTTCTTTCTAGTGCTGAATAATATTCTATTGTTTAGATGTTCCACAGTTTATTTATCCATTCACCCACTGAAGGACATCTTGGTTGCTCCTAAGTATTGACTATTATGAATAAAGCTGCAATAAGTATCTGTGCGCAGGTTTTTGTGTGGACTGTTTTCAACTTCTTTGCCTAAATACCAAGGAATGAAATTGCTGGATCATATGAGTATTTTTAGGTTCATAAGCAACTACCAAACTGCCTTCCAAAGTGGCTATTCCATTTTGCTTTCTCACCAGCAATGAGTGAGATTTCCTGTTGCTCCACATCTTTGCCAGCATTTGGTGGTGTCCACATTCTGGATTTTGGCCATTCTAATAAGTATGCACTGATTCATTCATTCTTTCAACAAATAATTACTGAGTGTCTGCTATGTGCCAGGTAATGTTACCAGCCCTTAGATCAAAGCAGTGATTAAAACAGACCTAGATCACTGCTCCCATGTGACTTCTATTCTGGTAGAACACTTATTAAGCATGTTTTATGTGCCAGGCTCTGTTCTAAGTACTTTACATGTGTGATCTCATTTAATCCTCACAGCAATTCTGTGAAGCAGGTAACATTTTTATCCCATTTTTCTCTAGCACAGAGAGGATGAGTAACTTGCCCACGGTCACATAGCCAGCAGGAGGTAGAGCCAAGATGCGTATTGAGATTTCCTTGCTCCAGAGTCTCTGCTCTATGCTGTGTTGCCTCTAGATCTGGAAAGGATCTTGGAGGTCAGTTGGTTCAGCCCCTTATTCCGCAGATTTGGACTCAGAGGTATCAAGTGGTGAGGTGACTTGCCAAGATCAAACGGCTAATTAATATCAGGCCTGGGACTAAAAGCTTATGTTTTAAAACATGACTCTTCTCATTATACCCTTGGATTATTTGGGCAAAGAAATCTGTAAAGGATGGGGGCTTAGCTGTATCCTTATTTCCTCCCCCTTGTTCTTTAAGAACAAATATTACTTTCACTACTATTTTTTTTCTGTGTTGTCTACTTGTTCGGTCCTCCACTGGTGGGTAGATGATGCTCTCTACTCAAGTTCACGAATGGTGTCTTCTAGCACAGCACAGCTACTCCTTGTCTGAAGGTGCATTTTCCTTCCTCCTGATTATCTGTGGGACAAAAGCTCTATGTGGGTCTCTGGGACCATCATCACCTGTAATCAGTTTTTGTTTCTCCTTTCTTTGGCCATCAATGAGCCCAGGTTCCCCATGGCCTTGCCATCATGGCATGCCTGCTAAGGGTTAATAAAGAGAGAGCTGTAAGGATCATTTGTTCCTTCTCAAGCAGCTACCTCTGTGCATAAGAGGCCATGGAGGGAGAACACAGTAAGGATGGTGCTCCATGCACCTCTCATCTCCCAGTCAGAATCATCTGAGTCACCATGGGCCTCTAAACTGCAAGGAACCCACTAGGCACAGAGAGCAAACTGAGGTACAAATGTCCCATCACGAAGGACTGGAGAGCAGAGATGCAGAATTTCAGCTTGAAAGTTAGAGTTTGGCAGCCATTCTTCTCCAATTTTCCAGAACAGTTCCAGTTTTATGCAACATAATTATTTTTAATAAAGATGACTCATTAAATAGCTAAATGTGACTTAATATCTATGCCTTTATATAATTTTCATTTAAATAAATCTACTAATCAGAAAAACAAAAGCCTTTCTCAGTGCCAAGGGTATGTATTAAGACTTTGAAAATACATTCCCCTTATTTATGGATCATCCTGACTGGAAAGGAGTCAAAGAAAAAATTGGCTGCACTCAGATCAGAGAGTTAGGGAGTTGGAATCACACATCTCCCTTGACTAAATAAGGTTATCATATATGGTTGTACTGATTGTGTACAGTACAAAGCTGCCACATATAAGGATGCTCTATTTGCATTGCAGACATTGATGATTCATATGTTTATCAAAACAATTTCATGACAGATAGACAGATTTTATTCTAGTATAATCAGTTTACAATATTAAAAAATTTCAAATGGAATGAAGCAATGTGTCTTGAGGGTGGGGTACCTGTTTTAATTTGCACAATGATGTTCTATGGACCACTGGTGGCCTAGACTGAATGTCCAGTCTGACACAAATCATGGGCCTGGGTGGAGAAACCAGGATGCAGCACTAAAGGGAAAGTGGAGCAGTTGAGTGCAGGACCTTGGCTAACTTGATAGGTGTGTGGATTCTGGCAGCTCTTAAGTATTTCAGTGGTTCTCAAATTTGGCTATGCACTGAAATTTCTTGGTGGAGATTAAAAATGCAGATGCCCAGGTCCTACCCAAGGAGATTCTGATTTAGCTGGTCTGAGATGCAGCCTGAGCATTGGAATATTAAAAGCTCCTCATGTAATTCTAATGAGCTGCCAAAGCTGAGAACCACTATATTACTTGTTGGACAGGTGACAAATGGATAGCTAAATAGATGGATAGGTGAATGGATAGATAAGATGCATGGATGGATAAATAAATGAATTAACCAGGGGACTGGTCATAGAAGTTCATGGCTTAGTATGGTTGTCATGATATATCTGCTCAAGTCTCCAGACACATTCCCTCTCATCATGCCTCAATTCCATGCTCCAATCATACTGAATTTCAATCAGTCCTTCTAATGTGGAGATCTCTTGCTACTCTGGGCCCTTACCTTCCCTGTTCTCTTTTCTGTTTGCCTGGCTAACTCTTACTCACATTTTAGGCCTCTGTAAAGATTATTTCATCCTGGAAGACTTTCTGGATGTCCCTTGACCCTGGATTAGATACCTAGCCTCTGTGTTCCCATTGCCTCTTGTTCTTCCACATCATAGCACCTATCACCTAGAAATGTCATCTGGGTTTGGTGAGGAAAGGAAAAACACTGTGGTTTGCTTTTACGGGTCCCAGGGTGTGACCACCCTGATTCAAGCATTTGAGGACAAGTACTCAACTTTGACAAAGTCTGTGTGCCATCCCTCTGATGGCTTAATAATGAATATGATGCCTTTGGAGGATGCTCCCTCACCTCATCTTGCCCTGCAGTTGTCATTTAAATGTGCTATGTGTCAACCTGTAGAGTTCTTGTTGAGAATGACTTTCTCTACGTCTATTCAGATCAGGATGAGAGAATCTAGACGACAGGGCCAGAAAGGACATTAAGAATATTCTCATCATATTTTGCATTGTAAAGGTGAACAAATGGATATTAAACTGGCAATGACTTGCTCAAGGGTCATGCAGTAAATTAGTGGCAGAACCAGGATGCAAAACCGAGTTTCTTGGCTCCAGGCCCAGGAGCGCCCTCACATTCAAGTAATCTTTGGAAAATTTCCCCAAATTCTAGAGCTTGATCCCTTCTCTCTACCGTTCCAAAGCTGAGATAATCCTGCATCAAAGTCTCCAGACACGGTCTCTCTCATCATGCCCAACTCCTTGCACTGCTGCAATGGTGGGAGCAATCAGGCACAGTTACTCTTCTGGTGGCTCAAGGATATGTCTGTGGGGTTAGGCTGCAGAAACCCCTTTGAGAAGATTTGCTCTGGAGATTCAGAATTGATTGAAAATTTGTCCTCAAGGACATTCTAAAGAGGTGATTATGAGGTAAGGGGGAAATTATTGGTAAATGTGCAACTGGCTGAGAGAAGGCTACTGAACTGACAGTTTCCTCTACACTGGTCTGAGAAAAGGAAGTTAAAGGCCTTTGTTTTTGAACCAGAGATTGAACTATCTATTTGTCCATTATAGGAAGCACCTAAAAATGCAAAAACAGGAGTTTCAAATTGGTGATCTATAGGCAGAACTTGCCTATACACACATTTTGTTTGAGAAACTTAGAGGCTCAAAAGCTATTAGTTACTAAATAAATATTAAGATATTTCACATGAAATAGGAAGATCTGGCAACACTGGATCCTCATTCCTGTGAGGCATCAATAGTAAGGAGGGGAGCAGCGGCTGCCGCTTGAGACAGACCTGAGCTCCCCCATGCCACAGGCCCCACTGCTCATTCATGGTACGCCTTGGGTCCTGTGGACCTGTGACATGTGATGGACAGCATGGCAAGTACCTCCTGCCCCTCAGTTCCATGCCTTTCTAAATCTGAATTATAGTTGGCATTGCGTTTTGCTTCATATCATAGATTCTTGAGTGCCTGATTTGTCTCCCAATAGTCTTCCATCTACATCCTCTGAGGGCTGGGGCATGTCTCACTCAATTTTTGTAATCTGAGACTCTATACAGCCTCTGGTACACAATAGGCACTCACTAAATGTTCTTGAAATATATGAATGAGCGTTTCTGTGTTCTAACTTGAAGTCACAAGTATAGGTTTGTAATATTTCTCACATAAATTATTCAGGATCTTGGTTTGCTACAAAACATTACTAAAAGGCTTCACTGAATAAAATTATCTGTAGGATGTTGAAACAAGAAAGCTAAGATAATCTCCTTGGATTCCTTTTGATGTTTAAATATAGGCAGCTCTCTTTCAGATGCTGTTAAAGACAGTCCTGCTGAAGATGGCGAGGGCTCCCAGTCAGCCCTAAGATCTCATTAGCTGATGGGATGGAAGCGAGAACAGGACAAAAAAGCAGAGCAGGAGAGCCAGTGGACTGAGAATGAGACAAACTCAGAGTCAAACCTGGCTTTTTCACTTTTGACTTCATGTGACCTTGGGCTCATGGCTTTAACTGTGGGCTATAGACTCCTTTTAAATCACTAAAACAATTGTTTTCATGAGTAATACATGCACATGGTACAAAATTCAAAAGGTGCAAAGTGAAAAGTCTTTCCTACCCACTGCTATATATACAACAGGGTGAATGTTGTATAAAACATTTTTTCACTTAATATACCTTGATGATCCTTTCATATCAAAAAGAGTGACCTCACTTTTAATGTACACAATATTCTGTTGATGGACATGCCATAAACTGATGTAACTGGTCTATTATCAATGAATATTTAGTTTGTTTCTAAGTTTTGCTGAAGTGAATAGGATACACGAGTATATTTTGCAGGTGGCAGATCTTCTTCCACAGAAGGATAATTCAAACTAAAATAGATTTATTAAGGCTCTATTGAAAACCTAACTCATCTATTTTTCTATGACAGAGATGTGCTAAGTATTCATGACCCTTTGTTTTTCTCCCTGCCTTTATCCATTTGCCTGCCATACCAATCTGTGAAAATAGTTAACAACTTCCAGAGTTGTTTTGAGGATTTATTTCAAGTGTTTAGCACTGCTTCAACCCTCTTTCAGAAGGCTTCTGAGAAAATCTTGGTCTGTCATCTGTAACAGAAAAAAGGCCAGGCTCTGACTGCTGTAGCAAGGTGTCAGTGCCACAGAATGACTTCCATGGTGAGCCAACACATTCTTGAGAATATGTTATTCTAAGCTAAACGAGAGATGTTCTTCTAACAACTCTGCTTGAATGTTTTACATTGTTAAACACTAATCAATTAAGAATTTTATTTAGGGAAAAGAAAAAGGTGAAAGTGATCATTCTTAGGGGTAAAAATATTGACTTATCACCAGTGGAGTGTAAAATGGCTTGTTTCTCAGCCTCAAGTTAATCAAAGAGCAAATGCTGTTGTAAACTGAAAAAACGCTCTTGGATGGTCATATATTCTGATTGCATTGACTGCTGAGCTCTTCTTTGTCACTACTATGCCAACTCCTTTTTTTAAATATCCTTTTGGATTAACTCTCCTTGTTCCCCATGTAGAGGCAGAGACTGTTATTGGTGACAATCCAATTCATTTTCTTTTTCAGATTTTCTTCTGTGTTACTTCTCAGTGTTCTCCTCCAGATAGAAACAGTAGAGTTTGGAGAGGGCTGAGGACACAGGCCAGTAGCCAGTACGCGATGCCAGCCTGTAAGCACCAGGACTGCGTTTCTCCGAGAGATTCCAGAGCTCCCCCTGGGACTTCCCCTTTTGCATTCTTGTATTTAACCACCAAAGAAGGAATAAAGTCATCCCGCATACAATAGCAAGAGCAGAAGATGTTACTGGGTATTCCTAGATGTGTGACTACCTCCTCTTTTCCTACCTACATCATGTGTAAGAAATTATTCATATACATCTAGTTGGGTTTACCTTGATCATGAGATTGGGCATCACTTTAGCCCAGGGATGGCAAACATACAGGTCAAACTGATGGTACTTAGGCATGCTGAGAGATAACTTCATTGAAGTAGTTAACATTCATGTCTGCTTTACCCTGTGTCACACTGAACACATGAACATTGGTTTTATGTACTTTTTTCTTCTTAACACAATGATTCTCTGCAGAGTTCCAAACTCAAATGCCTCTGGGAAACAAGCAGGTTATGTAATTGAAATGAAGAAGTGGATAAAATAAGATATAACACTAGAAAGGGACAGAAAGCAGAGGCAAACCTGAGAGTGCTTGCTTAACCTAAAGGCATGCAAATTCATCTTTTTTTTCTCTACAATATTTTGCTGGGCAAATCAAATACCTCTAGCTGATTTGGCTCTCAAGTGCTCTGTGAGGGAAATTTGGTGCCAAACTTTTAAGCAGAGCCACACAGAGTCACAGAAGCAAGACTGAAGCTTGCTGTTCTGGGCAACACTAAGCCTTTTCTGAAGTCAGCTGCCTTCTACCTTAAGGCATCTCCCCTTCAAGTATTTCCTTGCAAGATCTGAGGGAGGAGAGCCTTCGCTTGGAAACCAAGAACGCTGGATCTCAGAAGTTTACTCACCTGTCAGTGCCAATATAGCTGCTTTCACCTTAGGTCTTGGAACTCAAATGCTTACTAACTTTGCACAGTTATAGTGAGAACTTCATGATTTATCGTTGGCCTTCTTGACACAGGTTATTGTAAGTTGCTTACATGTGCCTTGATTTATCAATTAGAATAGGCCAAATTAAACTGCAGTAAAAAACAACCCCCAAGTCTCAGTGGCTTAACACAACAAATTTAGATATCTCCAAGATGATCACACATATTGAATTGTGCCTATTGTCACTTTCACTCTCAGAATTGTCCAGTTTGTAATCCCATATCTCAACCATGTTACATGTCCAGAGCAGGTCAGAAGAAAGGCTTAGCACACTGGAAACCCTCAGAAACTCAGCCTAATAGAGGCATCATCTTGGCACAGGCTTTCATCATTTCGACAGTGGGGAGAGAATGTGGCAAACTGCACATTGACTTGTAAGCCTCCCATTCACAAATCACTGGCTGAAGATAGTCACATGATCACATTAGGTTTTCAAAAGGGAAGTGAAATGCAATGCTCAGAAAATGAAAGCTAGAAATATTTTGTGAATAGCACTAATGACTACCCCTCTTAGGATCAAATGTTTTATTTAGCATTTAGAAACCATCAATGAGGGTGAAGTTTATAAATGCTTCACATAATTTTGTTGAAAGATTTAATTAATAGATCTTGTCTAGCCTAATCTAATAAATCATGTTTTTTACTCTTAAAACACTTATAGGACATTATGAAAAGGGGTTGCTTTGGAATACTCCATCTGCTCGTGGTTCGGGTTTGGCTCTGGTCTTCTGTGCCCATATCTCACTTGTGATCCCTCATGCATTCAAATTGTAGTTCTTACTTCTTAACCTATTTTTGCTTTCCCCTAATCCTTAAGAATAGTAAGCTATTTTACCCAATTCCTCTCTCTCTCTCTTTGGCCATGGACCCTTTTTTCAGAAACATTTCTTCAAGTTTATTTCAGCCCCCAAAACTCCTGTCCTTCAACTTTCAGATTTTTCTCAATGCAGCGTGATGATTTACATAAACCATTCTGTAAAATGTGTTTTAATAAACAAGAAGTAGGTCAATAATGAAACAATTGCTATCAAAGTTTGTGCAGAAAAGAAATATAGTATTTATACTCCAGAAAGTATGAGTTTTGTTGTTGCCCTTTCTTCTAGTTGAACTCCACGTTTAAAAGAGGGCCCTTGAGTAGACCAGGAGAGGAAAGTCTAGGATAAACAAGAGTATAGGAAATGTGTTTTAAATAGGAATGAGACTATTACGAGACTGGTAAGGTACGTGAAGACCTTACCAATAGAGTGCAAACATGATAGGAGTTATGATGATTGCTGCTATTAAATATTTCAAGGATTCAACTGAGTATGGTACTGGTATTGATACTTCATGGTGGTACTACCACTATTATTGCTACTTCTACTTATTGTTTTTGTTGTTTCTTTGAAAGGATCCTTCTTATCTCATTCAGTCGGCTCATTGTCCAAAGTATAAAAAGAAAAGAATTTTTGAAGGGCACTGGAAAATTTCCATTATTGCTAATTTCAGGAGCCGACGATAAATGGCTTTTGCAGCAAATTGATATAAGCTGTTTATTAAAAACACATCACGGGGCATACACCTTGCTAGGCAAAGGATCATAACCTGACCTACAGGATTTGATTTTCAAAATCTTAGGGAAAATTTTACATCATTAATGAGAGAAGAACTACTTATCTAAATCATTTATGACCTCTAATAATTATGTTAATTTATGGTTATATCCTTTCACAGTTGCTGGGCACGACCAACTTAGACATATATTCAGAAGCTTGGAAATTGGCCAAAGCAGTTAGTCAATGAGTGCTATTATGAACACAGGCATATTTTTTTTTTCTCAGTAGAGTTATTCATTTCCTGCTCTGGCTTAAATGCCAAGTGTGTAAATAAAAGGACAACGGGATGATATAAAAAGGGACATACTATACTGAAAGACCTTTCTAGAGAATAATAAGCAATCTTACATGCCTTGGTTTCCTAAATTTGGAAGTCTGTCACTTTGTTGCTTAGAATCCTAACAAGTTTGGAATTATCTAAAATTTTAATGCTTTATTAGAAGGGTGAATATAAATCCATACATAAAATAAAAATCTTTACTTTGCAGCTTAGTTGTTTTCCTATCCAGTCAATCTTTTTGATCAGGCCTAGTGCTTGGAAGTAAAATGCTGCTTTCTCAGTCCCAAAGGGGTAATGTTATCAAGGAGTGAAATAGAGGCCTAGAAATAGAAAAACGGGAAAATCATGGACCTGGAAAGTCTACCGCTTGCTGACCATTAGATAGTTAAGAGTTGCCTGCAGAGTAATACAAGTTGGTCATCTAAGTCAGTCAGATGCCCACCCCTCTCTTCACCTTTTCTTCCTCTTACCTTGAAGGTTTCTTATTCTTTGCCTATCCCTTAATGTATGATACTCCAGGTTCTTTATGGTCCTTTTCTCACACACCATTTTCTTCTTTGGTAATCATATACGCTCCCACACTTCAACTGCCATCTCCAGGCAGATAATTCTCCAAAACTGGTGCTTTCTATCCTTATGCTTCTTTGGGTTCCAGACCCACATTTCTTTCAGCTTTCTTGATACAATAGCTCCATGTGGTCATTTGGTAAGCATCTTAATTTCTCTCTGTAGACAAGGGTGCTTGGCATCTGGGAGTCTCAAGTGGATATACATCATGAGCTTATGATCAGTATTCATGGAGCTGAAGTGGGAGATCCATGAGACAATGTCTTGTAAAAAAGCTGATTCAAATCTTACATATCATTCAAATGGCTCATAATTTTGAATGATCTGGGAAGAGAAGGAGAATCTGGATATAAGACTCTATGAGAAAAATCAGATAACCCAGAGAGACCAAATACGTATGGGGAGTGAAACTTGGAGACATTTACCAAGATGAAGAGGGTAGCTGTGAGGTTTTCACTGGAGCTTCTGTGCTCTTGTATGGATTTGCTTTCTCACATTAATGTATTCGTCAGAGGTGGAAACGCAAATCAAGATGAATCAATGACATCCTTCTCAGCACTTTCAGTCTTAGAATCAAGAAAGAACAGGAATAGTCTCTCCCCAATAGCTGAATGCTATCGAATGGTCTGCTAGAGAAGCAGAGGATGGTCAACAGAGGAGAAAGAAAAGAAGCATGCAATTGCTCGAGATGGAAAAAAAGTTCTTAGAAGCATTCAAGTCCCTGGTTCCAGTTGACTCTGAGGCTCTACTATACCACTGGCCTTTTTAATACTTGTTTGTTTTGTAATATACTACCAATAAAATCCATGCTTGCTTGAAGGCTAGTTCAAGTTCATCTTTGGAACCAAAGAGTTTTAATGAAGACAGTCATGAAATCCTGTTGAATCTCTTCAATGACTGGGTCACATATTTTTGTTTTTACATTTCCTCTGCTGGATGATGTGTCTCTGGGGGGCACATGGTGTCTTGCTTATCTTGATATGTCTGCCAACCTAGCACAATACCTCAATACTTGGCATAGAGGAGGTACCAAATAATCGTGTGTTGAGATGATTTCCTGCAGCACAGCCATGACTCATCTATATTTCTTCAGCACTCTGATTCAGAGATCACCTATGTGTGTCTTATCACTCATGATTTATAGAGGAGGCTTGACCAATATATTAGAGCACATGTATTACCCAAGAGGCCTTGGCTTGATTTTGGCTCTACTATCAGCTTTCCATTGTCACATTTGGTCTACATTTCTCACCACTCCTTGTACATGCTAAAATAATAATGTTTTTTCTTCTCAATCAGCTCTGTGTTCCTCTCCAACAGGTTGTTTTCTTAGACAAAACAGTGAAAATAATTTTAAACACAGAATGACAGCCTAACATGTCCTTTCAGCGTGTATCTTGTGAAGAAGACAGGAAATATGGGGAAAACGGGAAGAGCAGAATGATACAGGCAGGGTGGGATCTTGGAAAAATTATCAGAAAAGACATACATTCTACATCAAGGTCTTCTGTCAGCCCCCTGCTTTCTGTTGACCAGAGGGTGGGTTCAGCCTGTACTCTCCTCTGCCACTCCCTCCTCTTCTATTTCATTCCAGGGCATTCAAGCCCAATGATTTGTTTTGGAAATACTATCATTTGTTAGCTTAGCTTTTATCTCGGTTGGGTGCCTTTCCTGTTTCACTGCTTTTCTTTCAAGGAGGCAGAGCCAATACTTGACTCTGGGAGTTTTATTCAACATACCCCTGTTGTTAGATGAAGCTAAAGAAACTTTGATTAACAAGCCTACCCAGGTTCAACGATGGCCTGGGGTGTGTTTCTGCCACCCTCTGTAGCTAAAAGAGAGATGAAGTGAATGGAGCTTCTGTTTGGAATACTAGTCTGGTAAATAAATCTCAGCAAGGGGGAGCTAGAGGATGAGCTGCTTGTGTCTTGAGTTGTGGCTTGAGTTGTTTCAAACGGTCAAGCTGAATTTGGGACTAGAGTTTCAAGATTCCTGCACTGCTTGGAGCTGTTTCTGATGATGCAAAATTGGTCTTCCCCATGCAATGCAGAAGTCTTCACTGGGATTCTGGGAACTTGAGAGATGAGAGAACAAAAGGGAAGTCAGGAATACACAGATGATCGCATCTCTGGATGGGAAGAAGAACCTACAAATCATTGGTAAAGAGAAAGGTTTTTGGAAACATTGATAATCATCATTATCATCCTCCTAAAACTTTATATTTGAGTAGTACTTTTTATATTTAAAATTTTTATTTTTACAAAGTCTTTTGTAATCATTAAACCACTTTGTGCTTACAAAACCTTGAGGGTTAGAACTTCTCAGAGAAGGAGACACCATAATATAATGGCACTGGTAATCTGTATATGCCTGAGAAGGCTGAGACCATCACCCAAGCTCATTACAGGGAGAAATGAGAGAATCTAAGAGTTAAAATTTAAAAACCAAACATCATATTGATGTAGGCCATCATTTGCAAAATTTTTAATCTTTTTAGTAAACCTAGTTAAGTCTTTTCTTTTCTCCTTTCTTTGGAGAAAGACCCTCTCCCTCAAACTTAGATAATTGTCTTGAAACTGGTGACTCCAGTCCTCTGGCTATTGATAAGCATCATTGAAACTCAGCATTCTCCCTGACAAGGCAGGAATGGCTTCAGGCCATAACAGAGCCCTTAGAGTCTAAGAAAAGAGGAGAACTTTAACCCAAGTTTTTTCTTTCTTTTACAAAATATATTAACCAAATCTGTTTTCCTTTACCTGCTTGATGGGCAAATTAATGATAGAAACATAACTAGATATATGATTCAACTAACGAGTTTGTATCTTTGTTCTTCCTTGTCTAGAGACTGAGGCAGCACTTCAGCAGGAAACCCAAGACCTGGTCCTGACTAAGGCAGAAAGGGAAAGAGCTCCACAAAACCCCCGTAGGCAGGGACTATGACCTTTCTCAGCAGGAAGCAGATACAAAAGAGACCTCCCATCCCTCAACATCCATACTAATTAGGGGGTTTATGGCTCTTAGAAAAGAGTTAGGCAGGAAAGTTAGTTAGGGGGTTTCGGGTCTGCCCGCAAAGACACTGAGATCATCCTATTCCAGAAGGGGTCCACCATAGTCTGCCTACAATTAAGCAAGCCAGAAAGCATTTTTGGGCTAAAAGTAACTCATATAAGGAAACAAGCAAGCAGAAAATTGGCTACTAGTTTCAGCCAGTTACTCGCACCTGCGCAATGAAGACCCCAATGACCTTCAACTGGCCTGTGCCTCATTATACCACCATTATAATGTGATGCATATGCTGGGAAGTTCATTAATATCATTATAACTGACTGAATTCTAGGAACAAACATGCAAAGAAAGCAAATGATGAGACACTGGGTTCTGTCACTCTTAGTTGTCCATCAAAGAAGCCCACTTGTCTAAGAAAAATGACTGCCCACAGCAAATAGGGATAAAAATCCCAAAGGCTTTGTTACTGGGCCCTTGAGTCCTTGAGCCTTTTGAACCACTCTTCTCTTGCTCAGGCCCTTTTCCACTTCTGGACATGTACTGTTGCCTTACTTTCCCTTCTAATAAAGCTATTCTTTTCTGCTGTATTTTGGTGTCTTGCTCAATTCTTTGTTCGAGACATCAAGAACCTGGACAATGCGTCGAGAGGGGAACTCCACTCTGTGGTAACAATGAGAATTGGAAAAAATATAGGAAACTAATTTTAGCCTCTTGAACAGAAAGGAAGGCAGGTTTTGCTTATCAATTCACAAAATCCAGAAGTCTTACAGGAGAAGATGAACAGATTTGACATCAAGACTCTTTTTTTAAGTTGTTTCATTCTTTTATCTTTCATTATGAGGCTTTCATCAGATGTCTGGGGACCCTTGTCTATTCCCTCAAGATTATGAATAGAGGAAAATGCTGATTGAAATTGAGTGTGTGCACAGGGTTTATTGACTCTGAACTTCTCTGTTAGGTGAAGTGGGTGGACCATTTATTGAGGAATTCCCAGTGTCTGTATATTAGTTTCCTATTGCTGCTGTAACAAATTAGTACACATTTAATGGCTTAACACAACACAAATCTATTATCTTACAATGCTAGAGGCCAGAAGTTTTAAATAAGTCTTAATGGGCTAAAATGAAGATGTCGACAGGGTTGTTTTCCCTTCTGAAGGCTCTAGAGGAGAATTTGTTTTCCTATCGTTTCCGGCTTCTATAGGCTGTCTGCCTTCCTTGCTCCTGGACCCCTTCTATTTCCAAAGCCAGATATGGCTGCTAGTCTTTCTCACATCTCATTACTCTGACCTCTTCTGTCTTCCTCTTCCATATTTAAAGACTCTTGTGACTATCTTGGCTCCACTCAGATAAGCTGGGATAATTTCTCTATTTTAAAGTCAGCTGACTAGCAACCTTAATTTTCTTTTGCGACATAACTTAACACATTCACAGATTGCTGGGTTTAGGATGTAGATATTATTGGGAAGGCTTTATTCTGCCAATCAAAAGTGTATGTATGCTCATATGTGTGTAAGTGTATAGAAAAAGACTAGAAAGATATATACCTAACTATATTGCAAATTAATAATACTGGTTTCCTCTGAGGAGAGAAATGGAAACTGAGAGAGAAACAAGGGGAAACTGTCAAATTTTACTTGATGATTGTCACATTTACTTTGGAGTAACAAACCTGGACTTATAGATTCGTAAACATATTAACAAAATATTATTAAATTTTTATTATTTCTATTTGTCATTTGAACATTATATATGTGATATTGTGATATAATATGAAGTATATTTTTTGGTATCCATCCCTGGCTCCTGGTCAGCATTTCTAAAACCCTTGTAATTTCCTAAGCAATAAGAGCAATAGGAACAGCTTTTGTTATAATATTTGGTTTTTGTCCCCAGTTCTGAAATAGCTCCGGATGGACAAAGGTGAAAGGAATATCCTTTGTTATTCATAACAAGGCCCTTTCAACAACATCTGAGTTTAAGTTTATGAGGTGACTGTTGGAAAGCCCCTAAGGATGGGGGCTGGTTGACACAGGAACCAACTGTGTGATTAGAGGGTTAGAACCTTCCGCTCCATTCCTAAACCTCAGGGCATGGAGAGGGGCTAGAGATTGAGTTAATTACCAATGGCCAATGATTTAATCAATCGTGCCTATTAATGAAGCCTCCATAAAACCCTAAACAACAGGGTTTAGAGAGCTTCTGGGTTGGTGACAAAGAATGTGCCCACATGCTGGGAGGATGGTGGGCCTCGAACTCCATAGAAACAGAAGCTCTTGTGCTCAGAACTCTTCCAGATCTTTCCTTATGTATCTGGCTGTTCATTTATATCTTTTAAAAATATCCTTTGTAAGAATTGGTAATGAGACTTAAACTGTTTTCCTGGGTTCGCTGAGTCATTTTAGCAAATTATTGAACCTGAGAGGTAGGGGTCATGGGAACCCCCGATTTATTGCTAGTTGGTCAGAAGTACAGATGACAAGCTGGGACTTGTGATGGTTTCTAAAATGACAGAGCACTCTTGTGGAATTGAGTCCTTAATTTGTGGCATCTGCACAAACTCCAGGTAGTTAGTGTCAAAATTGAGTTAAATTGTAGGAGACTTTATTGAGAATTGGAGAATTGCTTAGTGTGGAAAAACCCATACATTTGATGTTAGAAATGCATAAAGGTAGAGGAAATTGTTTTGTTTTACTGTATTCTCAATTTTAATGTCAAATCTCAGTTTGTAGTAAGCAATACAATGAATGGGTTCAATGGTAAAATTAATTATTGAGAAAACAATGTATAACTGTCAAAAATAGGCATAAGCCAATTATGTTAATATCTGCCTCTTTGATTTGTTAATATTCTCTATAGAAGTATGCAGTGTATAAAGAACTCTCTTATCGGCCTTTGGGAAGTACACTTGTGTCAGATGGAGTGAAAGGTGTATGAAGAGTGAGATCAATATTGAAGTTTACAGAAAGCTGACATATTTCCTATGATGTTCTTCTACCTGATTACAGGTTGTTAGTTATCTCATCAGATGCTTCTGTTTCAGTAGTCTTATGGAATTTCACACCTTTTTATTTCTGATAAACCTCTTTCTTCAATCTTCTTTGTCATCATAGTCTTTCATTTCTTCCTCAGCCCATTTACTACATGTTTAAGCACTTCTTTTTTTTCAACTATTTTATACTCCCTAAGTTATTTAGACTTTTTATTAAATAGTCTAAAATACATGAAAGTATTTGCATAAATATATATTTGCAGATGCATATAATTATCAAAAATGCCTTTATGCACCTTTAAAATAAGTGACACTAGCTTTAAGTTACACTTAAAGAAATTCTAAGCTTACTTTAAAAAACTAAGAACTTAAATACACACAATTTCTCTAAGGACTACTTACCTCTCATCTATTAAGGTAAACACTTGTAAATTAACAGGTGTGGTTTCACATAATCACAAGATGCTTGAACGTTGGCTGGAACAAGTACGTGAAAAACCACACCAGGCTCTGTCCTAACTCTTTTAAAACAAGTGTGCGTGTGTGTGTGTGTGTGTGTGTGTGTATTTTTTTTTCTCAATTAGCTTTGTGTTCCTCTCCCATAGATTGTTTTCTTAGACAAAATAGTGAAAATAATTTTAAACACAGAATGACAGCCTAACATGTCCTTTTAGCATGTACCTTGTAAAGGAGACAAGAAATATGGGAAAAACAGGAAGAGCAGAATGATACAGGCAGGGTGGGATCTTGGAAGAATTATCAGAAAGACATACATTCTGCATCAAGGTCTTCTGTCAGTCCCCTGCCTTCTGTTGACCAGAGGGTGGGTTCAGCCTGTACTCTCCTCTGCCACTCCCTCCTCCTCTATTTCATTCCAGGGCATTCAAGTTCATATATATTAAAAATCATATATATATGATTTTAAAAAAAGTATGTGTATACGTGTGTGTGTGTGTGTGTGTGTGTGTGTGTGTGTGTGTGTAAGAGAGAGAGAGACAGACAGACAGACGGACAGAGACAGAGAGGCTCCCTAGTAGAGAACTGGTGTTTAGAATGGGTCATCCTGTGGTAGAAGCACTGTAGCAGACTGTCCAATACTGACAGATCAAGAAGTGAGGGAGCAGAGGTGCCAGTGAACTCACTTTGTGGAGGATGGTTTCTCTGTGTCCTTTGAGGTAAGCCACCAGAAACACCGAGGAAGACCTGCAGCAGAGAATAGAAAAGGCTGTGACTCAGAGCTGAGAGTTTAGAGAATAGCATCCTACAGGGAGGAGTTTTCATTTCCGCCAAAGCAGAAAGAACAAGAGAAGGAGACTCTCTCATTTTTAGAAGAGCAGAAATAGCCTCTGAGGCTCTGCCTGCAGGGCAGGGAGGGGCATGTCAGTTACCATAATAAGTGGTAACAGCTATGACCACAGCAAAAACCTCAAACTCTCTTGTCTTCATGGCCCAAACCACCTACTGGTGTACTCAACTCTCAGCCTATTCATTCTGTAAATATTTTATCCTTTCTATTTATTTACAAGCATGACATACTCTGACAGTCACTGGATTTTCTCTATTTTGTTTTCTATATTTAGGTTGTCTTCTCCTCCAGGGATCAGCCTGTGTTATAGCTTCTTTTGAATATGCAACACAGACTATGCGGAAAAGCTTTTTGATAATGAGTATTGGGATTCAGAGAGGGGAGACTTCAGACTATCACATGCAATTGGACAAATCCCCGAGAAGTGAAAAAAAAAAAAACCCATTATAGGAACTGAAAGGTTTTTGTTGTTGATGTTGTTGCTGTTTTCCAATAAAGCACAAGTCTTTATATCCAGTACTCTTAAGTAATTTATTTTAATTAACTAAATAAAAGGAGATGGAGGCAATATATCTAGAAACGATATAAAAAGTCTAGGCAAAGACATCGTGGTGATCATTTTATAATGTATAAAAATATCGGATCACTATATCGTATACTCAAAATGAATATGATATTGTATGTCAACTATAATTCAATAAAAATAAAAAGTCTAGGTAAAATTCTTATTTGAGATGCTAAATTGAGCCTATACATTTAATTCTACATCCTCAAAAATCCCACTAAAACATCAATAAGATATTTTTAAAGCATAAACTCATAATGAAAAGAAATGGAAGAGCAGACTATAGCAGCACATTTTTAGAAGCTGAGAAACTAAAAGAATGAGTGATAGCTTGCCTTAGCAGACCTGAGAAATCTCATTCTTGAGTTGGCAGAAGGAAAAGGTGAGGGGAAAAAAAAAAGCCTAGCAGATCCCTCAAAGGTCTTAGGGTTCAATGGCATTAAGACCTCTATAAGTGGGAGTATATGTGTGATCCAGGACAACAAGGTTGACTGAAAGTGCAATAGGAAAGCACATGGATCCTGAGATTCTCTCCCCAAATTCAAATGAGTAGCATTTACCTCTCCTCCATCCTGGATGAAGATTGGAAATTTATTCTGGATGAAGATTGAGTACTATAACAGAGAGCCTTTGGCCTGAGGGATTTAAAGATGCTGACTATTGCATTTATTATTGCTAGATAATTTACACACACACACACACACACACACACACACACACACACACAACAAGAAAACTTAGTGGGATAGAACAACAATTTTATTAAGCTCACAGACTGTAATTCCATTAACTCAGAAAGTACATGGCAAGAACAGTTTATTTCTGCTTCCGATGTCTGGGGCTTCTGAAGACTCAACGGTTAGGTGCTGGAATCATCTGGAGGGTCCCCACTCAACATGTCTGGCTGTTGATGCTGTTGATTAGGGTCTCAGCTGGGCTCAGTTGGCCAGAATACCTATATGTGGCTCCCAGTGCAGTCTCTCTGCCAGGGCTTTTTTGGGCTTCCTCACAACATAGTGGCTGGATTCCTAAAGCAAGCGTCTATGAGAGCAAGAGAGGAGTTTGTAGCTTTCTTGCTTATCTAGCCTCTTTCAAGATATGATATTCCAAAGAATGGACCCAGCTTACAGTTTTGAATTATCTGCCCATATCTCAGAACAACAACAACAACAACAACAAAAATCACAGCATCATTCTCTTTGTTGGGGCATTACATCTTTGTCATTTTATATTTAGGTTGCAAATTTATCACTTAAGAGTCTGCTAATCCTGGCTCCCTTACAGATTTTCTTGCAATTCAGATAACCTGACTTGAAGTCCCTTGAGGTATCTTAGTTTTGGTCAGAGAGTCTGCATAGCACGCGAGTTAATTGAAAGAAACCTTGCTTTTCTACTCAGTCTCTGTTTTACAAAATATAATATTGAAATATATATATGAATATTAAAGAACACTATAAATAAACATGCTATTTGCATAGAGGAAGATTTAAAGAAATAAACACTTACTTATGTGTATTTTTAGCATCTTATTAACTAAGCTTCATCAATTGTGGTTCTCAAAATTTCCTGCATCTTTCTATAGACAAAACCTTGGCTTTTTTCTCTCCCCTTTTTTCTCTCATCTTATATGAAGCTTGCTCTACAATGGAGTAACATAGTTGTCTTAGAGCAATCCATAGTTGTTCGCTGTTATTTTAGTCTTGTCATTCATTAAACTGAGGAAGAACTGGGAGTGGAATGAGAAAAACAGCATCGTGTCTCTTTCCCTCCTTGGAGGAGTGCCTCTCTCTTTCTCCCATAGAGCAAAACCAGAAAAAGTAACACTGTGGTCACACTATAGTCACATAGCAGTGTAAACGCCTTTTTTTCAATCAGAAAAAAAAAAGTTTCTTGAGAAGTTCTCACTTTTCACTTAAATTCATAAACAACTCCTCCTTAGAACCTGAGGTGATGTTTCCAGCAACTCCCATAACTGGTAAATGAGTTTTCATCATTACCAAAAAATGTATAAAACTGTCATTTTCAAAGCATAAAATATTTTGAGCTTGATTTCTACTTATTTTAAAATGTTATTTTAAGAACTTTAGGAGATTTTTTTAAAGCACTTTTAATCTCACCATCGTATGCAATTCGTCGGCATGCCGAGTTCTGACTGGTTGATGAGATGTCTTTTTAGCTTCTGCCTCTGCCCCCCTACCCTCTGCTCCACGAGGCCCCTGCTAGCTGCTGGTCTCCCCCACCTTTGCATGTGCCACAGGTTACAGGGCCACTTCTAGGTCTTTTCTTCCAAACCCATTTCCATCCCAAGCACCACAAAGAGACAGCTTCCTACTTTAGACAAGGCAATGGTGGAACCCAAAAGAGAGGACATGCCATATCTCTTAGTTCTCTGAGTTGGAATCAGTTGAGAGAACCTCCTCAGCCCCTTAGCTCACTATTCCTGTTATGACAATAAACAGGTTCACTGGACACATCTTTGAAAGAGAGAGTTAGAGGGAAATGAGGACTTTCTACTTGATCTAATCCAGGTTGGGGGTGGTGATGAGCAAGAAGGTAGTGATGAACAGCAACTGTTAGGGAATACCAAGACTGGAAATACGAGGGGATAACCTTCGCTTCAATGTGGACAAAAGATCTAAACCTAGACTGTATCAGGAGAAATTTTGATAATGCCGTTGATGGTCCTGTTATTGCCATTTCCTGAGATGTAGAATATAGAATGCAGGAACGTAGAATACAGAGTCCAGGAGACTATTGGATTGAGACCAGTATCTCAACAGGCTTTGCGGCTTTAGCAGGAAGGATGCAAATATTAAGACACCCCACTTGCACTTTATTGGGGAGCCAAATTGGAATCAGGAGAAGTAACTTCTTATTCTCTATGCCAGGATTACTGCTCTCACAGTAATGGAGATTAACTTGGCCAGGGCACACGTGAGAGAGCAAACTTTACCGGATTGACTGAGGCTATCCTTCTCTGTATTCTTGAAGTTCCTGGTGCATGACTCTGCCATAACCTTCATTTCACTTTCTCTAACTATCTGTTGCTTGACTTTCTTCTCCACTTGGCCATGAACTCTTTGAAGGAAGACACAGTGTTTAATTTATCTTAATCCAGTGCCTATGTGGTGCCTGGCCAAAGGCGAGGACTCTTTACATGTTTATAAAATGAAAGGTTCGATGGGTAAAAATAAAAGGAAGTGAGAGAATTTGTTTCCTAAAATCTAAATTTTGAGGGGCATATCTCTTCGCTACATATAGAGTCATTGCTTTTTTCTCCTTTTTCTTTTCTACTATAGAGTCATCGCTTTTAAAGTATATCAAGAGCAGATTTTCCTTCATATACAAAGTCTGTTCAAAGGATCTAAACAGATTAGTTATTAGTCTCCTACAGTTTAGAGTTTGAAGGACTTGTAACAGAAGGAAGCCAATGGGGAGCCCACCATGTGAGAACATTGCCATAGAATGTAACAGGAAACTGGAATTAAACCTAGACAGGTGAGTGTCAGACAAACAGTTTTGCATGCCTTTCTCCCTCCCTAGTGTAGGGCAGGAATCGAGTTTTCTCTGCATTCTCAGCATCTGGTGCAGTTAAAGCAGAAATGTTGCAGGTATATCATGTTTTGGGGCAGACTAAATATGGAAAGGCCAATACACAGAAATGATGAGAAGGAGGGGTTCTTTCCCAGATGGCCTCTGGCAACAGTGAAGGGAGGAAAATAACTTCTGTTGAGCGCTAAATGTATGTCAGACACTGTATATAATATTTTTACATATATTACAGGAGACAATTGTTTCCAAAATTTCTGAGACTTGACTTTTCCCAAATTAACAATATTTCTGAAGTTTAAATAGCTTAGCTCCAAAAAGCAAAATAATAAAAAGAATTTATTCTAGGCCAAAAGAAATGATAAAAATAAACATATTTTGAAAGAACTATGTTTTTCAAACTTTTATTTTATACAAATACATCTTGCAAATCAGTGGAAGAATATAGTATGTATCCATCATTACTTTGCATAGATTAAAAACATCTGTATGTATCTGAAAAATGGAAAAAATAGCATGTTGTATAAAATCCTAAATTTTTAGACATGTAAGTACATACATAAAAATAATTAATTCTATTTAGTATTTCTCATAATAAGAAATCAGAATTTGAAACACTTATCCCCTTAAAACTGGTAATACACATACACACACATGTATGTAAATTTTTCTTCTTTGGAAATGCTTGTTTATCTGTTGCACATCCCCTCATCCTTGGGAGTTGATATAATTGCATCTGAAAAATCAAAGGAGAGGACGAGGCAATAGCTCTTCTGAGAAGATTTCTCAGTGGTCTATGTTTCCTCTAGCAGGGACTTTCCTTATGAACTCCCCTCTCAGCTTATGCATCTGGAATGTGTCCAAGAAGTCTGTGACCTCTTCACAATGTCACCTAGCCTGGGTGAAGTTATTGTGTACAATTCATCAAGGTTCCTTCTCCTCTGTTAACAAGCCGTGCTGACATTCCCCTATAGCGCAGAAAGTGGGGCAATCCCAGCATCACACCATTTCCCTCTGGAAGCCTCCTCTGCTCAGACTCTCCAATAAACAATCTTCTATCTTGTCTTACTAATCCTCACGTTAACCACCATTTTACAGGCAAGACAACTGATGCTCAAAAGAATTTAAATACTGTCAATTTGCCCATAATCACACATAGAATAGGACTGAAATTAGGAGAGTTAGGACTTGAATCAAACTTTGCCTGACTCCAAAAACTGTGCTCTCTTTCCTTCACCACTCTGAAAGATTCACTGATGAAAACATGATATTAAGGAATCGCTGGGTAATGGATATAGCTCCACTCCATACGCCTGAGCATGGGAGAAATGTTCCTGCTTCATTTGCGTATAACACAATAGAGTTTTTATAACAAGACATCATTCTGCCAGACATAGAACTCTTAGTCAATGCAGGCTGCCTCTCTTTTGACTTCTCTGGTTCTGTCCAAGCTCCGAGAAGACGTTGGAGTGAGAAGGAAGGTATCTGGTTCTAGGTTGTTGTCTGCTAGCACTGGGTCCCACTAATGCATCCATCCTCCCCTAAGATCATGTCCAACATTTTCAATCTCATAAGAAAATGCCCTCCATGCCTAATCATTTTCTCTGTTGCTTTCGTGTCCCTCTTGGGCATATGAGACTCATCCCACAGCACCTTTGGGGGATTGCCTACAACCATTCTCCACTTGTGGACCATTCTGGCAGACTTTCTGAAGTTCTCTGAGGCTCTGTCTGCCTAGACATACCAAGTATGTGTTTATTCTCTGGGGCATTGCTGCCCTCAGGCCATCTACTTGGATAGCAGCCACAGGTCTCCTCTGTTCTCAGATCCCACTTTCTGATCTGAGGGTCCTGTCCCTTACACCATACTGTAAAGTAAGCTCCTGATAAGCAGGGATTGTGTTGAACTTACCTTTGTATTCTAGTGTTTATCATTACGGTGGGCAGACTAAAAGACATATAAATACTTGCTAAATTAATGATTGTCACCTTCCAGATGCAAAGTGATACCTTCTTTTTTGTGTTGTTATGGTCTATTTTCATAACTTTTCCAGTATTCAGTAGGTATATAACTGGGCAGAGAAAATTGATTTTAGATCATGAACGGCTTCTTTTAAAGATTGTCTCATCACAATTTAAAGTGACAACCGCATTCCAAGAATTCAGTTGTGTGTTCCCTAAGGGTAGATTGTAGCAAATGTTGTTGATGTCTCACCCATATGCCCTCATCCCTAGAACTTCAGTGCATGCCAGCAGACTTCCAACTACCAAAACCCTCGTTCTCTCGCTAGAGGGTTTCCCTGACCACAGAAGCTACCTTGCTCACCTGTGCCACAGGAAGTGCCAGGGTATTGACACCCTTCAATACGGGCTCTCAATCAGTGACTAACAGGTTTTGGTGAATAAATACCCAAGGTCCCCAGTCCCTGGAGTGGGCTATCTCTGAGGCCCTGGTTTCAAGTGATTCTTACACTGGTCACACTGGTTTCAAGTGATTCTCTCAGGAGATTACACTGGTTTCAAGTGATTCTCTCAGGGGATTAAGTTCCAGTTGCCCATAGTCTTAGCTGGCTCAATAGGCATTCTTTCTTGGCTTCCTGGTCTTCCTTGTCTCACTTTCCTACTCTTTCATCTCCAGATAAACTACTTGCACTTAAATCTCTGTCTCATGGTGCTTTTTGGGGAACCCACCCCAAAAAACAGATTTATTAAGATCCTGAACTACCTTTTGCTCTGAGTCTACTGAATTATCTTAGCAAGTTATATATCAAAATAATGGGAGAAGCATTAAGAGAGGAGAGAATGAGCCTAGAATATCACTGTGGGTTGACTATGCAGAAGACTGCCCAGCTTTCCTTGGTCGGGCTTGGAATGGTGTCAGAAATGTTTCTTGCAGACATATACTTCCCACTTGCTATATCTAAAAACACTGTAACATCTAAAGATATAATCTGAATGTGGGCACATAAGTGTTCAATGAAGAATTTTTTTTTTATAATAAGTGAAATATTTAAAAAACCTAGTTAAAGATCTAGTTAAGTAAATTATTACAGAATATGGTATGTCTACTAAATAAATATTATGCACACACTTAAATTTCATAGTTTATAACATGAAAAAGTGCAAATAATGTAGACACTTTAGGGACATTTCGTCTTTATCCACTGCCGGGAGCAAGGGCCCTGCTTCACATACCGCTGTTTACAGTTCCTGTAGCCCCTTAAGAGTGAAGAAGGACCAGAGGCCACCTGTTAGACACTGCCATCTGTCCTGCTGTGGCAAAGACAAGGTGGTAACACAGTAGGTAATGTCAATCACATCTGCAAACCTACTGGGGTTTTAGGGAGCCTATAAGTGTATCCCTTTTTTCTGACCCATTTTTGAACCAGTTGGAATATACAAAACAATCATCAGATGGAAACAAATGTTATCGGCTCTTTTGCTGGTAAAGGTTACATTTGTGAGTGTGGTTTAGGTGCAGCAAGAATGAGTTTCCTGACACTGCACCCCAGAATCAGGCTGACTTACCCGCCTGATTGCAAGCTCATCTAGACAGTCATCAGTCTCTTCATATGGAGCTGTCCTAACTGAAAAACTTACAGCACAGAGACCCAGAACAGAATGCTTGCTTTCTGTGGGCAGCTGACTCTCTAGGAGAATGAGACAAGAGAGGACTGAGCTGCCTTTGACTGGTTCCTCACTGAAAGTCACCAGTAAGAGTAGTCACTCCATGCTTGGGAGGAATCATTGAGGGAGCAGATAAACAGTGGAACCATTACTTGCATTGCGTGCCCGCTACATGGAAAGAAATATCAGAGTAGGGAATAACCACTATTGTCCTAGGAAAACCTAAAAACAACTAAACGGGAAGGTGATGAAAAATGTCTTTTATTTCCAGGTTCATAATTTATTGTACAAATTGATTTTCACATGATGAGTCAGCATTAGCTTGTCCAGGCATGGGAACTTAACAGATGAAGTATTGACAATTTAGAATATATATGTTGCTTTCACAAATGGAGATTTTTTAGATCCTAACTTGAAGTATAAGATCATCAAAGCAGTGCTTTCATGTGTGGCCAGTACAAAATTTATTCTACTTGTGAGAATCTAAGAGATGAAATGGTTTTAATACCAGTGAAATGGAATTGAACATCATTTTCTGGACCTGCCACAATTTCAGCCTTGCAAAATGCACACATTCTGCAGCCTGAGCTTCAACATGCACAGATATGCCTTGGCCTGAAGAATCTCTATAAACTGGATTCTATGAGTCTCAATCCGGCCACGCTTCTTTCTACCTTCCTTGTATCAATGTTTTAAAATGTATCAGATTGTCCTGTATCTTGAGGAATACATGGTGGTATTTTTATGCATACACACACTCAAATACACACACACACACACACACACACACACACACACACACACACACACACACACCCCTTCTGACCATGGCATTGCAGACAGTCCTATCTCTTTAGAACAATAAAAGGGATTTAACTATTTCCATAGACCCTTAGTGTAATGTGAAACACAATAGTTATTTTTGATGTGCTTTTATGTATCCATGTCTTTTAGTGCATTATTATTCAGAATGCTTACTAGGTGTCAAAAAATCAATGATAATTTGCTGGTTGGGACATAAAATAAGGATTTGAATCATGTGGAATTTCTCTGGTGCAAGTTAGGTCATGATCTCTGACTCCTTCCACAGGCCTCACAAGTCTCCTTCTGTCACAATATGATCTTGAATCTCTTCTGGGTCTAATTATGTTTGAACTACAATTTCTAAAGCTTTGGAGTTCAATTAAAACCATAATGAGACTGCACTTTAGATTTTATGGTTAGAGCCTTCCCAATTGATCGTATTTGATTGTTAATACTTCCAGAGATTCATAAGCCTGAACTTTATACTGAAACTCAGTATTTGCCTGTTAATCTATTATTATTCAACAACTGCTATTGAATGCCCACCATATACCAGGCTCTGCGCTGTGCACCGAGCATTAATGTATACTCAAGGAGCGGGATGAAGAAAAAGACATACTAGAAACAGTGGAAAAATGAAAGAGATACATAAGACTGCCTGGGCGGGTCATGAAGCAAGTGAGCTAAACTTGAAGAATGAAAAGGAGATTTTCAAAAGGACAGTTAGGGGAAGAGCCTTCCAGACAGAGCGGGAACTAAGAGAAGTTCAGTGTTATTGGACTACTGAGGGCAAAGAAACAGGATGAAGCTTATAGTGTGCCAGGTACTGTTCTGCTTTATACTGGTTATCTCGCCTAATTTCTATAACACTATGAGCATAATACTTTTAGTCCCATTTTATAGATGAGAAAACTGAGGTTTATTTGTGCAAGGTAAATGACCTAGTAGATGTTAGAGATGCGGTTTGAACTCCCGCCATAAAAGTGACATTATTAATCACTATACAAAACTGCCTCCCGCATGCTTATCCTCATATTCCAGCTCATAGACAAACGTTTTTGGTTTCTGTCTCACTGAGTAGCTGCCAAAGTCCATGTTTTTAATCAAGATATTTTTATCCACAGGTTAGTAAAGATAGCTGGTGTGTGAAATGCAGACATTTTACAACATCATCACTCCTTAGCTAAAAGGAATGCAGCTCAAACCCCATTTCTCCGAGTTTAAATCTGAGGCACATAAATATCAGCTAATCAAATTGTAGCTCCACCCAAACTTGGGCACACCCTTAAAGTAGCTTTAGCAGGGTTTGAGCATTGAGGGAGTTTTGGAGAGAGTTGTTTGAAATTAGAGGAACAAGTATGTTGATTAAAAAGCATAGGAAAACAGATGCCTTTAGTGCTTTCCCACTCTGCTTCTCACGAGTCTCTTTGTTCTCCTAATACCCTGCCCTGAGTATGAAGAACCAGTCTGGCACGATGGAAGTCCCAGTGAACCTTCAGCCTAAAATCTTAAGTTCGGTCACTTAAGACACTGTGGGAGCTTGGGCAAGAAACTTTCTTTTTCAGTGTCCTTGGCCTGTTTAGAAAAGTGGTTTAAAATGCAGGTTCTGGGGCTAGACTTCCAGAACGTGAATCTAAATTTTTCCCCAAATGCATGCCCTTGGGCAAGCTGTGGAACTGCGTGTGCATCGGATTTCACATAAATCAGGGACAGTATTAGTACCTACCTCACGAAACTATTGGGCGGAGTAACTGATCATTTGCAAGATCTTAGAAAGGTGTCTGACAGAGAAAGAACACAATAAATGTCAGCTTTCATTACTGTTATTTTCTTCTAGTTCTAGGCATCCCTGCCCCATTCAAAGCTAAGTTCTTCCTCCTGGAGAAAATCGTTATTTCTCTTTAAAAATTTTTTTTCTACTTAAGGAAGGCCAATTTTAACTTCTGTTCATAACACACTTGCTGGCATTGCATTAACATACAGATTTGCAAGAGCCAGACATCCAGCCTTGGCATGATACGTCTGGCACTCAGTGTGCTTTGTTTGCTGTAGTATCTGAAGACCAACAAGAATCCATTTTGTTCCAGACAAACAATGGTGACCTTATTTCTCATTTGCTCTGTGGTGAGAATTATTGTCTTTTTGCCATAACCAAACCTTATGATCTTTGTAGAATGGAAAAACAAATATCAATGAACTTTTTATTTTATTTTATTTATTTTTTTTTAATGAGGGGAAGCCTACTATTTTAAGTTGAAAAATTCTGCTGTAGATACATTATATTGCTATGGAAACCATGCCCAATTACTTCAGACATGTGGTTGCTATATATGTCCTTTGAATGTACATGCTTTAAGCCTTATATTTTAGCACATATTTGACTTTCAATTCTGTTTCTACAGTGTTATACGAGAGCCCATCTGCTGACTGCTTCTCTGTTCAGTCTTTTAGGATTCCTTGCTATCTTTGGGATGTAGAATCACGTGGTGGAAACCACAAAAATCTTGTTATTAGTTCTGTCTGCGCTACTTCTGTCTACATTTCCTGCGTCTGTCCAGGCCCTGGGTATTAAAACCATGAGGCAGTGCAGTCTAGCAGACAGAGGGCAGTCTGGGCACTCACTCAGATCTCAATTTCAGGGCTAACTCAGCCACTTGCTGGCTGCGTGAACATTGGCAAGTCGTTTCACCCACTCCAAATCTCAGTATCCTCATTTTCAAATGACAGTAATAATAGGTATTTATAGGATGGTTGTGAGGTTTGAATGAGATGAAATGTGTGAAACATCTGAAAAATAGGATATTCTCAATGTGTGGTTGTTATTTACTATTGTTGAAATCTACCCCATTCCAGCGGAGCTCCACAGGGCTCTCTCCATGGATTGCTTCCCCCGGGTATGGAAGGGAGTCCAGGACAGGGCAAGCAACCTGATGTCCACACCGCTTATTTCTGTCCAAAGGCATTTAATGCAGCTGGAAATTAAACTGTCTGCCACGACTTCATCAGAGTCAGACAGCCGTGCGTCCCACTGCTAGGTCTCGGAAACATCTGGAAAATGAAAACTGCAAAGTGAACCTCCTCAAACACTTCCATCTCGTGGAGAGCTCTAGCCCCATTTTGGTCTACCTTCTTGCCCTTTGCCTTTTCATTTTAGACACACAGCCCCGTGGCTGCCCACCAAAAATTCA
This sequence comes from Pteropus medius, assembly GCF_902729225.1. Lineage (NCBI taxonomy): Eukaryota > Metazoa > Chordata > Mammalia > Chiroptera > Pteropodidae > Pteropus > Pteropus medius. Next base: position 997,187 of record NW_024342473.1, read on the forward strand.
AGGAGCTCAGAGCAGCAATATAATCTGCAGTGATGAAACTTTAAGTCCAGCCACCCCCTTTGCCCACAGTGGAAAGCTTTGTCTCAGGCACAACACTCTGAAACAGCTGTGCTCCCATTTCTTCTTTTTATACTAGATAACTTCCTATCATGATTGTCTAGCTATTGAATGAAATGAAAAAAAAAAATCATTTAAATCATGTTTCCTTATAAAATGGAATCCTTTTAGCATTTTAGGACCAAATAAACACACCACCACCATCATCTCCACCAACAACAACCAGGAAAAAAAGAGCTTTAGACTCAGCAGTAGGCCATGGTCAGATCTACAGCAGGCTGGATGGGATAGTAAGAAGTGAATAACATAACTGGCAGAATATACCTTCCAGTGTGATAGGCGATAGGCCCTATGTTCTTATTGACCCCTGGAATCATTCAATCACCTATTTCCACTATAATTGGGTACTTTCAAGTGTGTGTTTGTAAAGGCTTTAAGCAGGTCTCCTTTTTCTAACCAATGTGGGTGTTCTTCACACAAGGCCACATAATAATAAAAGATTCATTGTTTTGTTGGAAAAGGAGGTGATCAGAGGGGCAGTCAAGCATACAGAGGAGTACAATACATATTTCTTGTCTTCAGGAAACTTTAGTTAGTTTGGGACTATATAATCACATAAGAAAATAGCTATTATTTTAAGGCAGGCTTTGATATACTATACGAAGGCTAAAAGCAATAAATAAAGCCTGCGAGTACATAGAAGAATGGAAAGATATCAGTTAGGATCCTGGCAGAAAGCAAATGTTAGATTCAAAATGGGAATTTGAGGAGATTTTGATTTTTTTTTTAAAGGCTATTTACAAAGGCGGGTGTTAGGTGGAATAAAACTGTAGAGAGAATTCAATATTTGGGAGTAAGAGAGCAAGTCCATGGCATGCACTTCCTGGGGCACAGAGCAGGGTGCAGAGGGTGGCAAGTGGGTCTAGAGGGACAAGCAGAAGGCGCTAACTCTGAAAGAATTGCCTAGTGCTGCAATGTCTTGGTAAAGGCTGTGAGGAGGTGAAAATGTACCTCAGCTTTGAAAGAACAGAAGTGGAATATATAGATGTAAGAAGAGGAATGAGGGCACTGTGTTCAGAGTGAACATGGGACATTGAGTTTTGGGAATATGTAAACTCTGGGTGGCAAGGAGTGGAGAAGTGGGACATATAATCACAAAATAGTTTGGGGCCAAATTGTGAAGGTCTTGAATGTTAAGCCAATGACTTTGTACTTGATCCTGTACTTGTCATTAATGCTACTTTTGGCTGTATTTGATCCTGAGAACCACTGCCAGTGAATGTTTTTAAATCAGCAATGAAGCTGGTATCTTAAGAAAATTAATCCACATCAATGCGAAAACTGGTTTGGAAGAAAGGTACAGTGGCAGAATTTTCTGATGTGAGGTAATATAGGACAGTGGGACTGAAAGAGGGAGAAACAAATATGAGACATAATGAAGGAAGTCACAATCTTCTTAAAGTCAAGGCTAAAAACCTGCTTCCATGATGTCCTTTTTCTCTCCTACGGTAACCCTGATTGAAATGTACCATCAGTAAGCTAGGACAAATGCCCCCATTGAGCTGACAGGATGCCCCCATGTTGGATTCTCATGAATATGACTGTTTGAAATGTGAAAAAGCTTTGATTCAGAAAATTGGTTTGAATCACTGCTCTGCTACGTATGAGCTGGATCTCCTGGACTCTCTGAGCCTCCAATTCATATCCTTGAAGTGAGATACTAATACCTATCGCATAGGGTAGCTGTGGGAATTCAGTCTGAGATTTGTGATTGCAAAGAACCACAAGGGACTGAAGATCACATAGCGAGTGGAGGGTGAGGGTAGTGGTTACTGTTCTGCCCATTCTCTAGAAAGACCTTGTTACCCTGGGCAGGGCAAGAAGTGATGAAGTAGGCTCGTGCTAAAACAACGTTAACTTAAGTCTTCAGTTTTTTCCTTGCCAAAGCTGCTGTGTGATCAGATTTGATTGATTACTATAAGCCTCAGTCTCCTAATTATCCCTCCACTGCTGGCTAAGACAGTGCATTTTATCTAACAAGTTTTTTTAATCTTGGTTTTGTTTTCATTCTCTTAGCCCATGACACCAAAAGACTTTTTCTGTTGTTTCCCTGAGCTTGTCATTAATCCTAGTTTCGGCTGAAGATAATTTCTGCCAACTTTTTGGCCTGAGTATTTAGCAACGTGATGATATACAGATAAAAGCAGTGAGCATATTTAGATAAAATGAATGTAAATTTTTTTTTTTTTTACATTTTTTAGTTTTGTATGCAGGCACCTCTATGGATTCTCCGTTGAAAGTACTGCTTTCATTTTTAGGCATGTTTTACAAGTAATTTTTCTTTCTTTTATAGAATGTCTACAGATTTGATATAGCTAGAAAATGACATGGCAAGTCTGAGATGTAGACGTTAAGTAGCTGGCTAGTCTCACTCAGCAGCTAAGGCTCAAAATTAAGTCCAAATTCATGCTTTCACTAATTACAAATGACCTCCTGCCATGGAATTCTATGGTTGGCTTTGAATAATTGAAACCATTACTTTAATCCCTCTAAGGCCAGGGATTCCCTTTAGTTAATTTCAATGGCTTGGTAATAACTAGAGAGTGGGGGAACAATGCAGAAAGTAGTAGTTTATAGTAGAAAATCTGAGTCTCACTGCTCTGATTTTTCTGTATTCTTCAACAATTGAACTTTTTATTCAACACTTATTCATAAACATTAATAAAACCCTGCTATAAAACTGGCACTGTGCTAGGTGGTTGGGGAGAAAGGCAAAGACTTATAAGATATGGCTCCTCTTCTCTACGTGCTTACTGGAGACAGAAGACACAGATAATACTGAATGATTGTCTTCTGTCTCACCTCAGTCACATACTCCATAGTCACACAGTCTGGCCATTTGGGGCATCCCACTCATACCATTGACCACATCTTTCCAGGCTACTTCCTCTAATACTCCAACCCCAACAATTTTTCAAACTCATCAGGACCTACAATCCATCCCTTTCACTGTGCCCACTCCCAAGGTCTTCACTTCCCCCAATTCAGCTTACCCTCTGTGGCCCGTCATTAACACTCATTCATTTGCATTCACTGTCCTTATTCACATTCCCTTAAGTTTCTTTTTCCTTCATCACATTGGCCTGGTAAAACCCTACTTAAATCCAACTCCCCTCCTACTCTTTACCTGCACCCTAGCAGCTGATTGTGGCAGGAGAAAACAACCACACCGACAAGTCTCATTTTAAACTCATGACTCTCAACCTCAGAGGGCTCTTTGAGCCACCGGTACTCCTTCTATATTGTCAAGATTCATTCAGTCTTCTACTTTCTTTGATCACTATTGTACACATTCTCATCTCTCTTCAAACCTCCAGCACTTCTTCCATTCTTTTACCTCTTTTTATTTCACTGAAGAGAAAAAAAATAGAAGCTCCCAGAAGAGAACTTGCCTATTCTTCCAACTCCTACCTCTCCCAGCTAACTGTATCTGCATGGGAATGCTCTGCTTCCTCTCTTGTAGCTCTGAGTGATCTAGATGGGCTCCTATCTAAAGCCAAACCCTTCTACTGCACACAGCCTATCCCTTCTTACATATTTCTGGCAATTACCTCTTTTTTTTTTTTTAAATCTGATCAACAATATTTCTTTTCCTATTGAGTCATTCTCAATAACATGCAAAGTGCTGAATTGCCACCTATCTTACAAAAATAAAACAAAACCACCCTGGATCCTATTTTCTCCTGTAGCCACTGCCATTACAACAAATCTCCTTGAATGAGCCTTCTAGATCCAGTACTTCCAATTCCTCTCTCTGTAGTCTTTTTAAAATACAAGATGAAGAACTTGGAATCATCCTTGACTCTTTACTTTCTCTTACAACACATTCTCAATCTATCAGAAAATCTTTTTCATTCCTTCTTCAAAATATATCCAGACTCTAACCACTTTTTGCCACTTCCATTACTGCCATCTTGTCTAAGCTACCATTGTCTCTCACCTCTTACTGCAGAAGTTCAGAAGCTCAACTTTGTCTCTCCTTCTCTCCTTATTCCTCTGAAATCTATTTCTAACACGGCATATGGAGTGAGCCTTTTAAAAAAATCTAAGTCAAATAATGTAATTTCTCCACTCAAAACTCTTCCATAAATTCCCAACAGACTCAGAGTAAAAATCAAAATCCTTCTCATCAGTTACTAGATCTTAATATGTTCTGACCTCATCTCCCATCACTTTCTTCTCAATGGATTGTGCTCAGCCACATCAATGTTCTCCCTATAACATGTCAGACTTTCTTCTGCCTTAGGGCCTTTGTACGGGCTACATCATTTACCCGAAAATTTATCGCAGAGGTTCCCCATGATTTGCTCCTTCTACTTCAATAGCACCTCAGTGAGGCTTTTTCTGGACCACCTGATGTAAAATAGTATCCCTCCCACTCTAACACTTCCTTTACTTCTTGCCCTATTTTATTTGTCTTTATAGCACTTACTATTTGGATTACTACGTATTTTTTATTTGTTTATTGATTATTCCTCCCTTCACACTATAATGTAACTTGGGGAGAACAAAGATTTTGTTTACAGATATATTTCCAGCACCCAGAACAGTGCCTGGTACAGAGTAGGTATTCCAAAAATACTTGTTGACTGAACAAATGAATGACTTAATACATTCAAAAAACGAACGTTTATGGCCTTTACTGCTATTTCAGAGAAGGTAGAGTATCACAGACTGAAATCAAACTGAGATTATAAATCCAGACACTGTGGGATGAATAAAATTTTGATAGGGTTAGGAAAAAGCATTCATGTAAAGAAACAGGTTAAAAAATAAATGTTAAAGAAAAAGAAAAACACTAACAAAATTTATTGAGCACCTACTACACACCAAATACTTTACATTCATTATCTCCTATTATCCTAATGATCACTATAGGAGAGAGGTATGATTACACCCATTTTATAAATGAAGAAACTTTGTTTCAGAGATTTTTAAAAAGCAACTTTGCCCAAAACTTATAACTAGTAAGTTGCAAGCCTTTCTTGCTTAACAGAATCTAGAGCCCATTCTCTTTCTCTTTTTATTTCTTTATCATTATCACTATTACTAGTGCTATTTAAGCTCATGCACTCTCCACTATCATGATGAATTATGACCCTTTTTAGTACTAAATTAAGTGATACGTAATAAATAGAGGTAATAACAAATGCATTCACAAATTCTTCTTGCTAACCTAATGAACGTTAAATGCCTCTGAGTTTACTTACATTGGTGGCAGCACAAACTTTAAGTCTCATGGTGAGCATTATCAGGCTATTTCCATGGTGGTTATTTCAACATGAAACGTCTATCCATTTATTTCTTTGCTGAGCCTGAATGGAATATTCCATCCCTGGAAAATAAACTTCAAGTTTAAATTTGAAATCTTTATTTCTATCTGGCAAATTGAAGTACCCTTAACAATTTGGAAGAAAGTGATGTTTCTGTTGCCATCAGCTACAAACTGTTGGATGCCCACAGTGCTATTTATCAGATTTACATGGATTCCAAGTGAATCTGATCCAGTGGTTACAAGAGTGAGTATTAAACTTATTGTTATTCAATTCTCTCATCCCCAAATATCTCTGATATAGAAAAAGAAACTGAATCTGAATAGAGCAAGGATTTGAAATATGTTTGGTTCACCACTGAAATTCATGGGACTGTCAGGGAAAGGAGAAGAAAGATTTTTTGTTATCTTTCCCCAAATCCATTGTCTTCAGAATAAAGATTTAAAAGTTATTGGTCAGTTTTTCTATGGCAACAAACAACCCCCAAATTTTAATTACTTACAACATCAAAAGTTTATTTCTTATATTAGTTTTGGGTCATTGTGGGTCTGCTCATAGCTCATCTTGCAGTGGTCAACTGTGGGTCTGCTCATAGGTCATCTTCATTTCAGAACTCAGCTGACGGAGCAGTTCTACTACAGAACAAGTCATTCTGGTGACAGAGGGGGGAAAAAGCAAGAGAATTGCTGGAAACAAAGAAAGGCTCTTAGTACTTTTACTCAAACATGGCATATATCCTGTCCACATGTCACGGCCAAAGAAAGTTACGTGACCAAGCTCCATGTCCCTGGGGCAGAAATGTACACTTCTCTTACAGAAGGCACTGGAAGCCCCATGGAAATGACTGGAGTTGTATACTCCTCTTGCAGAAAGGGAGATTGAAGAGTTGGGAACAATAATAAAACCTAGGATACATTTCTTACCCTAAAGTTCAAAACCCATAGTAGAGACAGCCTCATCTACCACCACATCCCTTACCTTGTCTGTGCTCTGGCCACATCAGCTGGTCTCCTTTCCTCTAAGCATCACATGCTCTCACACTTCCATGTTCTGTTTCCTTAGCTGGAAATGCAATTTCCTCTACTTCTGCCAACTGAAGTTGCTCTCAGCCTGCAAGTTCCAGCTTAAGTTTCATTTACTTTATAAAGATTTTCTCTATTCCCCTGTTGAAATTAAAATACTTCTTCTTTGGTGCTAATAGGGCAGACTGATTGTATAACTATCTAGCTCTAATTTTAATCTTTCTTGGTAAGTCTGGATAAAAACTCCTGGAAGACAGAACTCAGGAATTCTGTTGTATTGGAGAATCTCCACAGTCTCTTTGGGGTCAGAGTTTTGACCATAATAAACACTTAATAAATTCCTTTTAGTGACTAAAAACCTACATGTTCACTATCAAGCTTATCCATGATGTGAAAATATAAGTCTTTCCTATAGGGAGCATATATGGGAAACCATATAGAGGAAACTTTGGGGAATTTTTCTCAGTCAGAAACAGTCATGAAGATTACCCTGTAGGTTCCACAATCTAGTCTCTACCAGGTGTGTGTGTGTGTGTGTGTGTGTGTGTGTGTGTGAAGAGAGGAAGAGAGAGAGAGAGAAATTCCTACCTTTCCACCAATAAAGCATTGTGGGCACTATGTTTTGACAGCAACATTGGTCCATTGCCAATGATCGTAGCATTGAGCAGTGGTGTTTTTTTCCCTTCTTTTTCACTACAGCATCATCTTCTCACATTTGGCATTCTGTGTGATGCACTAGTCCATGGCCACTCAGCAGAGGTGCTGTGATACAGTGGAAGGAGAAGAAGCTTATAGCCAGGGAATCTGGGTTAGATTCTTATCTCTGCTTTTTACTAGCTTTGTGGGCTTGAGTGAATCACTTAACTCTATGTCCTTTGAATTTTCTTATTTGTTTTAAAAAATAGAGCAAAAAAAGATAGAAAAAAATATAAGGATGTTGTATTAGCATTAAGACGTAAATAGAACCTAGCACATTGTAGGAGCTCAATATCATCGTGGCATGTTTAAAAAAGCAATGCTGTAAGAACGTCTGTAATAGCTCATTGGCACACTTGGTGTCATTACTCAAATGGTATAGTGTCGCCAGTATGGAATAGGTCCTTGGTTTCCAGCTTCCTCAGCCTAAGCCCATCTGTTTACCCTTGGGCCTTAATAAATACATGAGTCAAATGGGTGTTTTCAAACTCAATGATTGTCATCTTATCTCATGTAGATATGATAGTGAAAAATCAAGTGTAATAATCCTACCTTTCTAGTTCCTGGGAAGAAACCCAGACATTACTAGGAAGATGAGAAGGGAATGAAAAGCTTCCGAGCTTCCAGGTCAATTACATGACAGCTGCCCACTCTACTTGATGCTCAAAATATAAAACGTCCATGAATCAGATTCTCAGACACGCTCTTTTCTTCTTCCTACTCAATAAATGTTCTGGGTTTTACAAAAGAAGTCTAGAAAGTCCTTTAAATATGTAGCCATTGTATGCAAAACTTTGTTCTTCTGTTCAAGTAGGTTTACTCAGATTTCAGAGGAGTTTAGAAATATCTACAACTCTCTCCTTTTTTCTTCATAGTAATTGTATTTGGGTTCTCCAGAGAAACATATATAGATAGAACCAACAGAATATGTGTGTGTACATATATACACATATATGTACATATATACATATATATTATGGATAGAGAGTGAGAGAGACAGAGAGATACAGAGAGATAGAGAGAAACAGAGACAGAGACAGACAGATAGAGACAGACAGACAAAGAGACAGAAGAGGAGAGGGATTTATTTTAAGGATTTGGCTCACATGATTGTGGAGACCTGGCAAGTCCCGAGTCTGATGAGGTAGGTAGGCAGGCTGGAGACTCGAGGAACAGTTGCAGTTCAATTGCCAAGGCAGTATATTGACAGAATTTCTTCTTGCTTGGGGGAGGTCAGTCTTTGTTCTGTTGTGGTCCTCAACTGATTAGATGAGGCCCAGCCACATTATGGAGAGCAATCTGCTATACTCAAAGTCTGCCCATTTAAATGTTTATCTCACCCAAAAACACCTTCACCGAAATGTACAGGAAAACATTTGAACAAATATCTGGGCACCATGGCTCACTAAGTTGACACATAAAATTAACCATCACAGTAATGTAAAACAGAAAACAACCTACTGACTGAGAAGTAGAATCATAAGAACTGAGAACTAAAAGGAACCTTTGAGAACTTCTAGTCTGCCCTCTCTCCATTTTGCAGATAAGAAAACTAAGGTTCAGAGATTACACACCACTTTAGCCAGAACTAGATCACAGGTCTCTGACTCTTCCTGTGACTGTGAAACTTCTTGGCTGTTTAATTCAGCATGAGATACAATTTAATGCCTTTCCATGAAAATTAGACAGGGTCAAGTTTAGATATGGGCTATTTATGTGGCAATTGCAAAGCAAATTGCAATTTGACCCAAGTTTCCTTCTTAACACAATGTGAAAAAATGTAATTTGTGACAATAACAACATAAGGGGGATGGAGCTCATTAGAAAGAGTTTTTGTCTACTATGGAAGCTAAATTAGTATTAATTCAACCTAGATTGTTATAAATTTAAGATGTTAATTGTAATCTGCTTTATCTGAGGTAGCCTAAGCTATCCATGGAAGAAGCCAGTGAATGAGTTCCCAGGCCAGAAATGCTTGGTCTAAACGTACGAGAAAAATGTATGCTTCAACGGGAAGCTGTGCCTTGTCTTAAGCATACCCTTCTGGGTTATCTAATTCTGATTCTATTGGAGCTATTCACTCTGAAAATTGTAGATAACAGATAGCAATGCAAACCAATTCCTGTCTATAAACATACAAATGAATTCTCTCCAGAGAAAGGACAACCCTTCGCCCACTCCAAGTAAAAGCAGTTTTGTCTCCATTTGCCCATTCATTTCAACATTCCCTTACTCAAAATAAATTTGGACTATAAATTTGTGCTTCTTTGACTTCTGCTTCATTCTAGTTACAACATCTGCATGATCGTCTCAATTAATAAGTCAAATAACATCTTTAACAAATGTTCATTTTGTAGCACAATGAGAGTCATGATTTTGTCTTTTTTGAAAATTATCTTTTAATGAATGTAGTGTCTTTTCCATCACATAAAAAGAATGCTCTGCTGAAGTAAAATCGACCCTCTCTTCACAGCATCCATTCAGCTCCATTCTGCTATAAATCCTCACATTAAAAAAAATTCAGTTAGGTTTTCACAGGGATTGCTGCATAAAAATATGAGGAAAACAGAAGTGTAAATAGAGACTCTGACAGCAAAGAAAAATAGTTTGGGGAAGAGATCCATGAAGAGCTCATGGATTTCTTAACCACTTAGTAAAAGATCTGAGAAGTTATATGGGCGAAGGTGGATATAAGAAAATAGGATAAGTAATGGTTCAGAGAAATTACGTCTGAGACCCACTCAAATCTCCCTCTAATGAGCTGTTTTACTCCACCCACACACTCCACATAAACTCTGCAAATGGGTTATTAGCAAGCATTTTGGGCTCTATTCATCTTGGGGATGTTTTAGTAGGCACAGAAACCTGAGCCCTACCCCTCCCAGGAAACAGCCAAGAAGGATCTGGGTGAGAAGTTCTCAGGAAGAGGACAGAAAGGTGAAAGGAAAAGCACTCAACCAAATCTCCATTCCAAGATCTCTTCATCCTCCTCTGCCCGCTCTGTAGTCTGGATTCCCCAAAGCTTTACATAGGTGTTGGAGCAAAGAGGGTGAGGCAAGGGGAAGTGCAAAGCACACTCCCCAATCTAAACCCGGCACCTCCCACCTCTGCCTTGCCCAGGGGGTCCGAACTGTTTCCACAGTGTTTCTGCTATTAGAGTTTGCCTGTTGTGCTTGTCCTGCCAGGTCACTCTGTGCTCCCAGTTTCTTGATGGTCTTGTTGGATGTCTGTTGCCATGGCTATGACTTTTCCTAACAATGCCTCAACCATGAACTTCATTATCCATTTGACTACTTGCTTGAGGGTCCTGCTACTCATTCTTTCCAGACAGTAGAGCTTTCATCTGGCTCCAAAGGTTGCCTGACTCCTTAATTCCTCACCATCCTCTCAGATGAGGGAAGTGGGAAAAGCTTCCAGGGGTTGAGTCACAGTTCACCTTTGCTAGTCTATCCTCTAGTCCACATCTCTAGTCCAGAGCCTTATCATCTCTTTTTGGAGGTGTGCAGCGATCTCCTAAGTGAATTAGCCTGTGGAAACAGACCCCAAAGTTTTAATGGCTTAACACAATAAAAATGTATTTCTCATTACAAGTTGATAGGGCAGCTCTTCCTGACATAATCTTTCAGAGACACTGAGTGATGAAAACTCTCCTGTGTTTAATATGTGGTTTTCAAGGACTCCATGGGCATTGACACTCTACTCGGCCAGGAAGAGGAATGACAATGGGAAAACACGCAAAAGGAGTCCTTTGTGGGACAGAACTGGAAATGACACACATCCTGTCTGCTCTCATTCCATCAGAATAAACAGTCACATGGCCACACCTGAGTCTAGGAAACATAGAGAGTCTAGGAAACATAGACCAAGCTGTGCCCAGAGAAGAGAAAAATGGGCTTGGGAGACGGCTGGTGGTCTCCACCAAGGTTCTCCAGCCTCCATCTCGTTCTCCTCCTGTCCTTTGTACCAGCTCGTGTCCTTGAGGTTGAACATTCAGAGTCTCATAGCTAGTGAGTAGAGAGCCAGCTCCAAGCTCAGGTTCGTTGGACTCCAAAATCCACGTGTGTCCACTACATCTTCAGTCTCCTGTCGTAGCTTTCTCCATTCCATCTTCACCTCTGCATTGCTTGCTCATCTTTTAATCTTATCATATTCTCCAGAGTGGAAAGGGTTTTTGGTAAGGAGAATAATCCATTCCTCATTCTTCACCCAAATTAAGTCTGGGTTTTGGTGTGAACATGTTTTTTCTTTCCCACATTACCAGCTGCCCCACTTTTCCTCCTTCCTCAGTATTCTTTCCACTATTTCACCATTGTATTCTTAGATTTGAAAATCTCCAAGCTGTTATTGACTGTGTGAAGCAAAGTTTAGTTCTACTGCTAACAGGAAGGTCTCCCCATCATCTGCCCCACAAAGGTCCCAGCATCACCCTCCTACATGACTGTTTGTCTCACTTGTTTCCTGACTTCTATCCTATTGGTCAAAACAAGTCACAAAGCCACTCCAGAGTTCACATGGGAAGGGAAGTGCATTCTATCATTTGATGGAAGCAGTTGCAAAGAATTCGTGGCCATCTTTAATCAGACACAAATGCAACAAAAATAAATAACAAACATTTGCTTAGTGCTCTGGAGTTATAACATTTTTATAAAAATTGTTTCATTAAAAAAGGTTAGACTTTATTTTTACTTGTATTTTTCCAAATGGGAAGAAAGCCTTGGCATATTGGAATGAAGCGACTTGCCCAATATCACTCATCTAGGAAGTGAAAGAGCAGGAACTTATATTAGGCCTTTCTGTTGTTTATCTCCTGCTTGTCCCACTACTTCTCACTGACTAGTTCTAGCCCTAAGGGAACATGGGAGGGATTCTTTTTATCTTCCATCCACATTTATTTTGGCAACCCCAAACAAAAAGAGAAACAGCTAGAGAGAGATTGAACAGCTATGAAAAATAGTCTAAAGAGACAGAATGAAACATATATTTATAACTCTAAATTATGACCTCTAGGCTTCACCAAATCTACATTGAATATGTTAAGGCAAGAGGCAAAGCCCTAAGAAAGCTATTAATCACTGTGCAGTGTGGATGTGGTTTTCATTTATGAAAGAAATGATTGCAGACATTTCAAGCGTGGATCTGGGCAAGGTTTCCCTTGAGCCAGTGGCCTGCAAGGTTAGGTACAAGTGTATGAATCTCAGTATGTTATTCTGAAATAGCATCCTCATGCCCAGGATGGGGCCATGCCAACCACTTTAGCTCTCAGTGAGAAAAGGAAGAAGAAATAAAGGAAGAGGGCAGGAAGGTGGCAGGAAGAGATGGTGGAGCAGCTTAGAGAAGCCCAGGTTTTATCTAGCTACTCAAGCACTCTGCCGTCCTCTCAGCCACAGTGAGGATGTAGCTCTCTCTGCAAAGGGCTTCCCCAGATGCTTGGGCAAGTTGTTCTGCAGAAGAGCATCCAGCAGAGGGGCAAGTGAGAGCCGCAATCCAGCCTGCATTCCACTTTCCAACCTTGCACTGTGGACAGATTGTGCCCACTGAGGGTGGGGAAGGGAGAGTTTCCTGTTTTACCCAAAAGTATGTCATGTGTGTAGAGAGGGTGCCTTTTTCTAATTTGTCACAAAGGCATCTTATGTGCTACCAATGGCCCTATCCCAGTAGCAGATGAGCCACTTACTGCAAAATAGACTTCAATGTCATAAATAAAGAGCCACACTCAAGCAATACCCTTTCAAACACCTATCAGCCCTGACCTCACCTCTCATGCAGATCATACAGTCAGTGGCCTCGCAGCATGAACACCTGCCCAGACTTTATAGAGTTTTTCCACTGACTCTTCCACGGGCCATTTGGTCAGGTCACTTAGCTTCTCTTTCTCTTGTTCCTGTCGTTGAAATGAGGGAGCTGGACCAGATGACATCGGTGTCCCTTTCTGGTTATAACATGCTGTGGCAGTAAGTCAGGGAGTGGGCCAGACTTGAAAGTCAAGTCTGGACTTTGTTCTGGTTTACTTTACATTTTCTTTGTTCTGGTCATTTTATTAGTCCCAACTAATACTATGATCAGAAGTATCCAGAGAAAAAAGATTTCGGTTTGAGATAAGATAAGAACTAGTAAACACAAACAAACCTTTGGTCTCTTCCTCTCCCTCAGTTTACTTTCTTACACAAACATACAGTATACATATGTGTGCACATGCCCGCACACACATATACACACTGAGCTCAGGACAGAACTTCCCTCATTTCAAAGCATAAACCATAGGATATAGTTTCTCAGATAAGGTGTAATCATTTAATGCACTCCAATTTATTTCTTTAAAACCTTGAAGCAACTAAAGTGCAGAAAATCCATGCATGGGGCATTTCTATTTACATATTTTCATATACAAGTTTTGAAAGAAGTAGTTCATATTAATAAATGAGTTGGTTTACTTCCCCAGCTCTCTCTTCGGTGTTATCAAAAACCTCATAAATCATTCCACACCTCCCAGACTCGTCTTTGTTATACAAAGGGAGCCCTGCTCTACTCTGAAGCCTTCTATTTATCTCCCATACGCTCCTTGCATTTCTATTATTTATCTTTTTCCATAAAGCAAATGATTCCCCCGCTACCTGAGCCAGGCAGACAGATGCTTTATTCTAGCTGATAGGTTAAAAAGAATGGGAGAGAGAAGAGTGAAGGTGGAGAGGCTGGTGGAGAAAGGGAGACTTGTTGGATTATGAAATACAGGGAAACGAGGGAGAGGAAAATTTAGGGGCGGGGAGAATAAAGGGACTTATTAATATCGATTTAATGCTTATCCAGCGCTGTGTGTGCCATTGCCTATTAGAATGTCTACTGGATGTCCCACAGGCCCTGATGATCAGTTTGTGCCCAATTTTGAATGTATTCTCCCTGCTGCACAAGATGTGCCCCTCCTGCCCACCACGCTGAATGATGTCACTATCCACCCATGGATTTTCACTTATTATTTCATTCAATCCTCATATTCATCCATGAAATAGAAATTAACACTCCTAGATAAGAGATGAGGAAGCTGAGGCTCTGAGAAGCCAAATGTGATAGTGTGCTAGGGCTTCCGTAACAAAGTACCACAGACTGGATGACTTAGACAACAGAAGTTTATTGCCTCACAGTTCTGGGGGCTAGAAGTCTGAGATCAAGGTGTTGGCGGACTTGGTTTCTTCGGAGGGCTAGAAGGGTCTCTCTCCTTGGCTTGCAGATGGCTATCTTCCCCTTATGCCTCTTTATGTTATCTTCTTTCTGTGTGTCTCTCTGTCCAAATTTTCTCTTTTAAAAAAGACACCAATCATATTGGATTAAGGCCCAGCCTAGAGACCTCGTTTTAACTTCATTATCTTTGTAAAGAACTTATCTCTAAATCAGGTTGCATTCTGAAGTTAAGACTTCAACATATGAATTTAGGGGCCAAAATTCAACCTAGACTACCTAACCCAAACATCTTGTCTGGGAGGCAGAATTTGAAGAATAGCATTGACTAGGTGAAAACAGGAGCAATGAGCAGGAGTTCCAGGAAGGGGAACTTATATACAAAGATGGGAATCGGGAAAAGAGCAGGACACAACCAAGCACAGTTTGCGGGGGCGCTTGAGGCTGCCAGGAATGATCGTAACCATCCACCTGGAAGCCTTTCACAGGCCAGCCCAAGGAAGGGCTGATTGCTGGGTAATGCCCAACAGAGTGTCCTGGGGTTTGCCAAACAAAGATGATGTTCCTTGCATATGGTAGATTTGTTTCTGGGTATATCATGACTGGAGGGAGAGAGCTGAGTTTGGCTGGGCCAGAAGAAGTGAGCCTGAAGTTGGAGCAAAATTATACCAAAGAGATCTTTGAGCTCTAAGAATAAGTAGAGCCAGACAAGGGGTGAGGTTGTCATGAGGAGGCAGAATGGTGAGGAGTACTTAGAGAAGAATCTGGACAAAGCAGAACAATTTATAACTATGGCTGAGGACACTGAGATCCTCTTCCCATTACGGCATTGAGAAGAGAAGGAGAGGGAAGAGGGATAAGGCCGTATTTCTCTTACTTTACTGTCTTCTAGTACCTTCTAGTACTTATTTTAATGAGTAAAATAAGATACTCATTAAAAATGTGCATACCACATAAATATGCAGTTTAACGGATTGCTGCCCATGTAATCACTTCCCAGTACAAGAAATTAAAAGGTGTCAACATCCCAGGAGTTGGCTATGACCCTTCCAATCCCCATTCCACCCTGCCAAGAACAACCAGTACTCTGGCTTTATATCGGTCACTTACTTGCTTTTCCTTATTCTTTTACCACTGGTGTGCATCCTTAAACACTTAGTTTTGCCTGTTTTAAAACTTTCTATAAAAGGAACCGCACAGTATATACTTTTATGGACTTGGCTTCTTTCACTCAACATTATATTTGTGAGATTCATCTGTTTTCTTGTATTCAGTTGTGGTTTATGCATTTTTATTGTTCTTATAGGGTTCCGCACTGTATATTACAATTTATTTATCCATTCTACCGTTGGTGGCCATTTGGGTTGTTTTCAGATGGAGGAGTATGAATAGTGCTGAACATTCTTGTATGTCTTTTGATGCGTAGGCACACGTCTCTTTTGAGGATGTACTTAACAGTGAAATTAGTCATTGATTGCATGTATTTACCACTTCAGTAAGTGATGCCAAACTATTCTCCAAAGTGTTTGTCTTAATTTACATTCTCACCAGCAATATATTAGGTTCCACAGCTCTAAATCCTGACCCAGTCTTGCAAGTCAGTTTGTTAATTTTATTTCATTTTATTTTAAATCATCCAAAATGATTTATTTATCAAGATTAAGTAACTACATAGATTTCACAGTACTGTGGCATACTTATATTTGGCTGAAGTCACAAAGACATTTTAACATTCACAATGATGAGCCCCATTATTACCAATCTAATTTACAAAGCTCATGAATAAAGAAAAATATAAAAACATCAGGTTTTACAAAATAAAAACTTTAAAGTCTACATACATTAATAATAAAACCTTTTATTCCAGGTGTATGTATAGTTTCAATTTGCTTTCCAATGATTACAAATTGGAAAGGTGTGTTTTAGAGGGAGTAAGTCAAGCTCACAGGGTCTGAATCTCAAAAGGATGCTCTGAAACTTCCGTCTGGGAACATTGCATTTCAACTCCAAATGTCTTTTAGGCTTGTATTGCATGCCTAGCCTTGTGCTTAGTGGTAGCTTGATTCAGAATTTTTGGACTACCCTAGAGATGATTATAAATCCAATGATGTGAGCATGGTATCACAATGATTAGGATATGCTGACTTTACAAAAGAGAGGCCCGGGGTTTGGTAGGCTGGAGTGTACAGAAGCCATTTAGGGAGCAAGGAGGATACTCTCTCCCGAGTAGCTGGTACTAATGATGAGGAAATTTGGGGAATTTCATTAAAAACTAATCGGCTTTCTGCTTTTGTAAATATGCTTGCTTTCTGTAACTCTGCAGCATGCAAGAGCTCCTACAGGAGCTCCCTTGCACCTTGCTGGACTTAAAAATGTAACTGTTTGTACTCCAGCAGCTGCTGCTTCCTGTAATACTTTGTGTTTACTGGTTACCCATAGCAACTCTCACCCTTCTGTATATTACTGCTTGAAATCTGCATAGCAACTCCTGCTGTATGTAACAGTTTATGTTTAAACTGACCAATCAACTTGTGTAAAGTTTTTCCTATATAAAGAGATGTTTCCACTGAGAGCCTGCCCAGATCTTCAGAGCACTAGCCTGTCTGGGACTGCACGTAATAAATTTTGAATTCTCTTTCTCTCTGAGTGAACTGCTTGGTTTTTCACTGGTCTGATTTTTGGAGCTTTTGGGATTTTTCCACAACACTAACACTAACAGATCTGTACACTCATACTGCAAACAAATTTGATGATGAATCAGTAACATGCATCTATCTGTCTAGTAAGGCATATATTTCTGTTTAGAGTCTACTCGGTGTGCAATACCACAGGCAGAATCCCAATAAATAGAAGGCATGGTTCCCTCTCCTCTTTTTAGTTATTGATGATAACAGCTGAGGAGACATAAAGAAGAGTCGAGCTTACAGAGCAACACAGTCAACTCAGATTCAGAATAGCACCACTCTCAAAAGGTCTATGCCCACAGAGAAGGCAGGTTACAGATTATGTAAAGGAAATAGGCAGAGGTACATCGGTGTTCTCCACCCCTCTTCTGAATCTTTCCCTTGCATTCACAAAGCCACACTGAAAGATAGAAATCTAATGAAAATATTCATTCCCTTTATATTTTGCAGTCCTATGGCACCCAGAATGGGGAGTTAAGGACTTAATGCCTAAGTGTTCTAGGGCTCCTGAGGGGTTAAGAGATCAACAGACTTTGTCCTTGAGGATAAGGTCCCCAAGGTTTGGGTTGCCATCACTTAGATCAGTGTGTGGCACATAGCAAGTGCTTAATAAGTGTTCATCAATGAATGAATGTATGATGATGAAGAGCCTTCCGAAGCTTGGCGAAAAGAGTGTGGTGGTCACATGATGCGTGGGAGAGTGAGGAAAGTATTGTAGTAACTGCCAGGAGCGTCTGATGCCCCACAAGGTGTCTGACAAATACAGATTCAAATCAGAATGGCTGGGCACCACCAGAGATCTCATGCCACTGCCTTCTTTGGCAAGTGCCATCCCACTTTCTGATGTCATCAGGAAAGCAGAAGAAAAACTGATATTTTGCCTGAGGTCATTTTTAGAAGATGCGAGAGAATAGAGTCATTCATGCCTGTCGCTGCTGCTTGTTCAACTTGAACAGGCAAGATCCAGGAATGAGCAAACATTAATGTAAAAAAAAAAAATCAATATGAAATGCTCTGACAGGAACTCTTGTGTGATGTTTTGAAACATAGTTTGGATAAAACTCAAAACTGGTTCACATTATCATTACTGGTTTGGAACATTTGTCGTCCATTTTGGCTCACTTATTTTCTAATTCTAGAAAGTACTGAGAAATCTACTATTATTCGAAGATTTAGGAAGTAAATATCTCGCCTTTGCCGAAAAGAGATTTTGAATATAAAATAAGATATAGCAAGTTATCTTTTCTCCTTTAGATGCACAAGCAAATTCGCTTGGGTATTAATAGATTTCATAAGCTGTGATTCATGTTCAAAGAGAAAGCAGCAGCCCACGAGAGATTTGCTCACATGAAAAGTGCACTTATTATATTAACTCAATTAGATTCACATTAGAATCTGTTCTTCGTGTGGAAGAAATGGAACAATAGCATATAAAATCACTGTAATTTGAGGTCCTGAGCAGCATCCTGCGTGTCAAAATGACTCAGAGGAAAATAATGAACAACCCAAAGCTCACAAATTAGGACAAAAATATGATCTTCATAATTCTTCTAATGTGATGATGTAACAAGATGTTAGTAGCCATAGTAATAGTGACTAATTTAAGATGTTTGTGACATAAAGAACAAGTGGAGGAAATGGCCCACAATTCTTGATTCAAGGGGCAAGAGCTTGCAACACATTGCCAAGTAAAAGTGGGGATTTCAAATCATCATCAAATGGTACTGAATTATTTTTCTTACTCATTTCCCTCAGAATTTATTTGTAACATTTATATGCCAGCACTTACATTATCAATGGCAAATAATAAATCAATTTGGAGAGCAATGATAACAACTCATCCTTTGCATATATAAGCAATGTATACATCTATGTATGTATTTGTATATTATTCATATAAACGTATATATACACACATATTACATTTATACATACCTCTATATATGTATGCATTTTCTTATTGTCATCTCCTCTGAATTCACTATGAGAACAAATTGTCCCAGCAAACCTCAGTACTGAGATAAGATATACACGGTGTGCCACAATATTCATTTTATTCAAATTTTGTTGTCTTTTCTCCCTCTGGGAAATTTCTAGAGGAATTAGATATGCACACCCAGAACACTAAGAAATTGCTGATCAGAAACAAATAGCCACAATAAAATCACTTTTCAGATGAACTCTGACGTCCTTAAATGAAAATAAGAGAGTTGGCATTAATGTGTTGGCTTTGCAATTTCTTCACAAATAAAAATCGCTCCTTTCTTTTCTCCCTAGCAGATCTGAAACTTCTGCATGCCTGGTATCTAAATCAGTTTGCTGATTAAAATAAATACAGGCAAGCTCTGAGACAGCTCTGTCCAGGGCTATGAGAAGAAAGAAGTGATCGCCGTTTACCCTCCATGAAAATACAGGTTCTAAAATCTGATGGTTTGACAATGATATTGATTGCTATGGGTTGAACTATATCCTTCCCCCACCACCCATCATATGTTGAAGCTTAACCCCTAGTACCTGTGAACCAGATCTTAAATGGAAATCAGGTCTTTGCAGTTGTAATTGATTAAAATGAGAATATACTAGAGTAGGGTGGGTCCCTAATCTCATATGACTGGTGTCCTTATATGACAAGGAGAAGAAACCCGGACAAAGAGAAGATGGCCATGTGAAGACAGAGTTAGAGATTAGAGTTATGTTGACACAAGCCAAGGAACACCTGAAGGTACCACAAGCTAGAAGAGGGAAGGAACGGTTTTCACCTAGAGGCTTTGAGGAAAGATAAAGTAATCAGGGAGATCGTTTCATAAACTATATAAATGTCTAACCAATGTACTGTATACTTGGAATTAATAATTTTTTTTTTTTTTTAAAGGAGAAAGGAACACAGCCCTCTTAACACCTTGATTTCGGACTTTAGCTTCCAGAACTGTGACAAACAAATTTTTGTTGTTTTAAGCCACCTAGTTTTTGGTACTTTTTACAGCAATCCTAGGAAATGAATACAAAGGTTATTATAATAATATTGATAGCAATATCATATCCCATATATTATTTTATCTATGTGCCAGTAATAATTCTAAGTGCTTAACATGTATTAACTCACTGGTCTTACAGTAGTTACTATTCATTACTCCTCATTTTATAGAGGAGGAAATGGGCATGGAAAGCAAAAGAAAGCTTGGTGGAAATGTGCAATGAAGAAATTTGTTTTCATGTAAATAAAACAAACCATCTAAGCAGCCTTCAAGAGTAGGCATCTTTCCAGCACAGGCCTCCTGGACAGGGTGTGGGGCAGGGTGTCAGGAGACATTGCCTCTGGCCTTGATTTTGCTATAAACTACCCTGCAGTGCCTCTTGGCTATTCATTTCCTTATCTGCAAAACCAAGAAGATTAGATGACATCAGAGGTGCCTCCCAGCCCGGAAACTCTAAGATTCCACTGAAAACTTATGATTCAGTGATCAAATAGTGGTAACTTGCTAAGGCCTAAGAGGTCCCCTGAAGTTGCGGTTGAACACTCCACGAGATTGGCTGTATAAATTCTCAAGACACAAGGCTCTGGTTTTCTGCTTAGGTCCAAGGGCAAGTGCCCAGATGTGGCCCTGGTCCTCTGGCCTCCAGGCCTGAGGGGTTGACAGGAACCTGTGATACTGGCCACCCTTTATTGGCCAGTGTAGATTGTCCTCTCTCCTTCACCATTAGACCCTGGGTAAGCAGCTTCTCTGTCAGCTTGCTTGGGGGGAACCTGTGTGATCTCAGGGGGCAGAGATTTTCCCAGGGGGGCAGCAAGCACAGAAAGCCTAGTTTGGGGATGTTCGTAATGCTTCTCAATTGGGAGACTTCTTTCAAAAACAATGGCTGTTCAACCTCTTCATTTATTTCTAACCTATACTACAACATCCCTCCAGGTCTACTAACCCCTGACAGATGAAGCTCTGACCAGTCATGGCCACACCTCCTGGTAATGCCCATTTAATCTCACAGCCAAACTACAGTGCTAGACAGATAATCAATCATCAAATGTAAAAAGTACACCTCGAATTCATCACCACAGGCTCTGCTGCAATGCTGGGCCATTTCTCTAGGATCTGCTGCTGTAAACGCCTCCTCCCATTCACTCACCAGCAGATAAATCTTGCAGAAGCTTCAGAAGCCCTAACACCCTCTACTTTGTACCCTGACCCTGTACAAAGGTAGAAAACACAAAACTGGTGTTTTAAAGGGGGTGAAACCGGTTGTTAAGAGGCATCTTCGGGTATCAACTAGACATAGGCAGGCAGACTACTGAGACAAAACCTGCTTATGGAATCCAGCATTATCTGGTTTAGAAGGCAATTTTTAAGACATTCCGCAGGAGTAAAGTCTCAGGCTTAGCTGTCTGAGCCCACCCTGTTTCCCTGACTGGCTATGTGAGAAAACTGGGATCTATTTCAATGGTATTTCTCCTCTAGGTTTTCAGCGAGGCTGTAGGACATAATCACGAGAGCTCTAGCTTCCTACTACCTGTCTTAGAACCCCAGCTCTACTACTTACTAGCTCCGGGACTTTAACTTCTCTGGGCCTCAGTTTCTACACCTGTAAAATGGAACATAAAAGTACTTTCTTTGTAATGGGTGTTATAGGTTGAATTGTGTCCCCCTAAAATTCACATGTTGAAATCCTAACACCCAGTACCTCAGAATATGATCTTATTTGGAAATAGGGTCATTGCAGATTTAAGTTAAGGTAAGGTCATACTGGAGTAGAGGGGGCCCCTAATTCAATATGACTAATGTCCTTATGAAAAGAACACCATGTGAAAAGAAAGATACACACCCAGAGGGAAGATGATGTGAAGAGATACAGGGAGAAGACAGCCATCTGCGGGCCAAGGAGAGGCGCCTGGAACAAATCCTTCCCTCACAGACCTCGGAAGGAACCAACCCTACCGACGCCTTGATTTAGGACTTTTAACATCCAGGACTGAAAGACAAAAAAATTGTTGTCTAAGTCGCTGTGTGGCGTTTTGTATGGCAGCCCTGGCAAACTATTACAATGAGAAACTAGTGAGCTGATTGCATATTGAAAGCTGTTGTTGTTATTGACACACTAGACTGCTAGTAAGTGGAGTAACAAGCATTTCCTTTGGATCTTTCAGATACCAATCCCACATTTTGGCCCAAAGAATCTTCAGGATATTTGCTGATATTCTCCAGTTGATAGGATTCCTTGATCTAGCTCTTCTCACAACTTTTGTTGTGAATTTACTTTAGCTTTTAATTAAAAATTGATTTATGTCTGCTAAAGAAAATTATAATTTTCAGAAAAAAATAGAAACATAAAAACAAACTCCTATAACTGCTCACTTCTTAGAAACAACCAATTTTGTCATATTTCTTTTCAATATTTTTGATGCTTTTCTTACACGACTGGCTTCATTCTCTCCATACATACAATGTAGTGCCCTGTTTTTTAGTTAGCATGATATTCTAAGTATTTTCCATGCCATTCAGACGTTTCATAAGCATAACTTTTAATACCAGATAACGGTCCATCTTATGCATGTATGCGATTTATGGTTAGCCTCCTTCTATTGTTTATTTACGGTGTATCTTTTAACTTCCAAACTGCTTTCTTCTTATGCTCGAAGTTAATATTTTGAACATTGATTTTTTTCCCTCACATCTCACTCTTCTTCTCCCCAATGTCTGTCTCTCTCACCCTCTCTCCTTATCTTGTGTCTCCCAATCTCAGCTTTATAAATTTACATTTATAACATCTTTTCATTAATACCACTTTTGCATGTGAAAAGAGTTTTCTCACATTGTCTATTGTATTTGGTGTCTACAGTAACCCTCTGGTATGAACAGGGGATGTAGACATTAAAACACAGAGAAAGAATTTTCCCAAGGCCGCTTAACCCATAAAAATCCTTCATTCAGTGTCTAGAAAAGATCACTCTATATGATGGTTCTTTTAGACACCTGTTTTAAAAAGCAACACAAAATACACACAGGGTTAGGAAAATAGCTTTTCATTATTCATATTTATTACTTGGCTCAAGCATCTCTCACTTACCAATAGTTACAGGTTCTTTTAAGAGTTTTAAAAATAAGAAAAAACAAAATAATTGGCACAGATAAGCTTTAGCAAAGGCCTTAAAGAGGCATAAAGTCATTATGCAGAGTCTTTCAAACTTTATCAGCAAGTCCTGTACTGGCCTCAACATGGAATTCCCCACTGTGTTTCAAACTGACCCCCGCCCTTTTTAAAATGAAAAACGAGTATTGAGGATTATCCCCTGTGACCTCAAGCTATATTAAGTTCTCTCCCTGAAGAGAAATAATACTTCTCATAATCATCCTTTTAGCCCTGTCTTTCCAGGCTTAAAAAGCAGCTTTGCTTAATTATGAGGACAGATTTCCCTTTTGTATAGGTCTGCTGGGACCAGTGGGCTTCCTGAGGAATGCGAAGATAATCAGGTTTCCTGGAACTTCTTTCTCTCTCCGGTGGTCTCCCCAAGACAACATCATCTCTGAATTTTCTATTTCCTTTTGTAAAGAAAAAAGCGAAGCACCTTAGTCTATATATAATCAAAGATTAAACCTTTACTGCTCCACTTTGATTTTATCAGTTTTTCAGGGCAATGTTCTCAAAGCCACAGCTTATTTCAATAGCTGGAATAATACTTGTATTTTCTATAGCAATTTGATGGTACTTGTCATGTGCCAGGCACTGTTCTGAATAGTTTATATTATATTAATTCATTTAACCCTCACAATCTTAAGGTGGATTCAATTATTGACCCATTTTACATAGTGGCAAACTGAGGCACAAAGTTATTTGCCTTGCCCTAAATTACACATACAGTAAAAACCTGAGGAAGAATTTGAAGAAGATAGTCCAGCTTCAGTTTGTGTTCTTACTCACTGCATTATACAGACCTCTTAAGTACTGTGCTGATCACTTTATACATGTCATCTTACCTAATCTTCACATGACATAAGGTATATTAATACCTCCATTTTACTGAGAAAAATGAGGCTCAGTGGGGTTAAGCATCTTACCTAAATCTCACATTGATAAGTTCAGAGAGAAGAAACCGATTTGCTTTCCTATTTCTCTGGTATATGAAGCCATTGAGCCAGTGATGAGACATTTCAGAGAATGATCTGAATGCTGATCACAGGATCTTCCTAGAAATAAAGTCGCGGATTCAATAAACAAAGTCTAAATAAGGCTGCTGTTCTGCCACTCTGCTTTGTGCTGATGTATTTCTCCTTAGGAAAACAGCTTTACCACTACCACACAAAGCTGAATAAATCCCCAGGGAGCTGGGAAGCAAGGAGGAATTGATGACCATCTGCAAATAGACACCAGAGAGAGAAACAGTTGAGGGATGGGCTATTTTTTTCAGATTAGGTAGAAAAACAGAGATGGTAAGGCAACATAGGAGACCTTGACCCTGGGCAGGAAGTAAAATTAAGTTTCATTACTCACTTAATAAAAGGCATTCTTTACAGAGACCCAATTTTACATGGTTATTTCAACAAACACCCTACTCTTGTTGGAAAGCAAGTTTGGCTTCTAAATCATTTTAAGCGTGCATATCAGTGCAATGGGGAGCTTAATTTAGGAGGTAATGAGACCACCACAGGAAATGAGAACCATTAACAGAGGCACAATGAAAGCACGGAGCTGCTGATAAAGGAAAATGGTATCTGTAGAGCTATGAAGAGAACAAGAGAGAGGGATGACTCCTGAACTTGATACACTAAATTCTTAAACACGGAGATTTTTTTTTAATACGATTTTAGAAAATGAGGTTACAGATTATTTCCCAGTTAGTATCAGAGAGGGTTTCATGTGGCAACAACTTTTTAGTCACAGCTAGAGCCACATTCTTTCAAAAGCACAGATCCTTTGGTTGTTTTATTGCACTCTAGGGGGTATTGTTGAAAATAACAAGCTAGATTTCTTTCTGAGCTCATTGGTACCTGGGCCTACATTATGGTTCTATTCATCTTAACTGGACAAGCAGCTGGCTTGGAATCCAATCCTGTAATTTCCCTTCTGTAAGATTTCTTCCCAAGTTATCCCAGACAGCCCATATTTTCCATTACAAGGAAGTAGGAACCATTCTTATCGAGAATTATTGATCTTTTAACATTTCAGAACTGAATCATGTCTCATTCCTCACACATGGTTATTTGCCGGGTTCCAGTGCTCTGTCACAGGGAACCGAGGTTGTCATGGTATCCACGTGAGACGATTCACTGGACACAGACAGAAATGAATGACGGTACAATACAAAACTTTCAGGTGAATGTATATCTTGAACTTGAACTTCTATAAAAGAACAACAAAATAACAGAAATTTCCAGTAGTGTACAGATTGCACTCAGAACCATCTGAACACTGACATAAAGTCCCAATTGATTGGACAGGCCCTTGTAGCTAGCTATCAGCCGACCTGTTGTTTTCACTCTTACAAGGTCTGGTTGTCTGCTTGACAAATGTAATTGAATGATGACCACAGAGAGAGAAAGCCAGAAATCTGATTTGAGTCCTCTGAAAAATGCACTGGCCTCTCAAGCTGCAAGGTTTAAGATTCTGATATTTAGAAACATATGATGTGTTCAGAAAGCCAAGTCTCATGGAATTATAGCACTCGAAGGGATTGTATGAGGTCTTTTTGCATCCATCCTTAACTCTGAACGTGGCCTTCAAAACATCCAAGGAGTGGTTCCATCTATTTCACAATCTTTACTCTTTTTTCTGTTGAGAAATTATTCTTTATGTAGCATCTAAAATGCCAACTCTCTCCTTTTCTCTCTTATTTCTTATTCTCCTTGTCCCTTCTCTCATTTTTCATATTTTTTCTTTAATTTTGCTATTCTTTTCTTGACTATACCCAATATCTTTGTACTCCTCCAAGTTTAGAACAACCTCTCTTTAATAAATTGGTATTGCTCAACATATGTACTAAAAAGATTAATACTTATTAATTTACTCATTTTTGGTCCTACTCCAGGTCTTGCAAATTTCACACTGTTGTCCCTATTCAAATTACAACTATTTTCTATTATTCTCTCACTTCACAGCTTGAAGTCTGGGGAGCTACCTTAAGTTTACCATTAGAGATTTCCTCCAGTTTTAAACCATTTTTTTTTTCTGATTATTTGATGGTCACCCATCCCAATTTTGAGGTATCTAGTTGTTCTATACTGACATCAACGAACTTAGGATGTACACTTTCAATTCAGTTATTTAAATATAAGTTTTTTTAAAAAAAATAGTGGAATTAATACTTTCTCCAAGGACACTCACATGCTCCTTGAAGCTTACATAGATCCTAATGTTATTATATTTGGATGAAATATCCAGCTTATGAAGGGTCATAATAAAGCTAAAATAAAATTTAAAATGCAGTCTAAGAGAACATAAAGGAAAGACAATTTGCATCACAGACAAATTAACACATGAATTGTGCTTTAAGGAACATACAGAGAAAGGTACAAACCCTATCTTTAGATTAATCATTCCATTACACTCTAATAGTATATCTCTGAAAAAAGAATAATCATACATAAAGGAAATAAGAAATAAGAGAGCATTTTCTTCTCAATCGTTTGGTGTTTCAGCAGTAATAATAGTAGCTACCAATACTGTGTCATATATTTGAAAGTGGCTACCAGATTAAATCTTAAACGTTCCACCACAAGAAAAAAAAATTGTAATAATGTGAGGTGATGGATGTTAACTAAACTTGTGATAACCATTTTGCAATATATACATACATCAAATCATCATGTTGTATACCTAAAACTAATACAATGCTTTATGTCAATTATATCTCAATAAAACTGGGAAAAAATAATAGCTACTATTTATTGAGAAATTTTTATATGCTTCCATCATGCTAACTGCTTTATACACATGAACTTACTTAATAATCACAATAGGCTTAGGTCTGGGGCATTTTTATCTCCTTTTTATGAATGAAATCATTATGTTAAAAAATTTTCTCAGGGGTCACACAGTTAATAAGTGGTCAGGCCAGGATTCAGCCTGACACCTAATCCCATGCACTTAACCACCAGGCTTTTAACTTCTATGCTTCATGGCCAGTGAAATCTTGTCTCATGATTAGCAAACACAACATTAACTTGCTCCAACTAGATCTTCCCCAAAAAAGATGAACCTTACCTAAGCAGATGTCTTATGCATCCCAACAGTTCAGTAGGCATACTGCCCCTTGCCTACCTAGGTGTCACCTCACAAAGCCAGGTACAAGTCCAGCATGTAGAGTCACATCAAGTGATCATTTCTCCTTGGTATAGGCCTGTCCCTCAGTCATTAAAGGCACAGGCCTCACTGCTTTAGTGTCTGACTTCTCCGAGTTCCACTCACAGCCTGCTGCGCTTGGGTCTTCCTAGGTTTCCTTTGCCTTCTCATCGCCACCTTCTAGGCCCCAGGAAGTCCCTTCCAAACTTGATGACAAGATCCTCAGGGAAGGAAATTCACAGTGCTTAAGTGTTGTCTATGCATCAGGAACTTTACTGGACATTTTACTTAGGTAATATCGTTTAATAACAATTTAATAGTAATAATAATGAGATAATGCATGAAAGAGTACAGGCTTCAGATGTAGGTTTAAATATCGGCATTGCTAATTTAAGACCTTAAGCAAGTTAATCTGACTCTCATCTGTAAAATGAGGATAATGGTGTTGTTTGACGACTGAACGAGATAGTGTATAAAAATCCCTTAGCAAGTATCCGGCCCACAGTAGGTACTTGGTAACTGTTGAAAGCTGAGGTTTGAAAAGTCAGTTAAAACTGGAATTTCAAAGTCTTTTAGTACAACACCAAGAATGAACTGGAATGTAAACTATAGACTCTGGGTAATAAGGATGTGTTGATGTCGGTTCATCAGTTGTAACGAATGTACTGCTCTAGTGGGGGACATTGATAACGGAGGAGGCTGTGCATGTGTGGAGACAGGAGATATGCAGGAAATCTCTGTACTTTCTGCTTAATTTTACTGTGGACTTGAAACAGATCTAGACAAAAATCTTAAAAACAACAAAAAGTTTTTCAGAACTCAAATCTCCTACTTGCAAAAAAAAAAAAAATCTCGATTCTACTTATATTTTTTGTTCTGTCCAGAGGAATTTATAAATTGTAGAAATAAAGTTTATTTTGCAGTTCGGGACTCTATATTAAAAAAACAACTATAATAATGAACCTTCACTAATTCTTCTTTAGACATTCTATCCCTCCATCCAGATTTAAAAATATTATTTCATGTAACACATCATCGCATGTGGTTTTATGCCGGACAGATGGAAGACAGCATGGTACAGGCAGTGGTTCTGCTACCTGGTGAAGGTACAGGCACTGGTTCTGCTACCTGGTGAAGGCCTGGACATCGGGACTTTAAAAGTCTTCTTTGGTGATTCTAATAATTAGCAGCCAAGTTTGAGAACCACTGGTGTAGGTAGGGCTTGGAGCATAGCTCTGGCAGTTGCTAGCTGTATGGCCTGGGTCACGTTACCCCTCTGAGGCTTTATTCTTTTATCTATGAACTGGGAGAAAAATAACTTCCCTGCAAGGTTGTGGCAAGATTAGAGATGTATGTAAAATGTTAGTCAAATAGCGGTTTCAATATGCAATAGCTATTTGAGCAGTTTTATTGAGGTGTAATTTTCATACAATAAAAGTCACCAGCTTATCTAGAGTCAAATGGTAGCATTCCCACCACCAGCTATTTCTTATATCGACTTACATTCTATTTGAATTTGACTTCCAACATTATCATTTCTTTGCTGCACTTTCATCTTTGTTGGCCACTTCCTTGTTTCAATTGTCCATTTTTGTAAACTGTATTATAGGTCTGTCACTGGGAGACGAAGATAACACAATAATTTGCTTTGCTGTCTGTGAGTGAACTGGAGGGAGAACAGTTGGCCAGTGACCGATAATCAACACACTGAAAGAAGTGATGTGATCAGTCACTGATAATGATGCACATCAGTCCTTCACATAGTGACTTGGGGACTGAAGAGCTAGCTGCTAAGTTTGTACCTTAAGCAATTAATCACAGTGAAGATACGATAGTAACTGAAATGTGAACTGTGTTGTTGGCGCACTGGTGTTATTTAACTGAACTGTGATAACTGAAATTTGGGCATATCAAAAGCATGTATACCAAGGACTGCCCATTTGCAGTTAGTTCCTACCCCCAACCTCTAGGTCATGGCAAACACTGATCTATTTTCTGTCACTGCAGTTTTGACTCTTCTGAAATTTCATATAAATGGAATCAGTTTCAAGCCCATTGTGTCTGGCTTTTCATTTAGCATAATGCTTTTGAAATTCATTTACATTGTTACATATATAGAACGGCTATTCTTCTCTTTTCTTTTTTACCACTATACCAATCTCTCATCTGAAATGCAAAATACCATGAAACAAAATAGATATAAAAATAAACCTTTGCTTGTACAGTCTGCCTTCAGCCTTCCCTATCTCTCTCTTCTTTGTAGACAAACTTTTTGAAACTATCAGCCCTTCACTTTCTTTCCTCCCATTCATTCCCCAACCCACTGCATTCTGGTTTCAGCCCCACCACACCTCTGAAATAAGGTCATCAACAACTCCCTTTTCGCTATATCCATGAACACTTCACATTTATCTTTCTTTTTAGCCACATTTGATACTGTTGAGCACTCTTTCTTTAAACTCTTCTGATTCTCTTCTTTTCTCTCTGACTTGGCCTTCTGAGCCTCCCTTTATAGGCACCCCCTCCTTGATATGCTTTTAACATAAGTGTTCCCTGGGGTTCAAGTCCCTAGGACTTCTGTTGTGGCCACTTGATTCCCCTTGGACCATCTCAACTATCCCCAACTAGCTTTAATTTCTTTTCTGAAATCCAGACAAATGTATCTGCATGTTCCATAGATACCTCAGAATCATGTATTCAAAATTAAATTCATCATTTCAATACCCTCCCTTCAAAAAAACTGTTCCTCCGCTTGTGTTCCCAATTTTAGTAAATGGTTTCAATGTCAACCATTTATCCTTTCATACTCCCAAACCCCCATGTTCAATAAACCACCAAGACTAGTCAATGCTACCTCCCAGAGCTCAGATTCTCCACACATCTCTCCATTCCCAATCCTCTAATCCCTGCTCTAGCCACCACTTCATCTCCTCATGATCACCTTGTTGCCCTGTAATGTTTTCATCACTATATTTTTCTAAAACACAAATTTGATCATTCACCTTCCTGTTTAAAACTAGTATGGCTCTGTCTCAAGCTAAAGAAGAAAAGTCCTCCATGACCAGGCCCCTGTGACATTCCGTGGCCCCAGCTCACCATCTCAATCTTCACAGGTAATCAATACCTTAGGTGTCAGCCACTTGGAAGAGACCATCTGACCCTTTGTCCCTTGTGTCCTAAAGAGAAGAAACTAGGAATGTAATGAAGTGACAAGTTCTTGGCCATTTCCCATGAGGCTGGGTCTTGGCAGATGACTACCGTTTGCTGTCTGTTTCAGAAGGGAAGTTAAGTCCCCCAACCCAAAGGCAGAGGAGCTGTGTTCAGATGGTGACAAGACTTATAAGCAATGAGAAAAACAAGACAATAGGAAGAGGAGAGAAACTTGGAGGTCACGTCCTGAAAGTACAGGGCTTAAGCGAATTGACCAGAACCTTTTTTGCTCTGTCCTGTGTCCTGGAAGGACCTGGTCAAAAGGCTCATAAATGAGGACCAAAGCTTTACTGATCTCAGTGATCTTATAATCACCAGAAGCATCTTTTTAATCATCCAGCTTGGGTTTGGGGTAGGGCAAAGAGAGCAGGTGCCACTCCCTTCTCAGCCGAGATCAAAACAAGGACTAGAGATCTGAACTGAGTTTGACCATGGGGTTCAGTTTATCATTGAGTGTTTACAGTTACTGGCTTTTTCTCAGGATGCTCTTCTACACCACACCTCACACCCCAACTCCTCTTCTCTGAGCAGAGCTGCCTCTTTGTGGAAGAGTCTCAATTACTAACAGGATCCCTGCAGAGACAGACTGTCTTTCCAATGCTTAGTTAACCAGAAGGCAGGATAAACACACATTCTGGTCTCTGCAAATCAGAGGCACCAAAAAAAAAAAAATGTTTTTGAAAAATTTGGTTAATATTCTCAAGAAAAGATGTCAAAATGGTCATCTTAGGAAAAATGAGAACTTCACTGCGCTTCCCAACATTTGTTTTATAGCTCCATAGTATTTTAATTTTAATTTATATATGAAGGCACAACCAGAGGTGTTAGTCTAGCCAGTTCAGAGATCAACTCACTTCTGACAGGCCCTTGAAGGAAGTGAGAACAAAAAATGGTACCCCTGAGCAAAGGTAACTTTCCTCTCAATAACCCAGAGACATGGCTGGAACAAACAAGAGGACCTTAAAGATCACCAGATCCCCACCCCCAATTTTACATTAAGGAAAGTGAGTGTTGGTAAGGTCAGGTGACTCGCCCAAGAAGAAGTGATTTGTCCAAGGTCAGGAGGCTTGCCTGAGGTCAGGTGACTTGCTCAGGTTCACACAGTTAAGCTAGAATCAAAGCCAGAGTTGAAAACCTGGTCTAACTCTGGGATAATATTTTCCCCACAATATCACTGTGGCTCGACAGCCGTCCACAGTCTCCTTCCACACTGCTACTCCCAAATGGCAGACACTTCTCGTTTTGAAACTTGCAAACTGCTTTTGAATAACCAGAATCTGTGATTCTATCATCCTCATTTTACAGGATTGGGTCATGTTGTTTCCTTCTCTTTATGGGGAAGGGGGGTTATGGAGGGACTGATGACTTCACCATAGACTGTGCAGTGAGTCAGGGCCTGAGCCAACTCCCCAGCTTCCCTATCCCTGATTTTTCTTTCTGTTTCTGAGTCAACTGAGCTAGTCAGCCTCCCACGCTGTAAACACACCACAGAACAGGGAAACAATGAGACTGCTTATTTAGAAAAGACCTGCTTCCCTGCTGAGTGTCACTACATGTCTCTTTTTATGCACTTGAACAGTCCTTCCTGCAGTTGGCTACTAGGAAGACAAGCAAAAGGGATGACTGTAAAATAGCCCCTTTAAAAGGGGCTTGCTCCACACCCTCAGTGAGAAAAATAAACCCACCAAAGTCTCTGGTGGAAGCATAAGTGGATAGCAAAGCTCAAGCGGCAAAGGACCAAGTCATTAGGACCATTGAGCCAGATGTGCCCTTATTAGATCATGCCATGTAGGACACACTGCCAGGAAATAAGCATTACCTCTGCCTGGAAAAAAACAAAAACAAAAACAAAAAACTACCATCTTTCTTAACAACATCAAATCCAAGCTTGCAAAGTAGCCACGAAAGCAGGAAAGCTACTTCTTCTACCCCTTCTCCTTAGGCAGTATTTCTCAAACTGTGATAAGCACTTCTTTAAAATGTAGATATTTGGGCCTCACTCCTAGAGAAGAAGAGGTCTGGGGGAGGGCAGGGTGCCTGAGCATCCGAATTCTTAACAAGCACCCTCAGACCACACTAAGGCGTACTTCCCCACTACTGCTTCTGGGGCTGGGTGACCTCCAAGGGGCGCTGCTCCCCATTCATTGCTCTTTTTCAAGCATTTCATTTCCCCTTCCAAACAAGCCTGATCATTTCAACAAGAGGGTGCTAAAGGCCTTAGAACGGAAAAAGTAAATAAATAA
Organism: Pteropus medius; assembly: GCF_902729225.1. Lineage (NCBI taxonomy): Eukaryota > Metazoa > Chordata > Mammalia > Chiroptera > Pteropodidae > Pteropus > Pteropus medius. Next base: position 1,029,868 of record NW_024342473.1, read on the forward strand.
GAGAGTAGCTTGCAACTAAATAATCTGGAGATAGTTTTCTCATCTTCAGTGTGGAGTCCCCCACATGGCTATCTCCCAGCTGGACTCCAGCCTGTCCACACAAGAGGACATTTTTTTTTTTTTTTACCACCCAGGTGGGCATGTCTTCATGTATGTGGAGATGTCTTGAAGTCTAGACCCAGGAGAAGAAAGCTCAGGAGGAGTCAAGAATTCCTTCTCCAGCCTATCAACAGTCTATCTTATGAGTTTCACTCTTCTAACCATGAAACTACCCACCTCTTTCCTGGGCAGTTGATTCTGAGACAATATAATGGGTCAGGGAAGAAGATACAATACCCTAAACATTCATGATTTTACATAAACCAATGCCACATCTGGATGAAAACCAATTCCAGAAAATAAAAACAAGAGCAAATCTGGAAGGGGTGGTAGTAGAAGGGGTCGGCTCATTTCAATTCATTCAGGACAGAGCTTGATAATAAGATCTTAGTGATTTGAGGGATAGCAGCTTGCAAAAGAGGCAAGTTTGGCATTTCAATTTAGCCATTTGTTCATTCAACCAGCATTTTTTGAGCACCTACTATGCGCTAGATCTCATGCTAGGCACTGTAAATACTACAGAACAATTAACAAAACAGGCTCTTGCCCCTGTCTTCACAGCACTTACAGCCCAGCAGGAAAGACAACTAAGACAACTCAAAAAGAGCTTCATCTTATGGTCCACAGACCACGATGGGGACTACACAGCATGTTAAGCACCAGAGCATTTCCCATAAAAATCTGGATTTCTAATTTTTCCTTACAGCTCAGGAAAAAAATGGCAAGAGTAGGCATGAATTCTCCAGCAGCCACACTTGTGGAGCTGAGAAATGGCTATTCATTTAGAAAAGCATTCACTCTCCAGTTCACCACTACTCCTAATTATCTCATACAGTGCCAGTTTCACCCATTTGCATTACCTGTCCTGCACCCAAACACATCTGAATTGAAGACTCTGGTGTAGCAGCACATGGAAGAGGACTTAACCTGGTCAGGAGAATGAAAGATGAATAGGGTCTCCGAAGTGATGAAGGGCAAGGAAAGGAGCAGGTTAAGACTATGAAACAAAGGAAACAGTACTTGCAAAGGCCCAGAGATGAAGGCTGGAGAGTCTGAGAGGGAGGTGACACGTTTGTTTGAGGAAGCTTCAATGTTGCTCACAGCTGGAGCTCTAAGTAAGAGGTGAGAGATGGAGCTGGAGAGATGGGCAGGGGTAAGTCATATTAAAAATATTAGACTTTATCCCATGTGACACAGAGAAAGACACTGAAGGATAATGACCCTCTCCCTCCCCCCATTTGATTGTTTTTGGAAGGCTGCTGGACTGCTGTGTGGAGAAAGGGTTGAAGAAAGCAAAACTGAGTTGGGAACAGATATTTTAGAACATTCATGAGCAGTGCCCCTGTACAGAAGCTACTCAGGAATGCTAAGGGATGTGTCCTATTTTTCTTTCTCTGGTCCCTTGCGCTGATTGCACAGCAAAGGCCTGGACACAGAGCAGTTGCTCAGGGAAGGGTTCTGACTCAAACCTTAGGCAGAAGTAATGACAGAAATGTTTCAATCCAGTGGTCACCTGGCTTTAAACAAAAAGGTTGCTTTGGATTTTTATACAAGTATGATCTCTCCTCGACCCTATGGGAAGGGTAAATTTAAAAAAATAATAACAAAAATGAAGCCATTCTGATGTCATTGAGCTTCTCTGCCAGCTCTTCAGCTCATTTTTGTTTTGGGTGACCTCTCTATCTTAAACATGACTTTCTTGAGAGGGAGCACATCAGAGATGCCAAATCTCCTCAGTTGTCCATCAGGTTTAAGGAAAAAGCATGAAAATCCTGCAGGCTGATGAGAGGGGAAAGGTGTAACAGTAAGTGTGCAGGTAAAGTGGAAACTGATCCAACAGTTAGAAAAAGGCCATATGTACTGCATCAGGTAGTGGAGTGGGGAGACTATGTCCAAGAAAAATTTTTATTTTTCAGCCTGACACAACTGATTGGGCTGGAGGTGTGCATCCATTAAAAATTGATTTGGAGAGAGAAGATACTGCTCATTTCAGAACTACAGCTCCCCACCCTACTTCTCCTCCTCCACCACAAAGTGTCAAATCCCAGCGTGGGAGAAAACCATTAGAACTCAACTTGATAATGCTAACATGGTCTGCTTAGATTTCATCTACTGGAATATTTACTTTGGATAAAATGCAAGTTCTCTGCGGCAGTCAGAGAGAATTATAATAGGTGGAACAGCAAGGCGTTTTATAGATGAACCCAAATGTCAACTAAAATTAATTGGCTCTCCCACGTACATAGTCCCCTTTGTCTAATCTTGGGTCATCTGTTCCTTATTCTAGGCTCTCAAAGCTCTTTTTGAGCAGATATTTTTCTGGTTAAATTATTACAGGAACTTCATGTGTGTTGCAGGCCAGTTAAATCAAGATATTTGCTTACCTGGAGGTGAACAGTAAGGCTTGGGGCCCCCAAAACAGGGTTACCAGTTGCCTTGCCCTATATGTATCTAACTGGTATTCTCCAAGGACTCCTACCCAGCTAAAGGCTTGTGGTGTCTGAAAGACCATCACCCTTACTCATTCACACCCCAGGTATGAGGGGCTCTCCCTCATTTATTATAATAGGACAGTAATTTATCTGCCTGGAAGCATCTGGTGGTCTACAAACCAAGGAGTGCCTGGCTTGGCTCTGGTGTTTATTATTTCAGCTGAAGACCACTCATCATAGCTGTAATACTCCAGTCCTCAACTTATTTGCTTTAAATTAATACTATTGGTAAAGCTCCACAGAAACATATATCCCTAATTTTCATTTAACAAATATTTATGGAGCCGAATGAAATAACAAATATTTCATTTAACAAATATTTCTGTTATATTGCCAGGAACAGTTCTGACGATAGCATTGAGTAAAACCCAAACTGTCAAGTCCCTGCTCACAGAGAGCTTGGATTTTAGTGTGGGAAAAATAGACATAAGCAGATAACCACATAATGCACCAGGCAGTAATAAATCTACATGTGAAGAATAAAGCAGAATAAAGAGGTCAGAGACAGCCAGGAAATGCCTCTCTGAGCAATGTGACATTTGAGCAGCGGCGAAAGGGAGCAGGGCAGCGAGCCCCGCAGAGTCTGATGGAAGAGCGTTCTGAGGACAAGGAACAGCAAAGCAATGGTCCTGAGAAGAGTTCATGTAACTCCTGCCATCCTGTAAGCAGCCTGTGTGACATAGGCTCATGCCACGGGCCTAGCAGAAAAGGGTGCTGATTTTCCTTTTCCTTTGTTTCCCTTTTTTTCTCTCCCCACCCCCGCTCCCCTTCCTCCTTTCCTCTCTGGTCCAAACCTTTGTTTACTGAATAAGCCTCTCCAATCCTTGGGATAAATGCATTACTGATAATAAATCTCAAATGCTTTCGTGGCAGGACAGGTTTCCCTTTTTTGAAACCTGGTGGCTCTTGAGACTAAGCAATAGTCCTGTATTATATCTCAAGAGAAGAAGACACGGTTTATAGCTTCTCTTAACAGGATATCCCTAGTAGAAACTTTGTTGCAGGGACTCTCCCAGGTCAGGATCTGAAGACACATCCTCCTCCATGGAGCAGAGGATGGCTGGTATGTTATAACGAAAATCAGATAAGAGGAGAGGTAGTACCTGAGGAGTGGGGATCATGTAACAAAAGGGCTTAAATGGGCCAAAGGACTGTGTGTGAGTGTGTGTGTGTGTGTGTGTGTAAGTAAGATGTGTGTGCGTGTGTAAGTAAGATGTGTGTGTGTGCGTGCCTAAGTGCATGGTTGTGTGTTGGTGAAAGTAAGATGGCACAGGAAGGATGAGCTCTGTTGACTGAGTTAGCCCCCAGAAATCTAAGGTGAAGTCTGTGTGCCTATGGATGAATACAGAGATAAGATGGATGGCACAGAAAAGGTATTTCTGAACCTCTACCAAGTTCTCCTCTGCATACCAACCCCTGCACTCATCCCTTGCTGACTCCGAATGGGCAGGATTATCCCCTAAACCCAAAGAGCCTCAATTAGAATTTTAGAATTCTGTGAATTTGCTTGACTTAATGATCATAACCATTTTTGGTACTGACGGTACCAACTCCTCCTTCAGTGTTAAGGATGAATTCTTAAAACAAGATGACTTAGAAGCTGGTACCCTTGTTTTCCCAGAATAGAGTGTGCTGATGGTTCTTTGTTATTTTGCTTTCTCTCAGCTTTTACCTACATTCTTCCACCTGCAAAAATCCTATATCCTCTTTTGAAAGCATTTACAATTTTCTCAGCATTTGTTAGGTTAAAATAAGACATCATTGTCCCTCCTTAGTACCAGCCTAAAAAATAATTCTATTCATTTGACTGAGTGGTATATTACCAGCTGTCAACTGAGTTTCTTCCACGTCTTTACAACTTAACTATAGTGATAATAAATCTAGCTGCTAAGTCTACATCCTTATTTCATCTTTCCATCTCTTAGCCATCAGCTCATACACTCATGTGTCACTGTAAAGCCTCCTTGAATTCATTCAAGGAATGAGAGTTACCATGAATTAGTTTGAGGGACACGTGTGTGGTCATTCAGATAAGGTCTTGCTTTCAGTGTAGAAACTGATGACACAGAGATATATTGAGCCAAGCCTTGAGCAATCCTTTGTTTATCTTGGACATAGTGATCCTCGTATTGCCTGATTATATGAGAGAGAATCATTACATGTTGGCTGTCAGGATATCGCACCTAAATCTCGCATATTTGGATTGCACACAATTTCTCTTATTTGTTTTCTTTCAGTGGAAGGGATATCCCCTACCTGATAAAATTCTTATCTCCATGAGCACTGATTATAACCTTTCAGTCTTGTTGTCACTAGGTTAAATTACCCTTATTCTGGTTCTCTGCTTTCCCAATCATTTATCTACCTTAGATGCCTCTTCCCTGGGCCTCCACATGGCACTCAGTTTGCTGTGATCCACAGCCGACTACTGTCTAAAAATTCTGTGATCTAGACAGTGGGATGCAGGCCAATTGATCATATAGCCAACTGGACTATGCACTAAGAACCTTAGGGACAGAGTGAACATATAGTTGCTCTGTGCCTGATCTCTGACAGCCAAGGTAGTTTAGAAGGATTCTTCCATATTTGTGTGAGATGTAACTGCCCCCATAGAGGAAATAGTGCCCCTTCCCTGAGAAACATATAAGAACCTTCCAGTGGCTTTCTCTTCCACACTGCACATGTTCCACTGTTACCCTTCCTCCATGCTGGACCCTCACTATATCCACGCCAGATGGAATTGCTTGGTATAATGACAGCTGCTACCGATGTGAACCTATTACATATAAAAATCACTGGAATTGCTTGGTATAATGACAGCTGCTACTGATGAGAACCTATTACATATAAAAATCACTGAGTTGAAATCTCAGACTTAATATGTGGGCCAACACTATAGATTAAGGAAACTGAAATGGAGGCGAAACGGGTTGGTTTTACTCTTGCTGCCAAGGACTTCCAGTGGGTTCAACCAAAGTGGTCTCTCTTAGGACTACATCAAGCTGATTAGAGCTCCATCAAGTCCAAACCGGCCAGCTGCCCAGAGTAACACCCAGATATGAAGTTTAGCTGTGCCCAGAAAAGATCCTCCAAGACCACACTCATTCCAGGGTCCATCCCAAATCCAATCCAACCATTTCAAGCATAATAATAAAAATCAAAGATAGGCTGAACAACCATCCAGGTGTGCCTAGGACTTAAGGGTTTCCTGGGAAGCAGGACTTTCAGTACCAAAATTGGGAAAGTTCTGGACAAATTAGGATGAATTGGTCACCCTATGAGATATAATAATTATGTAAGTAGTAAGTTAGGTGCCACCCTTTTATTTCCAGTGCTATTATAGTTCCAGGAAGATACTTTACTTGTCTGTAGAAATGGAGAGCCATGGTACTCATGTGTAAGTTATAGACACTCTGATGCTTATTTAAATTTTTTAAAAAAATAAGGTCTCTCTGCAAATACTTGGAATTCTATCAGTTACATTCCAAAATTAGCTTTAAGTGATAAAATTTTATGTAAAATGACAACCATCTCTAAAATAAGTGATTAAGTGCTTCAATAAAAAAAGAAAGGGTCCGAAAACAAATCTCTCAGGAATTATAAATATTCTCTAAGATATTTGCCCAATTAGGAGCTTTTGGAGTCTTGTTTTTACATTTCTTGCCAACAAAGGTTGCTTAGCAACAGTCGGCTATCTCTTTTCTATCATTAATTTTCTCTCCTACCTTTGCAATTGCAGACTAAAGAGAAAGAACGCTACTGCTCTGTGATGACCTCCTCTCTCAGTTCATACACAGAAATATGAGGATTGTTTAAAAGTGATGGTATCTAATTCTTATATCAAGGTTTCACAATCTGAAAGATCTGTTACTATAAGAAGCTATATTTTAATGGTGCCTTAACTCATTAAAACTCATGAAAAAAGTTTAAGGACCGATAATTCTGAAAGGGCTGTTGCTTAATTAGCAATAGTATTGTTGTGCCCCAGAGTCTTGCCCCAATTATCAGCTGATAGAGTGAGATGTAAACTAGCATTGCTGAGGACCAACTTTGTGTCATGCCTTAACTAAGTGCTGGTTTAATTAGGTTCATGGAGATGGACTTGGACTGGCTCAGTTGGTTTTCTGTTCAGTTGTCTGTTTGTTTGGTGTGTATGTGCGTGTATGTAGGAAGGCAGGCAGGAGTTCGGACAGAGACAGAGATAAGACAAGACTCCAGAGCAGGGGCCACAGCAGGACATAGCTTATGGAGCCTAGAACCACAATCTAGTCGAAAGATCCCACTCGATTTTCCTTTAGTGCTACATCTTCAAAGGACACCACTACTCTCTGTCTGCTCTTCTCCTCATGTGGCTTATTAAGTCTTCTTTTGTGTGTATGCTCTCTCTCTCTCTCTCTCTGTCCTTTTTCCTTACCCTAACCACAGATCTCAGCTTAATCAAAGCTCAGAGTTGCTGCTCTCACATACTGGCTTGGTCAGGATCCCATTTACCTCAGGGACTCTCTCTCTCTCTCTGTGTCTTTCAACTTCAGCTTTTCCTGCTAACTTTCTGATTGTCTCTAGACTTCTCAAGCCAAATACCCAAGAGTGACTTTTCTAGTCTAGGCAATGTCATAGGCCAAAGGCCAATTGTAAATCAGTAACCTATAGGTCAAGTGCCCAACCCTGGCCCAATCAGCTGGCACCAGGTGAAGTAGTTATTATGGGTTAAATTATGTGCCCTCAAAGTTCATTTGTTGATGTCCTAACCCTAAGTTCCTCAGAATATGACCTTATTTGGAAACAAGGTGATTGCAGATGTGATTAGTTAAGTCAGGACGAAGTCATACTGAGGTGGGGTGAGCACCTAATCCAATACAACTGATATCTTTATCAGAAGGGGAAGTTTGGACACAGACATGTACACAGGGAGAAAGCTATGTGAAAAGACACAGGAAGACAGCCATCTACAAGCCAAGGAGAGAAGACCGAAAACAATCCCTTTCTCACAGACCTCAGAAGAAACAACCCTGCCAACACCTCGATTTCAGATTCTGGTCTCCAGAATTGTGAGATAATAAATTTCTGTTGCTTAAGGCTCCCAGGAAACTATCCAAATATTGGTACTGGGAAGTAGGGTGCTACCATAACAAATACTTAAAAATGTAGAAGTTGCTTTGGAATTAAATAATGGTTCGAGCCTATACAGGTAGCGCACTTTGGAAACAGAGCTAAGGGTCTAGTTGGATAGCTATTTGCAAAAGACTTTAGATGTGTGACTCATGGATTCAATCGACCATCTTGGCAAAAGCTAGGAATAGAGATGCGCTTAGCCAGGAAAGACCAAGGGAAACCGTCTTGTCCGTGAACTGCATGAGAGACCAATAAGTTTTCTGAGAATTTTTTAGTAGCAGAAACACTGTCAACCCGGGCTGAAAGGAACAGAAATGGGAAGAAATAAAGAAAGAATGACTCTGAGAACAAACTCATGAGTGCTGAGACTGGCCAACGACCATGCCCAGGGCTGTCTCCTCCCTCACTTAGGAGTGCAGGCCGCCACCCAGGCTCACAACTAAAGCATGGCAGACTCATCCCTGTCGGCAGGAAATTTGGACATAAAGTTTCCCTTTGAGTTGTGGGTGTGGTGAATATCTGGTACAGAAGCTTTACGTAGTATATATAATTTAGGTCTCACAGTGAGTGGCTTTGGGCATCAGCTTTTTTCTCATTTTACCAGCTTGGAGACTAAGCAATGTTTTTGAGCTGTCATGTCTGGCAAGTGGAAGAATCAGGGTTTAAATCCAGATCTGATTGCAAGGTCTTTTCAGTTCACCAGAAGGGGTATTGAACCTGGGATTTCATAATAATATCAAAGATGTTAAGTAAAATTAACTAAACTCATTCAATGGAATGAAAATTAGATATACTTTATGTAGATAATTTAAGCATGAATGTATGTGTCTATATCTACATCTATACCTATATCTATATCTGTGTCTATATTCATATCCATATCTATCTGTGTGTATGTAAAACAAATAATAAATAGCATAGCCCTGGTAATAACTTCCAACCCTTCAATCCTCCTTAACTAGGAATTGCCGAAACCCTAAACTAAATATGGCCAAGGGAAATGTTTCTTTTTCATTTATTGTCAATCTCTAGATTCTCTCTTTTTCTAAAAGCATTCACCAACCCCACCATCTTCATCTGAAATGGCTGCTTCCTTATAGAAGAGATTTTAATACTGTTTTAGAGAATTCACAAATCTCTTGGCAGCAATGATTTTTAAAGTTCATTCTTTAAGTCTTCATTATATGTTAGAATTTAAGAAGATTTATTCTTTTTTAATACATTCTGCAAAAATGCCAGCTGAAGTTGCTTATTACTTGGGAGATGTCTTCTCTCTGTTTAAATGACACAACATCTCTCTGCCCTCTTTTTGAGCTTTTTACTCTGTTATGTTCTGTGTGGCTATACATGGTCGTAGGGAGAGTTTTATAAACCTGTGCCTTTTGAACTGAGAGACAAATCCAGTTTCCCCCTTTGAAATGTTTCTCCAGCATAACAGTGCCTGAATTTTATGCTACCTCCCGATTCGCCCCACTGAATACTCTCCTATGTGCAGAAAAGCAGCATTATGCAGTTTATGCATTTCTTGGCCAGTATTATATAGGCTTCGTTAAATAGGCAAAATAAAATTTCGAGCGCTAGATAAAACCGTTTCAAGATCCAACTTCAAGTAATCACAGAAAGTTAGTCTCTGCTCTTATAGCAATCTTGCTTTTATTGTTTTATTTTGTTCTGTTTTGTTAATAGATGTTTACATGGTTCTCTTTTGTTTTTGTCTGTCTTCCAAAGCTGGGTTACTGGGCTACCTGTAATTTTTTTCAATCAATCAAAGTGTATCATGAAAGAGCAGCTACTGTTTTTGCCCAAAAGTTCACAGAGAAGTCTGCTAGAGTTCTTCTTGTTTTAATGGTGATGATCTAACAGTTTCCTATGTAAAGCTCCATGAGAATTTGCTGTGTTTACTTGTATATCCACCATGACCAGAGGAACACATGGAACATAGGAAGTGTTACATGAAGAAAAGAGAAAAATTTTTTAAATTATAAATTCTAAAAATAACACAAGTATAGGATACACACCAAGGAGTTCCAACAGAGTCCATTTCAAAGGCTTTCCATTAAAAGAAAGAAAAATATATGGTACATTTATAATTGCACACGCTATATTATCAAATATTTTTTAATAAGGGAAAACTTCTGGTTCGATTAAGTGTTAACGAGAATGGATTCCTTCACTTATAATTTTATACATCTGAGATTTGGAAGAATTTTCACAGACTAGCTTCTGGCTCCGTAAATTTCAAACCATGTTTTTCCTTAACTATCCATCTCTTAGTCTTAGGTGCCAACTGGACACATTTATTTACGTATGATCACTGATATTGCATCTTCATTGTCAAGATGTTGAGTAACTTGGGCCAAAGTCCTATAGGGGTATTTCTGAAGCCATTCCAACACCAGAATAGCTAGAAATATCTAAACCATACATGCAAATCTGTAAAGCATGTAATCCCACAAAAGCCAAACCAAATGGATACTTGACTTACCTACCCCTAGACAAATGCCGATGACCACTCAACATTGCTGGACACAAGGGAAGTGTGACAGAGTGGAAGTCGGAATGAAAAGAGATATGATTAAAATATATCAACGGTTTTCAGATGAAGAAACTGAGGCTAAGAGAGGTTAAACCACTTGCCTAAGGTCATCCAGATGGTGTGGGGCAGCTCTAGAATGGAAGCCTTGGTCTTGTGCTTCTTGCCCTTCGTGCTTTTTGTGATACGCCATGCCCCCCTGAACACACCTGCAGACCCAGAACATCCCATGCCCAGCAGAAAGTATACTTCAAGTCAGAAAATAAGCCATCCAATATGTCTGGGCCAGATCCAGTTCTGGCCCTTGGCCACTAAATTCTTTATCTTCTTCACCTAGCCTGTGGATTATTCATCCCAGCAACTTTAACTTCTCTGACTACCTTCTCTTAATCTTTGCCTAAACTCCAAACTTCCTAACTGCTGAGAATCACAAAGTCCCTGGCCTTTGTCTCAACAACTTGGTATCAAATGCTTATTAAATTTTTGACCACCAAGATTTTCAAACATAATTTCTACCCTCATCACTGGACACTCCCTCATCTACTATATAACATAGATTTTTGATTCTTTAACTCACTTAACTCCAATCCTGGTTATTATTGTCCTTATCCTCTACTCTCATCTCTTTCTGAAGTATTTGACCCTGTATTGTTTATTTTTGGAGGGGATGGAGAAAAAGGAGAGAGAGAGAGAGAATGAAAATCAGCCACACAGACACAATTGGGCCTGTTCACACTGTCATGTGTTCTGTTTTATGAGTGTGGCTGAAAAATAGTCTATTAGAGCTTAGGGGACTCTATTTCAAGGACTTCGAGATGAGGCTTTCCTTACAAATGGAGTGCCAAGAACTGGCGAAAAGTTTCGGAGATACCATTTTACTGACAAAGAAAGAAAGTTTTGATTCTAGAGAATACTTCATCACTGACCTTTTCAACCATAAACTCCCTAAATAAGAGCCGAATAGAGCAGCTTTCCTCTTTACAGCAAAATAGAATCAGAAGCCCAGAGTGGACTGGCAGGAAGCGCCCAAAATTCTGTCAAAAGAAACTTACTGGCCAACACCTTGATGTCAGATTTCTAGCTTCCACAATCAAGGGAGAATAAATTTCTGCTATTTTACACCACAAGGTTTATGGTAATTTATTAAACAACCCTAGGAAACTAATACACATTTAAATTTGTACATTTCACTCTGGAAATATATTTTATCTAAAAATGATATCTATAAAAGTATTGAATTTCAGTTTATAATATGTGAAGCATTTAAGTGTTTGAAACAACTTAAATTGCTAAAACTAAATGGTGGGTATAGGAGTGTTTGATGTATAATTATACAACAACATTGTACAATATACAATTCTTTAAACTTTTCTATATATTTGAGATTTTTTTTATAATAAAATGTTAGGGAAATAGTTGTGAACCTTGATTAGTGGGAAGTAAAATCAATTTACTGGGTTAGATTAACATTTTTTAAAGTAAAATAAAAGAGAAAAGAACACATATAATAAGGGCAAGTATTTGATTTCAATCACACATAATATGTAAGCATATTTATATGTACTGGATCATGATGTCAAATTATTTTCTTACTGGAGGTCAAGTCAAAACTATTTGAGAAATACTACCTTAGTCTCACAGATTTCTCAAGATTCCACTTTTTCCTCTCATCACATTGCACAAATGTTTTATATTCACATCTAGTCCATACATCCTTTGCACAAATTCAGAACTCTTGCTAATAATCAAAACAGCATGGTACTAGCACAAAAATAGACACATAGATCAATGGAACAGAATAGAGAGCCTAGAAATAAATGCTAGTTTATATGGTCAATTAATCTCTGACAAAGAAGGCAAGAATATACAATGAGGAAAGGACAGTTTCTTTAATAAGTGGTGTTATGGAAAACTGGACAGACATATACAAAAAATTGAAACTGGACCACTTTTTACACCATATGCAAAAATAAAATTAAAATGGATTAACGACTTAAGTGTAATACCTGAAACCATAAAATTCATTTAAAAAACATAAATAATAAAACCTTTGACATATGTCTTAACAATATACATATATATTTTGGATATGCCTCCTTAGGCAGGGGCAACAGAAGCAAAAATAAACAAATGAGACTACATTAATTTAAAAAGCTACTGCATGGTGAAGGAAACCATCAGCAAAACAAAGACACAAGCTACTGAATGGGAGAAGATATTTGCAAAGTATATATTCAATAAAAGGTAAATAGCCAAAACAAATTCAGAGCTCTTCTATGAAGATGCCTACATACCCATCTCTTTTTGACCTATTATTGCAATTAATGAACCACATGCTCTTAAAATAAAAAATTTTCTCTGAGAGAATTCACAGGGCTCTTTGTGAGTTGTATTTATATCTTCAAAATCCCAGGGTAGCATTTAGTAATTTTCTGCATCAGGACACTAAATAGAAATTTATAAGAATTAATGAAACTCTTAGCAGATGTTCTTCCTTTGTCATTTTTTTTTAAGGCATATGCAAAGTAAGCTAGCACCTCAATAAAAAGTTTAGCCATAGAGATTAGTTCAGTCTAGAAAGGATGGCAACTTATATAGTTAACTGTCATCATCTGCATGTAAAGATAACATGAATTATGTTAGAGAGAATCTTGAACAAAAGATGAAGATTAAGTTAGAAATAACTATTTTAATCCCCTATAATGTTAGGTTCAAATTTTCAATAATATAATGTGTTTTCAGCTTAGTTTAGTTCAACAAGCATTTATTGAACATCACCTATGTGTCAGGCACAATGCTTTAGGTTCTATTACCACAAGGGTCATTCTAACCTCCTCTTGTTATCTCCCAGTTCAACAATGTGAAAGCTGGCTCCCACCATCTGCCATTCATTTCCTTAATTATTCTAGTATACATGTACTGTGGTTTCAGAAAAATTAACTTCTACTCTGTGGGAAACATTATCAATTAAAGTGCTGTGCTTATGTGCTGTTTATTTTGCTTTTAGTTTTTACAGACTCCACTCAATTCCAAAGTTGCTTGGATTAGCACTCTTTCTCCCCACCCTCTTGGGTGAGATTACTTCATACATTTGTAATAGAGTTAGGTTGTTTTGTCACATTCTACATTCCATCCTCAGATTCTCTGACCTCATAAATGATTTTTAAAATTTTTATACATTAAGGTTTATTTTTGTGCTTTCAAGTTCCACGAGTTTTGACAAATGTTTAACATCTTGTATTCCCCATTACAGTATCATACAGAATAGTATCACTGCCCTAAAATATGATCTGCACTTTACCTGTTCAAATCCCAATTCCTCCAACTCTCTGCTGAACCCCTAGCAGCCACTGATCTTTTACCATCACTATAGTTTTGCCTTTTCAAAAATGTCATATAATTAAAATTATACAGTAGGCAGCCTTTGCAGACTGGCTACTTTCACTTAGTAATATGCATTAAAGATTCATCTATGTTTTTGCTCAGCTTGATAGATCATTCCTTTTTATCTATAAATAATATTCCATTAAGAAGATGAGTCACAGTTTGTTTATTCATTTACCTATTGAAATATATTGTCGTTTCCAGTTTTTTTGAGATTATGAATAAAGCTGTCATAAACATTCTTGTGCAGATTTTTGTGTGGATATAAGTTTTCAAATCAGTTGGGCAAATACTTAGTAGCATGATTACTGACTGGATCATACGAAAAACTATTTTTTGTTTTGTAGGAAACAGCTAAACTGCCTTATAATGTTGCTGTATCTTTTTGCATTCTGACAAGCAACGAATGAGAGATCCTGTTGCTTTATAGCCTCACCAGCAACTGATACTATCAATTTTGGAGATTTAAACCATTCTAATAGGTGTGTAGTGCTTTATCATTGTTGTTAAATTTGAAATTTTCTAATGACAAATAATGTTGAGTATCTTTTCATATGTTTATTTGACATCTGTGTATCTCTCTGGAGAAGTGTCTGTTCATATCTTTTGCCATTTTTTTAAGTGAATTGTTTCTTTTCTTACTGCTGAGTTTAAGCATCCTTTGTGTATTCTGGGTGCGAGTCTTTTACCAGATACGTGTTTTGCCAAGTGTTTTCTCCAAATCTGTGGTTTGTCATTTCATTCTCTTAACAGTGTCTTTTGCAGAGCAGTAGTTTTTATTTTTAATATAGTTTAATTCATAATTTTTAAATTTTATTTCTATTGGTGTTATATTTAAAAATTCATCATCAAACCTAACACTGTGTAAAATTTGTTCTGCTTCTTCAAGATGTTTTATGCTTTTGCATTTTACATTTATGTCTATGATCCATTTTGAGTTGATGCTTGTGAAAAGTGTAAGGTCTTTGTCTAAGTTGATTTACTTTTGCTTGTGGATGTTTCATTGTTCTAGCACCATTTGTTGGAAAGACTATCTTTCTCCACTGAATTGCTTTTGTTCCTTTGTCAAAGATCAGTTGACTATTTTTGTGGAAGTCTATTTCTGGGCTCTATTCTGTTCTACTAATCTATGCGTCTATTATTTTGCTACTACCATGAAATAAAATGAAATACTTAGAAATAAATTTAACAAAATATGTCCACAACCTGTACTTTGAAAAATACCAAATATTCTGGAGAAAAGCTAAATGGAGAGAAATACCATTGACTGTTATTGTCAATTTTTTCTAAATTGATTTATATATTTGGGGCATTCCTAATCAAAATTCCAGTACATATTCGTGTAGAAAGAGATATGTGATTTCTAAAACTTACATGGTAATATCGAGGACCTAGAATATCTAAAACAATCTTGAAAAAGAACAAAATTCAAGTACTCACACTTTATGGTTTTGAAGCTTAATACAGATATATAGTAATCACGACAGCGTAGTAAGGGCAAAAGGATAGAATTTAGAGTCAGAAATAAAAATCTTGTATTATGATCAATTGCTTTTCAATAAAGATGCAAAGACCATTCGTTAAAGAATGAATATTCTTTTTAACAAATGGTGTTGGGACAACTGGATATCGACATGTGAAATAACATTCAGATCTTTACCTCACACAAGTACAAAAAATAACTCAGCATGGATTATAGTCCTAAATGTAAGAGCTAAAACAATAAAACTCTTAGAAGAAAACAGAGGAGTAAATCTTCATGACCTTAGGTTAGACAATAGTTTCTTATATATGACACCAAAAGCACAGGCAACAGCTACAAAAAATAGATGAATTTGGACTTTGTCAAAATAAAAAATTTTGTGCAGTAAAGGACATCACGGGAGTGAGAAGTCAACCCAACCCAGGCAAAAATTCAAAACAGTAACAATACCAAATGCCAGCAAGAATGTGGAGCAGTAAGAACCCTCATTCATTGGTGGTGGTAATTTAAAACAGCATAGCCACTTTGGAAGACATTTTGACAGTTTCTTACAAAAGTAAACATACTTTTACCATGTAATCCAGCAATAGTGCTCCTTGGTGTTTACCCAAAGAAGCTAAAAACTTATGTTCACACAAAAACCTGCACACGGATGTTTATAGCAGCTTTAATCATAATTACCAAAACCTGGAAGCAGTCAAAATATCTTTCGGTAAGTAAAAGGATAAGAAACTATGGTACATTCAGAAAACAATATATTTCATAACTAAAAAGAAATGAGCTACTAAGCCATGAAAAGACAGAGGAAACTTAAATGCACATTATTAAGTGAAAGAAGCCAATATGGAAAGCTACATACTGTGTGATTCCAGCTACATGACATTCTGGAAAAGGCAAACTATAGAGACAGTAAAAAGATCAATGGTTGCCATGGGGAAAGGGGAAAGGGAAGGATGAATAACTGAGTGCAGAAAACTGTTAGGGCAGTGAAACTATTCTATGTAATACTGTAATATTAGATACATGTCATCCATTCATCAAAATCTATAAAATGAACAAAACCAAGAGTGAACCTTTATATAAACTATCGACTTTGAGTAATAATGAGGTGTCAATGTAGACTCATCAACTACAGCAAATGTACAACTCTGATACAAGGGGATATTGATAGTAGGGGAGTCTGTGTACATATGGGGGCAGGGAATATATGAGAACTCACTGTACTTGCTGCTCAGTTTTGCTGTGAACTTAAAATCTCTAAAAAATAGTCTACTTTTTAAGTTAACCTATCGAATGAGATAAAATATTTGCAAATCATGTGTATGATAAGAGACTTGTTCCAAGAATATATAAAGAACTTTTAAACTTAATAATAAAGAAAAATAACTCAATTAAGAAATGGGCAAAATATTTGAATAGACATTTTTCCACAAAAGAGCTACAAATGCCATAAGTTGTGAAACGATGTTTATCATCATTAGTCATTACATAAATGCAAATCAAAACTGCAATGAGACACCACTTCACATCCACTAGGATAGCTATACTAAAAAAGACAGATGATAACAAGTGTTTATGAGAATGTAGAGAAATTGGAACCCTCGTATTTTGCTCTGAGAATGTAAAATGGTACAGCTGTTTTGGAAAATAGTTTGGCGACTCTCCCAATGTTAAACATAGAATTACCATATGACTTAGAAATTCCACACCTGGGTATGTACCCAATGTAATTGAAAACAGGTGTTCAAACAAAAACTTTTTCACAAAGTTCAGAAGCACTATTCACAATAGTTAAAGGTGGAAACAACCCAAATGTCCATCAACTGATGAATGGAAAAACAAAACGTGGTATATCCACACAATGGACAATTATTCAGCAATAAAAAAAATGAAATATTAATACATGCTACATGGACGAACCTTGAAAACACTATACTAAGTGAAAGGATCCTGAATGAAAAGCCACATATTATATGATTCCATTCCTATGAAATGTCCAGAATAGGCAAATCCATAGAAATAAAAGATTAAGGTTGTAAGGGGCTATCTGGAGGGGAGGATAGGGAATGACTACAGATGTACGTAGAGTTTTTTTGTATGGAGATGAAAATTTCTAAAATTAGATAGTTTTAAAGGTTGCACAACTCTGTATTTATTAAATGCCACTTTAAGAAGTCAATTTTATGGTATATAAATTATATATCAATAAAACTGTTGCAAAAATGACTCCTACTGGGTTGGCAAGAACCAATAGCTAGAGTGTGATAATAGTTTATTAAACTGCCGCAGAGATTTCAGAGGATTATAAGCTTACTTTACCATTTCTAAGAATATGTATAGTTGAGTTAAATGAATCAGGTAAATGCTTGATTTGTTTTAAAACAACTGGAAAGTCTATAGCCCGGTTTCCTACCTATTCCACAAAGGTTATTATTTTATTTGTTGTTTGGCAAAGTTTACCATATTTTTCTTATTGATGTGATTCTTTAGGCAGATCTTAGATCTAAGAGTACAGAAGAATCAAATTTGGGTTTATTCCCTAAAATCCTACAGAAAATTTAAATGGTTAGCTTTCAGAATAGCTCATTCAAAAACTCTTTAATCTTCACTGAGTGTAAAGCCATAAAACATAGCCAAATTCAGTGAAAATTTTCTTCCCACTGGATCTTTTATTTCAGAACATAATTTAATGCCTGATTGGCCATGTCTATGAGCTGGTCACCCTATCAACTGCCTTTAAAAATTCCAGGTGGAAAGTCTATCTGCGGTTTGCATCTAATCACCCCATTGTCTCACTTCTTGTTGCTAGGATACTACTTTTGGGTTATATTAACCTATTGGAATATAAAAATTTTATTATTAATCAAGTTTGTATTCCACTTGGCCTTAGGAAAAGATGAAAACAAGGTCTGCGCACACATGAAACAGCTTCCAGAATGACTTAAAATTTCTGGTAATAATTCTAAATATATTTCCTATTTAAAAATTGAAAAATCTAATTGTCAATAAAATTTCAAGTTTTAGCTTTGTGTATTAGTTTGTTCATAAGTGGAAGGGAGGTCACATCACAGAAATCTTTCCTTTCCTCTAAAATAGCTGACTCATTTTGTCTCTCATAGACGAAACCTCCAGGGTACAGAGAAAGTGTCTTCTTTCTACAGCTATAGCTCCTGCTAAGCTTCCTGCCTCTTCAGGTCTAATGGCAGTGATGGCCTGCCACTGTTGCTAGTCACTGGATGCCTCACCATCCTTCAATGTTCCCATTTACCCTGCTGTATGGGGTGGAGGGTCTCTAAGACCACTCCCAGTTTAGGTTACTCACTAAGAGAACACACATGGCTCAACATACAGTCATACTCATGGCTAAGATCTATTCCATTAAAAGGATACAAAGGAAAATCAACAAAGGTAAAAGTCACATGAGGTGACGTCTAGAAGAAACCAGGCACAAGCTCAGTGCTCTCCCATTGCAGTCAGCAAATTGTGCTTAATTCTTCCCACAATGAATTGTGACGGCACGTGTGAGATGTTATCTACCAGAGGAGCTCATTAGAAACTCAATGCCCAAGGTTTTTAATGGGGGGCTAGTCATGTAGGTACCCTCTGACTGGCACATGCCAAAACCCCAGACCCCTAGAAAGAAGTGTGTGTTCAGCATAAGCCATATTGTTTGCACAGTTCAGACACAGTGAGCCATTCTTGTCAGGGAAAGGTGAGAGCCCTTCCAAAACCCAAGTTCCCAGATGCTGGTCAAAGGCCAAGTTGGCAAGCCTTTCTAAGGAGAGCAGTTTACTATGTTAACTTTTTTCTGCACACCCGCCACATTTCTGCAAATAATTTCTTCATTGGAGACTTTTTAGTCAAACCCTTCTAAGTGGACCATCTATTTCCTCCTGAGATCCTAACGAATACAAAACAATATCTGTATCTACCTATTTATCTGTGTCTGTTCATATACACTTATAAATTGATGGACAATCACTTCTGCAAACTTATTTCCTTTCTTTTCAGGTTTACTTCAGAATGTCCTAGGTCTGAGACTCACCAGGAAATGGGAGATTCCAAGGCAGCCCCAGGTCACTGAGCCATAGTTTTCCCTGTGAGTACTCTCCCACTTTCACACTCACATGATTGAGTTTTTCTCTCCATTTATCCTCTAGGTCCCTTCTGGGGACGGATTCTGTTCCTGACTTCCAGTCTGTTCTTATAAGACATGAAACACTTCCCACCACTTAACATCTCTTCTTCTCGGGCTGGTCCCTGCACAAATCAGCCAGAAGACAAGGAACCCCAATGTCCCACCCCTCTACCTGACTTTGAATTTGGCCCTTTTTAGAATCCCCTGCTCTCACGCCCTTGACACTATCACTGCCTAAATGGATCCTGAGTTTTCAAATTTCCTTTAGATGCACAGTTAATTGAAATTTTAGGCATTTTTACCCTACCTCATGATACTCATCTTCCAGTTGGGATAATCATTTTATGGTTCATCCATTAGTGTCTGACTTTTTTATCCCCTTCCCTTAGGTCTAAGCCCACTCCAGCTTCCTTTCCTGCTATTTTGAATATTTTGGCTATCTATTGTTATGTTTAAAAGCTACCTCAAATTTAGTGGCTTAAAACAGCAATCATCTTATTATACCTCATGCTTTTGGAGGTCAGGAATTTGGGAAGTGTTTGGCAAGGCAAATTTTCAGCTCCATGTGGAGCCACCACTCAGTGATATTCAATCAGCAGCTGGACTGAGTTGGAGGGTCCAAGACAACTGGAAAGCGGGCACAGTGGGTCCCCTCCTCACTTCCATGTAGTCTCAGGGCCTCTCCAGGTGGTCTCTCCAGCAGGTTAGTCATATTCTTTACACGATAGCCAAGGGCTCCAAGATACCAAAATAGAAGCTGCCGGTCCTTATAAAGGCTAGGACTGGAACTGTTACAGCACCACTCCTGCCATATTCTATTGCTCAATGCAATCAAAGGCCAGCTGCATTCAAGGAGAAGAAAAATACTCCCTACCTGACACCGGGAGGAGTGTCAAAGAATTTATGACCAAATTTGTGGAGGTTTCTGCACGTGTCAGCTACATATATTCAGGTTACAACCAAAAGATTCCTTAAATAAACCACCCAAACCACACATTGTTATTCCCAATTTGAGAGTCATCAGTTAGAAGTGGACACTGGAAATCATAGCAGCAAAACCAACATTGGCACACAGCTAGGGTATCCATAAGCTTTGCTCTTCCGTTTCCCTCCTCTTCCCTACATCACTGTGCTCAGTAATGTCTCAGGCTGAAGAATCATTTTCCCCCACAGGCATGAAGTCTGAGTCCCTCACACCAGGAGGGTTATAAATCACAAACACGAGTTTGGATTTTGCAACAGAACTAGTGCTAAAAACCCTTTGGCAGTGTCTCTTTCTCGCCTTTTTTTTTTTTTCCAGGGGAGCATCTGTCAGGAGAGTGAGGTGTCCTTCTGTGTTTATGGTTTGTTTACATCCTGGTTCAGGCCAGGCCACCATACCCCAGGTGTAGATGACTGTTATCCTCTTGAAGCCATTCCAAGAGGCAATGCTCAGGCCTTGTGCCCAAAGTTGGAAGAGATTGAAACCACCATATTGGAATCTTCCTGGAAAAGCCCCATAGACAGTGTCCAGGAGACCCTCCTACTGAGTCACACTTTCTAGAGAAGATAGTTTTGGTGAGGTTCCAGCACCCACATTATTTGCCACTCCAGAAGTCATATGAGCTATCTGTAAATCTGCCCAACTGAAGCATAGGAGAGAGGGTAAATTGGGGGAAGGTGGAGAAGATTCTAAAAGACTCGGAACATGTTACTGAATAATGTGTACTATTTTTGCATACATTTTTGAAGTGGAAAAATACTAAGAATCATCTGCAGCTTGAGCACACACAAAGCCCTGTCACAGCTGTAATCTCATGGGAATGTTATTTGGTGCTCTTTGAAGTGCAGCCCCGCTGTGCAGGTGATAAAGTTCAGACCACTTAAATCAATTGCTCAAGGTCTTCTGTAATCAAATTATGCATAGCAAAAAAATAAATAAGTGAAACACCAAAAAAAAAGTTATCGTAATATCAGAATCAGTATTATATACATTAGAAAGAATAAGGTAGGGACAAATAAAAGACAATTCGATAAGTAAAAACATTATACATAGTGATTTTAAAGGAGAAAAAGAGACAATTTTTTAATTTTTAACTGAAAAAAATAGAACAATAAATGAAACCTGGGTTTCAGTATCCTATAAATAAGAATTTCCTATCATTCCACACTTTGGTCATAAGAATTTCTTCCATCCAAGTAGCAAAGCACCCTGCTGGTTCTATTCCATTTCACAGAGTTGTGCTGGAGTGTTCTCTGCCAGCCTTAGGTACACACCACACTTACAGAAGAGCACAGTAGCCCCCGGGAGGTCCCCGATGGCCATTCTGTGTGTCACTGCTTGAGCCAAAGAACAGCTCAAACTTCAACCTAAGAGATCTGTCCTTGACAAATGATAGTGACTATCTGAACCAATCTAATAATTTTTCTTAGGAACTTGGGGCTTGGGAAGGGGAACAGAAGCAGAAGGACATGCAGAGAGAAGATGGTAGCATAGGCCATAAAGCAGCAGAGATCATGAGTTGATAGAAAACATGAGTAAGTAAAAGCCATGGAGGAATCAGAATATGTTAGGAAGCAAAAGTCATTAAAGAATGAAGAAGAGGAGAAGAGGGGATGGAAACAAGAAGAAAAAACAAAAAAGGCCTTGAGTAAGCAGAAGCTAAGGGACATATCTATTAGAGAGGAAGGTGGTTGGTTGGATTGGTTGGATGATAAGTGACAATTAAAGAGCTGAGTCCCTATAGTTGCAGAGCATCTCGGTGGGGATTGACAACTGCAGCTGCTAATCTGGGTGATTCAGCCTCCAGAACCTCACTGGACCTCAGACAACCCTCTAGTTCATAAACCCTACTCCCTCCTCTCCTTATGAAGCCTGACTGAGCAACTATTCCAGGGTTCCCATGGGGCCTGGACATGGGACTGATGACGCAATCTGACTTATTCCCAAGAGTGTTCTCACAATAAATCTGGTATTCGAAGAGAATTGAGTAAGTGCCTATTTCTTGCTACCAAAAAATACTAACACGATGGTTGTAATGAAAGAGCACAAGTATATTTTTTATAGACCAAATACAAGATGAGGAAAACATGAATATTCTTAAAAGTTTGGTTTATGATTATAGGGTTTAATGGCATTGTGACAATACAGATTTCAGACAATACATGCTTAAGAGGTAATAATTTTTAGACTTTTGACTCAGCTATCCTAGTGATGCCACTGACAACACAATATATGGTTATCAATCCTCTATTCAACCCAGAGCACAAGAGAGAGTTCTATATATAGGGAATGTTCAGTAAATATTTTCCATTGCAGTTAATAGGAAATATTGAGGATTCTATCTACCAGAAGTTATTAACCAAAGTTATTAACCAAAGATGCCTCTGTCAATATCCATCCCTGACAGAGGCATTTGGGACATTTTGATTTGTCAGTGACTGAGATCTTCTGTTAATGTTTAATGGGAAAGTTCAGGAATGCTGAAATTCTTGTAATGCTCATGAGAGTCTCATACAACGAAGAATTATTCTGACAAAAAATGCAAATGCTGCCATTTTTAAGAACCACTAGACCTGCCATTTTTAAGAACCTCTAGACCTTCATGTGTGTGTGGTGACCAGACTAAAAACTCTATTTGTCACCCAGTCCCTAGTCAGACAACACAATAGCCCAATCCATGGTCAGTCAACAGAATAGCATATTTTAAATCAGGATTATCCCAGAAAAATCTTTACACATTAATGTAATGATAGACCAGTCTCAGTACTTGTGTTCTGGACTCTGTCGTGAAAGGCAATGAACTCCCTTTCAGAAACACCCTCACCCCAGGCAGTAGACAAGATGTATTTGTCAAGGTAAGAAGATAGAACACATTTTGTTCAACACAGTTTAGCTTAATTTATTGCTTGGAAATATTGAGACTCCTGGTATACGGGCCTCTAACTGTACTGTCGCCTGGTCCTGCGTACATTAGGAGTTAGCCTGCTGACACCCCAGCTGGCTGGTCTGAATGTAACTTAAGGAAGTAAAGCAGTGTATATGACTCAGAGGAATAATCACTGACCTTAATTTGTATGACCTATCTACAGTTTTAATTCTGTTTCCTTGAGGAAAACTCTGGATAAGATCTTTTTTTCCAGATCACACACACAAATGCACTCACATTCATACTGGGGAACCTGTCATTTTTTTGAAGGTATGCAGGATGTTTACAGAGGCTCCTTGGGAGTCAGATATGTCTCTGCCCTTTAAGTCTCTGTCTCCCATCCCAATTTGAGAAAACTAGAGTCTGCTGTTCACAAGTAAATTGCATATTTCCTTTTTTGTTTGATGAAATAGCTGTATGCCCATCATCTACACATTAAAGTACACGAATTGAAACTCTAATCACTGACTCATCTTTATTTTTCTTTTTATCTTTGTATTTCCATGATTTGCCTTTTAATGGCATTAATAAAAATTTCTCAAATGCATAATCCAAAGCTTGCTAACATTTATGTAAGAAGATGGGATAGGAAACACTTTTTTCCTTCCCTTAAGAGTCTGCCTGGTGACCAAAAAATGTCAATTTAAATTAAGTTTCAATTTCAGAGCAATTTTTTTCTTTACATCAGTTAAAGTTTCAGTTTCTATTTGCTTCCTCTGATCACCTTGAAGGTAATAAATAAAATGGTGCATTAAAAAAATTTTTTTTTGCTTTGAGGCTTAATGTGTAGAATAATTTTCCTACTTCTTCAAAAAGCACCTAAAATAACCTCTTAATCAAAAATCTAACTGTAGCTTCCACACGGGCAATCATCTTTTTCCACCTTTATTTTTAAACCATGTGTTTTTGTTATGACAATTGCCCACTTAATTTTTTATTTGTATAATTATAATTTAATAAGCAATATAAAAATTTAATGAAATTGTACTGCATTTAGGATTTTTTTTTTGAAGCTAAAATAAAATAAAGGTTTACTTTCCTTTCTAAGCCTATTGTTTTAGGTTGCCTCAAGATAGCCATTATTTTTTTCAACAGCAAGTCATACATATTTTGCATTGTATATTCACTGCCCATAGTTAGATTTCTTTCTGTCACCACATATTTGACCCTTTTTATCCTATATCCTCCTCCCTTCCCCCGTCTCCCCTACTCTCTGATAACCACTAGTGTATTGTCCATGTCCATAAGTCTCTATTTGTTTATTACGTTTTTTGTTATTGTTGAGTTGTATGAATCCTTTGTATATTTTTGGGTGTTAGGCCCTTATCGGAGGTATTGCTTGCAAATATCTTCTTCCATTCAGATGGTTTACTTATTTATTTTTTAATAATTAAAATTTTTTTCAATTATAGTTGACATACAATATTATATTAGTTTCAGGTGTACAACATAGCGATTGAACATTTATGTAACTTACAAACGGATCATCCCAATAAATCTAGCACCTATCTGACACTAGACATAGTTATTACCATATTATTGCCTATATTCCTTGTGCTATACTTTATATCTCCATGGCTATTTTGTAACTACCAATTTGTATTTCTTATTCCCTTCCTTTTTTTCACACCCCCAACCCCTCTTCCATCTGGCAACCATCAAAATGTTCTCTTTATCTATGAGTTTGTTTCTGTTTTGATTGCTTATTTTGCTCCTTAGATTCTACATGTAAGTGAAATCATATGACATTTATCTTTTAGAGAAGCAATTCTTTAAAAGTTTATACACTGCTGGCATCCTAACCATTTCATTTTTAAAACTCTTGAGCTATATATAAGAAAGAAACATAAAAATGATCCAAATGTAGGCCCTTGTAATCACGATTCTAGGAATTTATCCTAGAGAAATGGTCTTTGAAAAGGAAAAGATATAAGGCCAAGGGAAAGGTGCTGAGTGTACTGGATGTCTACTAAGTACTGGCCCCTCTGCTCACATTTTGCCACATTATCTCATTCATAATAATACTGCATGGCAGGTATGGTTGTTATTTTTTCTCTTATGGGAGAGCAAAATGCTTGTGTGATCACCATAAGGTTACACAAAGCCATCAAAATTCTTCCAATTATTATAGAAAACTTTCATAGAGGTGGTCAGAAACAGCTAGAATATTTGACCCAATGTGCTTGGAAGAGAAATAAACTCCACAATGAGAAGCTCATGGTACATCTTGGAAAAAAATTTTGATATGCACATAGGCTGGTTGGCTAGAAGGAGAAATGAAAAATGGAACAGTGGATTTCAACCTTATCAGAGCCAAACCCCTTTTATAATCAATATTTTACATAGCATCTTGACCATCTTAAAGTGAATTAACAGATGAAATAACTTACTTGCATTCATATTTTTAAAATCAATGTAATGATCCAATTATTATGTGAGAGAGAAATAAAAGGTAAGTGATTTATAATAAAAATAATATGTATTGCTGAACGCGAACCATACTAAAAGACAGAAATCACTCCCCAAGTTTACCAAATGCCCTGTGGGAGTAGCACTGTCTTCACTGAGAATCAGTGGACTAAAGATAAAGAAACTGTAGGTGGGTTTGAAATAGAAAGGAGATGAGCTGGAAAGGAAGGGTTTGATTTTGAAGATAAAGACCTTGGAGCTCACCTTGGCACTGACAAAGTGGTGGGCAGGGGAGGCCACTTTAGCTGGAGCCCTAGGGCTGGGCAGAAACGCTGATGGGGCCCAGTGAGAAGACAATGACAGCGGCTACCCAAGGGAGAGAGGACACATGTAGCTCCATACTTGCAGCAAAGTCGACACTTGGAGCGGGAAGAAACCTTCACACTCATCTGAGCTATCCTCCCCATTTTCCCAATGAAACAAGAGAAATGATTTGTCTGAGGTCTCAAACATGTCACGAAGGAAAATGTTATAGTCCCGCCTAACCAGCTGGCTTCAAACCAGGTGTGGTGTGTAAGATAAACAGATCAAGATGGAGTTGAAGACAGCTGTGAAAGTGATTGTTGCCTGAATAGAAGAAAGTGATGGAAGGGTCATAAAGAAAACTTTAATCTGTGTTTTTAATCTAGTTTGGTGATTGGCAGCAGTATATAAAGCATTTGGCCTTGGAGTCAAAGCACCTACATTCAAGTCTGGTGTCTGTTGCTTATCATCTGTGTGGCTTTAGGCAAGTCATTTAACTTTCTCAATATTTATTTTGCAGATAACAAAATAGAAATTCTAATAACTTACCTGATTGAGCTCTTGTGAAATTCCAAGAAAATGTGTGTTTGGAGGAGCCTTGTAGTACTCTGAAATATTGGAGAAACATCGACAGTGTTCCTTTTTATTAGCTGTTAAAATAATGCCAGTGAGATGTGAATTTCTGAAAGGGAATAGTGCAATAACTTCAGAATAATGAAAGATAAAATTATGGAATTACTTTGCTGAGTATTCCAAAATACCCATGTAAGTCAAGATGTCCTATGTAGGGTGAAAGGCAGGCAATATCCTCTAGACTGAAGACATTGAATCTGTTATCCCCAGAGTTTTCACTTGTGTGAGAAACAAGGGAGAGAATAAATTCACGGAACTAACACTCAGGGTATTGACAAGACATAGGGGAAGTCATGGATAGATCTCAAATGGCACTTATTCCCAATTCTATTTCTTTCTGGCTCTACAAGTGCTCCTGTGATTAGTATGTCTTTTTACCAGCATCCTCCAAAGAACAACTCTGGGAGAGGCTCTATGTAGGAAGCATATAGCATGAACCTTCAGTCTTAATACAGTTGAAACCCCAAAAATTTGATACTGGAGGAATGCTTTGACTTGCCAAGAATCACTGGGACAGTGTGCTCCAAACGGTATCATGTAAGTAATAAACTCTCACAGTCGTGAGATTAACCTATGCTTATTTCTTCTCCGAGGAAAAGAGATAGATTGTGATTTAAATTCCTCAGGAAGAAAAGCCTTTGGCTGCTCAGCAAGTCCTCCCTCTGGGGAAACTGAAGTCAATGGCCAGTGGCCAATTTGGCTCTGAGGTTGGATTTGGAGCACCTCTGAAATGCATAAATACTGAACAAAATATGCAGAAGCCGTACTCTGTGATCACACTGGTCCCAGACACATAAACACCCATGTCTGCTCTTAAGTAAGGAAACAGGATGGGAAGGAGAGGCAATCTGAATAGAATGCTGAGCTATATTCCTGGGATAGTGGTGAG
The DNA here is from genome assembly GCF_902729225.1 of Pteropus medius. Lineage (NCBI taxonomy): Eukaryota > Metazoa > Chordata > Mammalia > Chiroptera > Pteropodidae > Pteropus > Pteropus medius. Next base: position 1,057,251 of record NW_024342473.1, read on the forward strand.
CTGCAGACGAGCAGCTTAACCATTCCAAAACTCATGTCTCCATCTCGAAAACTGGATAGCATTATTTAATAGCTATCCAGTTTGTGATAACAGCCTAATTCAACAGAGAAATCCTCCAAAGAATAACAAGAGACATCTATAAAGTGGACTGATCTTCTTGAAGTCGATATTAAAAGTGTTAGAAGCGTAATCAGTGCCCTCAGCCTACTTAATATAGAAAATTCACTGAGTCTTCTCCGGTGTGAACTTGGTCTCCAGCTATATTCTTTCAAAAACAACCTTTGACTCCACAGTTGGCATTTCTGTCACTTCAGATAGTGTCTTCGCTGTCGCTTATCTCTGTGCCCTATTGTAAAGGATTCATACAAGCCATGAATTCTTATAACTTACACCTTTAGACAATCCTGCAACTGAAAGGCATACACACACACACACACACACACACACACACACACACACACACACACACACATAAATAAAATAGACACCAAGGCAAAGTCACATTTTCTTGTGGAGGGGGGATTTGTTATTTGACTACATTCCTAAATTATAAATCCTGGGAAGAGAACAAAATTAAATCAAAATGTCTTTGCAGTAAATTTTCAAGTTGGAAAAAACCTTGTTTTTTATCTAATGGATAAAAAATAGAAGCAATATGCATAGATCACTAGCTCTCTTTAAGTGTAGTGTCTTTGGGAATCCTAGAGCCATACTGCCTGGGTTCAAACCCTGCTTCTGCTGTGTATCAGTTATGTGATGTAGGACAAGTTATTTAAGCTCTCTGTGCCTCAATTTCCATCTATAAATAATGTTAAGTACTAGTATTAATCCATAGAATTATTTCAAAAGTTAAAATAATATATGTAAAGCACTTAGAATAGTGCCTGGGACATAATAAGCACTGTACATATGAGCTATTATTAAGGTGAACTTGGCTTAAAAGGTCAGTTTGTTTCAACAAGGATAATTTAAAGCTACTCGAAGGTTAAATAAAAGAGATATATGTATGTGAGCTATACTAAGGGCTTTGCACAGTGCCTGGCTCATAGCAAAAGAACAAAGAAATTATAAAATCATGGTGGCCACAAACTCGGTTGGCTGGAAGACAGTGCCAAAAAGCTGTGTCCCTATGGGCAGAGATGCTGGACTGCAAAGAAGTCCAGTTGAGAAGAAGCAATAGGTAGAACACATTATGTCACCAACCACATAAAAAACACCTTCACTAAGGCAGAACAACAACAGTGTCTTAGTTTGTAAAGGTTTACATATTATCTGGACATAGAACACTGTTAAAAAGACAATGGCATAATGCATCTCTCTTGAACACTCACATACAATCCTCCCCTCCACAACTCCCTACAATGTAATCAAGTTCTTCCACTGTAAAGAATGTGATGAAAATGCCAGGATCATTGTCAAACTGTGAGTCATATAATAGCTAAAGGTACTTAGAGATGACCTCATCCAAACCCGCTTGTTGGATAAGGGTGAGGATGAAGAAAATGAGAAGTGGAGGTGGTATTGCTGACAGAGAGCTGCCCCAGATCCACAGCCTGCTAGTGGCAGAGCTGAACTCAGATGCAGGCTTCCCGATTCTAACTTCTCCACCTCCCATTCCCACACCCTTCTGCTCTGACCTCAGAATCTTAAACTCAGTAGCAAATCCAGCTTCTTTCTGTCTGCGTCTCTGGAAGGTCCTCCTTCCCCAGAGATGACACTTCTGCATTCTTGTTGGCTGCTGCCACCTAGGGAATTAAAGTGAGTTCTCCTCCTTGGGACAGTGGCTGTGCAGCTCCATCCTGTTCAATGCCCAGCTCCTTAAGAAACCATCCTTAATGCTCAGCTCACCAATTAGCAGAACTATTCATATCCTAGATATTAGGATAATACTCATCTGACCCTTGTGCTGAACACATTCTTTTGTTTGTTCTTTGAAATATCATTAGGGAAATATTCAAATTCTGGTGCTTAAAAATATTACTCCAGCGAGTATTGACTAATTGCTGAGATGTGGTTTAATATCTAATTATTTTCAAAGTGCTGGTAAGAAGGAATTTGTCTATTTTATTCTCAACATTGCAGGTAGGAGAATAGCAGACCAACTGACTTAGGTTCAATGTGTAAAGATCTCTTAACTCAAGTTCATCTTTAACTATACTTCTACTCTCCCCTGGTCACTCCCCATTTCATCGTTTTATAGCCAGACGCTAGTAGTTGACAACAAAACAACAATTCATTCCTTCAACCTTGATTACTTACAGGCATCAGTGAAACAGAAACACCCATGAACTAGATCCCCAAGGGGTCCCCAACACCCAGGCCATGGACAAGTACAGGTCCGTGGCCTGTTAGGAACCCAGCCACACAGCAGGAGGTGAGCAGCCGGTGAGCCTGCAAAACTTCATCTGTATTTGCAGCCATTCCCCAGCATTACCACCTCAGCTCCACCTCAGATCATCAGGAACTACATTCTCATAGAAGCACAAGTCCCTGGTGCCAAAAAGATTGGGGACCGCTGTCCTAGATCCTAGCAAGTCCATTGCGTAATTATAGAAATGATGAAAGAGGGTCCTGACAACCAGAAACAGTCCACGTTGACTTCCTATGGAATTAAAATTAGGCTCAGGGAATTTCCAATTCAAGAACAGAATGAATGTAAATAATCATAGTAGATTATTTTTCTAGGCAGAGAGTTAGAAATCGTCCTATTTTAGCATGTAAGCATTTTTTTTCAGCTCCATCGTTATACCATGCCACATAAAGATACGGCTGTCCCCTTTTTGCTAACTATTATTTTGAATTTTTAAAGGATCTTCTGAATAGTCCTATAGCCCTGAGTATTTCTCCACAGTCTTCAAAGATGCACAGGATAGCACAGAGGTTTAAATACTTGGGTTTAGAGGCAATTAGACTTAGGTTCAAATCCCAGCTCTACCACTTGCTAGTTGTGTGACCTTATGCAAGTTTCTTAACATTCCTATGCATTAGGTGCCTCATCTGAAATAATGATAGAAATACTAATTTCAGTAGAGTTGTGAGAATTAAAGATAATGAAGGCTTGGTGCTTAGCACATTGCTTGGCCTACAGTAAGTGATGATTTCAATAAAAGTTAGCCGTGATCATCATCATCACCACCACCACCATTATCATCATCATCATCATCATCATCATTCACAGAGTCATTGCCAATATATGATCTTCAATTACATGGAGAAGCTAGAGAATAGAGAGAAAGCTTTCAGGTAGTTCTGATAAAGCAGGACTAAAAAATATACTAGATTTTAACTCAAGATGTCTAAGTTCAAATCCCAGATCTGTACGACCATTAAAAAGTGCTTAACTATCTGGTCCTCAGTTTTTTTCCATCTCTTAGTTGTAAATAATAATAGCAAACTTGCAGATTGGTGTGAAGATTAAATAAGATAATGACACTAAAAAGATCAAGCCCAATATCTGGCCCATAGGAAGCAAACATTCCTCCCCTTGCCCTACAGCTGTCTTAGAGCCTTTGCCCTTGGTCCTACCTCCGTTTCTGACTATCACCTCCTACAGATGAGGCAAGGGTGGCAAACCCCAATCAAAGATGCTCTGGGGGAGGCAGGCTTCATGATTTTGATCTTTTTATCCCATAATCTCAAATATGAAGAAGAAAGCCCTTGAGGTTCTCTACTAAGTATGTGAGAGAAGTCAGGTTACAGTGTTGAAAACCTTGGGGAAGGCAAGCCCTGGGAGAATGAGGAATACCAGTAAATTGGACCATGAGCTACAAATTTGAGTAGTGGGCCAGGAGAGGACAGGGGATGACTGGGGCACCCAGGTGTTACCTGTGGTCAGTGTCACCAGCTTGGTGACTCATATCCTCCTAGCTTTTGGCAGGCTAGGCTGATATACTACTATTCAGTGAAATTTAAAGGTTCTCTGAAATATAGGCAGCTTTTTCCCTTTAGATTTACTTTGAGAAGATGACACGATTTGGACCCAACTTATTTTCAACCTAAAGCAATAGTTGCACAGTATGTTAATGTGTGTGTGTGTGTGTGTGTGTGTGTGTGTGTGTATGCATGTATAGACTACTCTGCCGCATGATGCACAACACACTCACACACGTAAACTAGTTATCTTAAAGTGAACAGTTATTCATTTGAGATATCACACCCAGAACTCTCCACCATCTAGTCTATTGGACCTGCTAGGTTTGTAGAGATCAAGGTCAATACACACTATACTACTACTTAAATAACTAGGTCTTTGACATACCACCCCCCCCAAAAAATCCCACAACGTCTAACCCCACCCCCAGTATCACACTGAATTCTCTACCCTAAAGCCATATGCTGGTGATGCCCCTCCTTCCAGGCCTTCTCTTCTGAGTAGAGGGAATCGTGTTCGCCTCCTAGTGGCTCGGGAAAGTAATTTCACTCTCAGCCCTCATGGTTTTTTTTGCCTTTTTATTAACAGTTTTACCAGCAGATATGTGGCCAATCTCAAGTGTCAAATTCAAGGACATTTTTGGACTGCGGTATGGAGGTGTGTTTGCACCTAGTGAAGAGTTAAAAACCTGTGGGTCTATGAAGCATATAGCTTTCTGTGTTTGGTGTATCTTCTTTGGGATTTTCCTTTTTTTCACACAGCTGGTAATATGAGAAGGGCAGGTAGTCTCCTCCTCTTGTGACAACCCTAAATTTTCCCACTCCAAAGATCTTGCCCCATCCTCTCTGCCAAGCTTCCTCTCTACTTTAACCTGGAGCTACGATCAAGGAAATAGTGTCACGCTTGAGAGAGACGTTACCCCAGATGGTCAAACCTTGGGACCCCAGGAAAACCCCATAGTTAAGTTTTGGTTCAACTGTCAAAGTTCATCCCCAGCTCTGGCTTTGGATTTCCCAAAAATCCACGTCATCACCCCATCAGGGCCTTAATGTACAATTTTGCCACACCTAGAAAATAGCTCACCACCACTCACCCAGAGTGTTTGTGGAATTTGCTTGCCTAAGATGCACCATAGCAAAGGCCACACAAGAATTACCATTTAATGTAGGAGTCTGTTTCCACTGGTCCCCACAGCTTGCTGTATGTCCTGCTACTTTAATGGCTATGGAGTCAATCCATAGACTAGGAGCTCCTTAAAGCAGGGCCTGAAATTTCTTCATAAATTATTTCCAGAAACTAGCACAGGGCCCAGTGCATGTTATAGGCTGAATTTTTGTCCCTCCCCAAATCCATATGTTGGAGCCCTAAGCCCCAAAGTGACTATATTTGGAGAGAGGGCCTTTAAGGAGGTAATTAAGCTTAAATGAGATTATAAAGGTGAGACCATGATCCAATAGAACTGGTTTCTTATAGGAAGAGGAAGAGACACCAAAGATCTCTCTCTCTCTCTCTCCTTACGGACACAGAGAAGAGGCATTCATGGACTCAGAGTAAAGGTGGCTTTCCACAAGACAGGAAGAGAAGCCTCCCAGAAACCAAGCTTGCTTGCGTGTTCATTTTGGACTGTCAGCTTCCAGAACAGTGAGAAAGCAAAGTTCTGTTGTTTAAGCCTCTCAGTCTGTGGTATTTTGTTATGGCAGCCTGAGAGCACTAATACAGAAAGGAGAGTTCTTTAATGAAATTTCTACAACCAGATCATAACATAGTTCTAAATTCCAATGAAGGAGATAAGACAGAAACTAGTATGTATTGAGAGCTGATGAATGTGACAGCGCTGTGCCAAATGGTTCTCAAAGACATTCACCAATTGTTTCTTATCTAATAAGTACTTGTATGTATCCATCCGAATGCCTGTGGGTGAAGCATTTTCCCCTCATTGTTTTTCCCCACTAGAACTGTCCCAGCTGCTGGCTGTCAGTGATTTATGGGTATGTGAGCTTAAAATCAACTTTTCACTAGGTGAGATGAAATTAGGCAGCACACAGCTCTCTTGTCACCCTACATGTTGCTCCTAAACGTCCCCATGAACGTCTACAAGCACCCAGGAGTGAACAGTGCGTCTCTCTCACACACCGTGCTGGGTTTTATGGCCTCCATTTCATTGTGATCAACAACATTGAGTGAGAAAACCCGACTTCCTGTGAGGAACGAGTCAAAACCAGTGTCAGGTTTTCATCATGAACCTTGTCTTTCCCTTCAACAACAGACATCAGACCACCTGCAAAAACATAGCCGCGATTGCCAAGGGCTTTTTAAAAAACAAATATTCACTACAGGTTTGTGAGGGAAGAAAGGCCATTGCTCCTGAACTTCAAGTGGGCCAACGAGAATCTTTTCGTCGTTGATCGTGGCGGCGAGATAAGCGCATAAGAGTGGAAGCAGCGCCGCCTGCTCGCTGCACCGGCCTCTTCAAAGCTCCCAGCCCTGAATCCTGAGTGCGGTTCACCAGTCTCCAGGTGTGAGACCTCGAGCAGCTTACTTAACTGCCTCGTGTCTCAGTTTTCCCATCTCAGAATTGGTGATGATAATATCATAGTGGGGATTAGAAGGGGTCATAATAATGCAGTGCACTTTCAATGGTATATGCCAAAGAACAAAAGTATTCAATAAGCGTTAGTAGCTGTCTTTCCAACAGGAAATAAGAGGAGGGAAAGCGGTTATTAAAAAAGTGTTACCTTCTCCATAAAGAAAAAAAAAATCCTTCCGAGATTTTTTTCTGCAGTTTTTTTTATTGGTTCATTGTAAAAAATATGGTCAATACATGTGGCAAGATAGTATCTGTAAATGTTAATCAACATTTTTTCCATGTTTCCTTAAAAGAACCCCTCCCTTGCCCCATGCAGTTGGAGGCTCTCACTGAGCCAGGTAAGGGTGAAACTGGAGAAAAGAAGAAGGCCTTTGGGGACTAAAGTCAAAGTTTTGATTTGTAAATCCTAGACCAGGACAGGAAGTCCATGAATAAACATTAGATTTGAGAGAATGCAAGGTGATATAAGAGGCAGTTTGCCTGTCCCAGAGGAGCAAAAAAATTCTGAGTAGAAACGCAATGAACAGCACTAAGAAGGTGTTCTGTGTTTCTGCCAGTCCTGCCCCAGCCCCCAGCCAGTCCCAGGGAGCAGGAGATGACAGAACCCACAGAGGGGTTGGGGGCAGCATGTGGTTGAAGCTCAGGAAGGCAGCAAGTGTTATGCAGCAAACTTAAGTGCAGTGGAGATGGCTGCAGAGTAGCCAGGCAGCTCGGGCTGAGTTCTCTGTTTCCTATGAAGCTCCTGGAGCAGCTGGATATTTCCCAGAAAGGCATAGAAGTCCTGAAAGAGAACCCAGCCTGAGACCACTAAGCCAGGAAGGAGGCTCCAGCATCTGTCTGGTCAGACGACTTCCTTGGAGGCCAGATGGGAATTAGGGCATCTTAGTGAGGCTATTGTCAGTGATGAAAACGTGGGGACCCCATGCCTTCCTTGCCCCCATCCTAATCCAGTGCCACTAAAAAAACTTCCTGAGATTTACCCAAAACATTGGACAAAGAAGTGGGGTCCTAAATTAGCTGAGCCCAGGATCACCCAACATAAGGGTGCAGGTTGTTCATCGCACAGACTCCCAGCCCAAGGAACAGGCAGAGACCAAAATCCAGTTCATGCTTTACCATCACACCATGTGTGCTGGCACCTGGCTGCATCAGCCCAAATGGTACTTTTCCCAATTTGCACAATGATACCTTGGGCTAGGGGCAGATTGACTGAGCAAATCTTGATTTGACAGAGATCTCTCTGAACTGACTGAAAAGTTTTCACCACAAGCGGATTAGGGCTCACAGTAAAAATTAATTTGTAGTGTATAAAAATAAAACTACATTTCTCACACATCTGAATCCGTGCCCTGATGTTCATGATCACCAGGTAGAGAAAACATAAAGGAACCTACTCCTCGCTAAAAATGCACCTTTATTTGTATCACAGTTAATATTTTGGTATATTTTCATCCGGTATTTCTCTATGTGGTTTTCTATAATTAATATCACAAGGAATATACTCTGATATCAAACATTTTCTGCCTAAATTGTGTCACAGGGGAAATCATATAGACAGTGGATCTCAACCTTGTTTGCATTTTTGAAACCACTAAGATGCTTACACAAATGCCAGTCTTCAAGGCCATGTCCCAGAGCAATGGAATCATAAATATAATAAGTCACCAGGTACCAGAATCACCAACTCAAGGCACAACTGTATTTAAACTTGAGAAGATGTCTGAGGACTGAATGTTCAAGACCTCCTTACTTCGATCAGTGTTTTTCAAATGTGAATGTGGTGTGAATCACCCTGTGATGTTGTTAAAATTCAGATTCTGATTCAGCAAGGCTGGGCCAGGGCCTGAGATTCTGCATTTCTCACAAGCTCACAGGTGATCCACTGGTTGGTGGGCCATACTGAGTACCACGAGCTTAGAGTTCAGAAAGATGAACCAGAAAAATAATTTATATTTTAAGCATTTTTAAAGTTATTAAAAACTTTTAAACTACTATTTTTAATATTTATATATTCATAGAATTAATAGGCTATATATTTTTAACCATTCCTCTATTGTTGGTCATTTAATTTGTTTTCAATTTTGATATTATACCCAATGCAGAGAGAAACTTCTTTATGCATGCTTCTTTGTTCCTAACTTTCAAATGAGTAGCTAATGGAGGAAAACAGTGAAGGAGGTGAAGCAGGCCCAGCGCAGCTCACCCATCCCAGTGTGGCCACTGAGCACTAGGTGTCCTCAGACAAGCCGAGCAATGTTTTCTTTGCCTCATTTCCTCTTTTATAAAATGGACTTTTTTCTCCCTCATTTTCTTAGAATAAAAGGAATTCATAAAGAGATCTGCAACCCAGTACTTTCTTCTGTGGAGCCATCGCATTATGAAATATTTGTCACAGCTCATGGACAATGACTGGGTGTGCCAAAGGCAATCCCTGTGGTCGCCCTACCCCAAAGCCTACCAGGCACAGAATCACTGGTGCCACAATAATAAACAAATACTGGGATTTGGCCTGCCCTTGACTGCTTGGATTTCAGTGCCAAGGGTAGGAGGTCTGAAAAACATGAAAAGAAACAGCTGAATTCCAAGACACTCCTTCAGATAAAGTTTCCTTTAAAACATTTGTACCGTTCTTCATCAATATTTATAAAGCGATGACTAGATACAGCTACATTCCTTTTGGGCTATGTCTATAACACACCCATAGTACCTGATCAAAACACGGTTGTTGTTTGTTGGAGGGAGGGGAACACGTTTATAGGCAAGCTTCTCTGAAAATGAAGAACCAAGTCAGCCCCACATAGCAAAAAATGAAATAAAAATCAATTATATGAGCACAAAAAGATGAATGCAATTTTTTAAAAAAATGACGAGATGTGGTTAAAAAAAATTATGGGATTCGGGATCCTGGCTTTGATTCCCAGATTGGCCTCTTGCTAGCAGAGACTCTAGGAGTTACTTTGAACTCCAATTTCTTCCTCACAAGGTACTATAGAAGTTGTTATAAATGCAGAGAAAAATATAACTTTTCTAGAAGGAGTTAGTTGACATATCTGGCATTTTCAGTAGGCAGAATGTTAGAAATACTTGCCATCAAGTTGAAAATTGGGGCCTCTTAGGGTTTCCTCTTGTATGCTGGGTCTAATCTTTGAGAAACACCAGAAATAAGTCCCTTAGTATGTACCACATGGTGCCTGGACTTTCCAAACGATTCATCTTTTGGGTTAGGATTCTCATCCCTTGCTCATGTTAAAATTGCCTGGGCCAGTGTCCAGGTCCCACCCTTGACCAACTAAAACTATGGACTGGTATGGTTAACAGAGATCTCAAATGATTCTATTGTACAACCTGAGCTCACAGTTACAGTCTTAAGACACCTACTGAAAATTCAGGGCAGCTGAAACTGTAAGTCATTTTTCTTCCAACAATGCCATTGTCAAGTAATTTATCACATTAGCCAGTAAGTCCCTCGGCAGTGCAGTGCAGGAAAGGACATAAACAGGTAATTCTGGACGTCCAGATGGTTTACAAAAGAGAAAAGCCTAGAGCACCAGACCCAGGAGAGGAGACGCAATGTGATAATAAATTTGTTCATCCTCAACATCATTAATTACCTTTTATTGAATCATTAGGTGCCAAGTACCATATGCCAAGCATTTCACATTTTATTCTTACTCGTATGGAGGCTAGGGACAGGGCTGGGGTGGAAGATATGGAGTAGGAAGATAGTGCAGCTTTTCTTGAAAACAGTTTGGCAATATGTGTCACGAGCCCTCCAAACGTTCACATTCTTTGTCCAAAGAATTCCATTTCAAGGTGACTGTCCTATGGAGAGGGTCACAAATGCAAACGGTGCTTTTGTTCACAAAGACGATCATTGCAGCATAGTTTATACTTGTAAGGAAGTGAGAATAATCTAGACACCCAACAAACGAATGCCAATGACATAAATGCTGTTACGCTGTACTGGAGTATGTAATATAACCATTAGAGATGTTTTCCTCTATGGATAATTTTCTGACGAGGTAAAATATCAATTAAAACAAAGTAAGATTTAAAATAGTATCTACAGTGTGATTCAAAGTTCGAAGAATGGCAAATGACTATAAAACTCGTTACATTACAAAGCCAGTTGCTATTGGCAGGACTCCGTTTGTACCCGTATATCTCCTTCAGAGAGCAAGCTTCAAATAATTAAAAAGTATATTGCCAAAACGAAAATATTTTAACAGCAAATACTTTGAGTGTGTGTTATGGTGTGCAGAGTCATCTTGTTTTGGTTTGTGCAGTAAGGCTTGAGTGTGTGTCCCCTCTCCAAATAAAGCCAGGCAGGGAGGCAGATGTAAATTGTCAGAGGAAATGGAAAACAAATGACAACTGATTTGTAATACAACCAAAATATTTGTTTCACAAGTTTTTCTGCACTGCTGGAATCAGGTTCTCTGTGGGTGTGGAAAAAAAAAAAAAAGGAAGAACTGAGAAAGAAGGGACGATTTTGAGAGGAGAAAACAAAAGAAAGTGGAGAATGGGAGGGGGGAGCAATCAGAGTTACATTTCGCCTTGAGGAAGGACTTTCAAATCTCCCAGACCACTGCAGAATCCGGTCTTTCTTCCCACAGCTTGGTTTGCTTTGAGAATGTTGCCATTTTCTGACATTTTGCATCTGCTCTGGGGACAGCTTGAGCAAAACTGACCCCACCGCATTTTTCAAGACCACATTCTCCAGCTGCAAGCTTCCTTTTTCCCTCTTCAGTCCACAGACCCAGTCGCCTGCAGCCCAGGGGCTACCCACACCCTTCCTGCCTCCCCATTTCAGGACAAGACTCCCAGATTGAACAGTCCCCAGTCTTCTCCAATTTCAGACTGTTCTTTTATTTTAATTTTTTAAAAAGGAGGCGGGTAGTAGAGTGAAAGTCCTGCCTCCATTAGAGGAGTAGTGCTTTATTGTCCATTGATAGAGGGTGCATAGAATGACCAAAGCTACCATAAATTCAAAACTGATTTTTAAGGAAGTTGCGTTTTTAAGAACCATAATAGCATCCACATCCTTTTGAAAAATGAGGCATTTTGTTTACGTAGTCTGCAGATAATGCTGGACATTTAAAAGGTTTCAAAGGCAGTTCAGGACTCCATCTGCCTAGTACCTTCGCCTCTATATCCTATTCTCTCAAGGCCTGAAGATGAGATTAATCCTTGTGCTCTCAAACCAGTCCCTCTTAGGAAGCTAATTAGTAACCCTCCCAGGAAACTGCCCTTTTCACCAGAAAAAGACACTGACATGTATTGAGCCTGTGCTGAGTTGCAGGCACTGTGGTGTGAAATAGTCACTCTTATTGTCTCCATTTTACTGATGGAAAAACTGAAGGTAGAGAGGTTAACCTAGGAAATTGGGGGACTGGGATTTTGTGACTCCAGAGCCTGTTTACCTTGCAACTTACTAGAATTGTCAAATGTATTACCCTCCTGGGTAAAATGGCCTTTATACTGAAGGGGTATTTGGATGCCTTAGCAGAACTATTTTGGAAATCACACCACAGTTTTGGGCATCTATCTTCAGGGCCTGGTCATGATCTATACAATATATCGTAGAATAATGATATATATGAAAACTATATAATAAAGAATATAATTACGATATATCATTAAAATAGGATAGTTCTTTTAGTTCTACAGTCTGGAAAGGTAGAATTCAACAAGGGCAGCAAAACTGGAACTATGGAAAGCTCAGCCCCAAAAAAGGCAGAAATTTGATCTTGTGTCAGGTTACTATGCGTTTGCATGTAAAATTGCTCTCCAAGTATTTCAGAGCCAGGTGGATGATTTTTTTTATTCTAAAAACTAACTGGTTAAATTAAGTCAGGTTTTGAGGGCCTTTGAGAATACCAATGTTCTTTAAAGATTTGTTATAATCCAGATGTTTAACTCCTTGTCCAAATCTTTTGATCAGGGTCAGTCCACCTGGGAATATATCAAAATGCTTCTTTCCTATTAAGTTTTCCTTTTTCTTCATCACATCCTGGTTCCTATTAAGTCAGAACCCCCTCCCCCCACTCCCCGTGACTTGTTTCTCTCATAGCATAATGGCCCTCTTGTTTCAAGGAAGATCATATGTACGTTTAAATTAGTTATGAGTTTTAAAAATTGTGCAAAAGATCCAACTCTGTTCTCCAATGTAAAGAAGTACCTTTATTCTCCAGCCTTTGGGACCACCTTTGCTTTTAATGGCCAAATGAAATAATCAGGAAATCAGTGCTCTCCACAAACTTTCTGGGAGGACTCACATCATGTTGGGGCTCACCTGTCACCTCCCACTCCAAATCTTCACTTCTGGTCTCATTTTCATCCCCTCTACTTCCCTCATTACTGCTCTTATCAGCTGCATTTCTTTGTCCTCAGTGTGGGCACCCTACCCTTTTGCTCATTCTCCAAGCAGTGCTGAGTAATGGATATTTGGAGGTAACAAAGAAGAATCACAGTGCAGATTAATGGTGCTAATATATTAACACTAATGTTCATGAATTTCTTAGGGCATCCTGATATTGCTTTCTCAGCTTGTTTTTTCGCCATCTGTTGTAACAAGACTGGAGCATAAGCTGTGGAAGAATCAAAATAAAGCCATCATCACTACTGCAAGACCAGTTCTATATCCCAAATGAATTTCCCGACCCACAGAGCTCAGACTCATATGACATTACATTCAAAAAAATAGTTCAGGAGCCAAAAGATGCTTCAATCTCTAATTGTATCAGCTGAAGGATACAAAAGGCATTTGGTCCATAGTCCACAGGAGCTTTCTCCCCTCCCC